>NW_023998564.1:93196-99892 GCF_014805625.2 Glossina fuscipes
TTCGAGGTGATGTCCCCTATACAGGGTAATGAAATTAGGTTTTTCTGGTAGGTTTTAGCGTCCTTTAAGACATACCAAAAAACTGTAGTCTAAAAATAGTTATAACACGCTTTTAACGTACTCATTTGTAACGTACCTTTGCATGAGATTTACTAGCAATAACTAAGCATTTTTTGTTTTGCGTTCGTAATTAGCGACTTAGCATGTTTTATATGTGTACGGTCGGTAAGATTATTTAATTTTAATACTTATTTTACTTTATTGTTATTCATTTCGCAATACATTGTAATGCAGTAAAGACATTTTTAGCGAAGACATAAACCATAAAAATGTGGGTTGTTTTGGGGGGCTAACTTCACTTCAGTAATAATATAAGGTGTGTTTGCAAAGAAAAAATGCGACTTTTTATTTGTTGTTTAATGTTTATTATGTTGTGTTTGTTTATCTATTCATCAACATCTATTTTGCCCCTTTAAAGTGAGTCCCCTCAGATGTAATAAACTTGTGGGTATTTTTCAATCCTCGAAGCACAGCTGATATGTTATTTTTGGTATAGCCTTGAGATCTTCCAGCGATAGGAATTATGGCCAAACTCCATGCCTTCATCGGACTTTTCAGTTTCGAAAAAAAAAGTCGCAGGGGCCAAGTCCAGTGAACACGTTGGCTGAGATATAATTGGGGTGTTGTTGAAGAATCTTCGTTGCCAAACATGGGATGCGAAACGCATCCGAAATAATTGCATGACATGAGCCAAACGATGTGCCCATATCCATTATTTCTACAAAAAAAAAAAATTGAAAAGCTAATGTATGTAGCACCCAAAGTTTTCCTTACTTTCTTACTATGGAGTTCCAGTTGAAAATTGAATGATTTGAAGATATTAATTCTGCTTTTACAAAATACATTTTTGCAGTCTTCAGTCATCAGAAATAAAAATAAATTTTATGTATGTCTTCATTAGCGGAACACTCTGAGTCTATCTATTACTTAGGTTCACCTGTCTGCCTGTCTGTCATTTTTTTTCTTTTACGATCACTTGTTTTGTTAAAAGTTGAGACAAAAAGCTGAACGTATATGATCTTAGATGAACCCCCTTTGCCGCAATATAAATACATGATTACAGATGTAAATCCAAAGTCTGAATATTATCAAAGTATTCAAAGTTCTCTGTAAAATTTCTTCATGATCTGGCAAAAACAGGAGAAACCTTTTATTTATCTTGCACTGTATAAGAGGCATTGAACTAAAACTTGGTATAATTATTTCTTCGAATTTTCTAAAAGATCAATATGATCAACTTCAAATCGACTAACTGTGATGCAAAATGCATAATAAACATGCGTAATTACCGAAATACTTCACAATTCCATGTAGTGGTGTCAGAAATTCACTTCAAAGTGTATGGTACTTCCATGCTTTTTGTCTGAATTTTTGTATGAATTCAAGTTATGTTTATAAATCGATGTTCATTTTTTTTCTTTTTTGTTAAACTTATTTTCAATAGGTTGGTCAGGTTGTTGCGAATAAACAAGTCATAGGCTTCGGTATTTTAATTAAAAAGAGTGCAGAACACGTAAGCATACTTTTAATAGTTAGTAGCCTTACCTTACTCTAGAGCAGACCAACACCTTAACCGTTTGAGTCCCAAGCAGCGCGAACGCGCTGTTCAGATTTTATGTCGACGAAAGCCAAAAGGTATTGAAAAACCACTCTCGAAGAATCCCAAGCAACGCGATCGCGCTGCTTAGATTTTATGTCGAGAAAACCCAGCACATTTCGAGCGTTGCGGACAGCTGGCGGTGCGTTACCTAGATGCTGTTTTTTCTATAATTTTTGTATTTCTCGACATAAAATTAAGCGCTATGGCGCCGCTTGGTATTTCTCGACATAGAATTAAACACGCGTGATCGCGCTGTGTGGTATTCTTTGACAGTGTTTTTTCAATACCGTTTGAGAGTCAAACGGTTAAAGGAAATATACATTTTAGCGCATTTAATTAAATGATTTTTTCACTTACATTTGAGAATGTTATGAAGAATGAAAATTTTTACGTAACTAAAGGGAGAAATTAGTAAAAAAACTCAAAACGTCGACAACTGGTAGCAAGGAAGGAAAGATATGTGTAATGAAAAGTGTAAAGATGTATTGATAATAAATGCTAGAGAGGATATGAAAGATTTACATTCAAAGTAATTGAATTTTATTGACTAAATATTATTTGCCTAATAATAAAATTAAAAAGTGTTGATTAGTTCACTAACCTATAGAGCTTACTAAGTGTTAATTTGCATAGAGAGCTCAACATAAATTAAGCTAAACCATCGCTAGGCTTCATTAAATGGTAGTCTAAGGATCTTCACGACCCATACATCCTAAAGAAAGCTTCACATGAGCTTAGGAAGACCACTTGGGCAATATGGTTTGGTCGTGTGTTCCTTTTCTCCCGCAGGTATTATGGTGAATTAATAGGGGATCAGTTCAGAAACAATTCTTTCACTTGGTCGATAGGAATTAGGAATGGGATCCATTAGTTAGCTTACCACCATATGAGAAGATGTTGTTACTGTTAACGCTTCTTCTTCCAAAGAAACGAAGGTTTATCTTAGGCATTTCTTTTTTAATTAAGTTAATAAATCGTATGATTGACTTACTCCTAATCGTCCTTCTAGAAACTTTATTTTCATAGGGCTAGCGCAGAGCCGAAGGGAGTACAAATTCTGTGATCTGTAACTTGGCAGCATATATACTGCCACTATTGAAAAGCTTTTGCTTTAAGATAAATTATTCAGAAACGCCATGCGTCCAGTTTTCTTCGCTACGCTTTCTATGCTACGGAAGCCTATGGACGTTTATCCCTATTGCAGACGTAGATACGAAGTTTAGTAAATATCGAGCAACAGTTTAACCGAATCTCCTCCTGTGTAGTGAATTTTGTTTCGACCCAATGTGGACCGAATAGAAATGCAATATAATCGCGGTAATTTTTCATAAATATTGCTACATATTTCTCTAGCCAAGTACTTTCGCCAATTAATCCAGTTTAGCTTTTTTTACGTCCAAATCGATGAGTGACTTTTGTAACAGCCAGATATAGACCTTGCTGAAAACATAACATATATACATTCTTCATCAGCTGTGGATTCTGAATCAACTTAGTTTTCTAGGTCCATCTTTCGGTTTGCTATCTGTTTTTGGAATTATCAAATCCTTACTTTATGCCTCGAATTTGATAACACGTGATCCTAAACGTGGAACTGAGTATGTCCACGATAGACATAAGGAGTTGTTGTTTACAGTTTCTATTACAGGTATAATAAATAAAAGATATTTATTTAAAATGAATAAGATATTCTTGGGGCTATCGAAATTCCAATGTATTGATTTATACATTTTAATTTAACCTTTTCATTTGCTTTTTTCTTTGCAAAACCTGTATGGATTTGTAGTGAACGTGTACCGAAAACCCTCCTTCGAAAACTCTAATAAAATACCTTTGCTCATAAACTTAAACGTAAAACTATTATTGACGCTGATCTGTGTTAAAATCTGCCTTCTCGACTTCGGGAAGACAGAGAGTGGCAGTCAGCCACCACAAACAACGTGCGGTAATAACATTAAAATATTAAAAAAGTTATTAAATGATTTAAATGCTTTGGATAACTACTCATATCGCTTTACTTTAGAATGAGCAAGATGATCGTGCGGCGAAGTCTATTGCTGACCTTCAAAAACGGATTGCGAGGCAAATTAAAGGAAAAATTATAAAGGCAAATCCACAATACTATAATCAGCAGTACTCCTCTCTCAGCTTTAACCTAGTTTCTCCATTATATAGATGTTGTCAAAATCAAGATCAAAACATTCGATCCTAAAGAGATCTTCTTTTCCAACCTGCAACTGTGGACAATTTCTTACAATAAAGCACATCCTTCTTGGCTACCTAAGCTTTTCCTTTATTAAAGATACTATGGATATCCAGCTACGAAAGGTAATATCAATGTAATACATTACTTTATTAAAGCCAATAAGCTCAATACCTAGTAACCTTCCCTAAAAGAGAGCCGATAGCCCATGTTGCCTGTGCTCAATTTTTTTTCTTTTAGTCTAAGAATTTATTTCATTTAAAAAAATTATAATAAAAATAACAATAATAATATGCGCTTGCATGTATTTTGATCAGAGGTATCTATTGATGATGCACTTAGTTAACTTTGATGATACTCGTTTTTCTCTATACAAAATAATAGCTTTCTATTTATTTTATATTCAGTGTATACAGACGCTATTCATGGAACGCTGATAATTACATTTCCGACATTCATTGTTTTTGTTGTTTGATTTGAAAAAATCTGCACTTTTAGAAGCGTATGGTGACGGTGCTCCATCATATCCCAATTGTCGGTGTTCGTTCCAACGGTTTAAAAGTGGTGAAAAAGAACGGCCTGAAAGAGCAAAAAAGTCCGACGATAATTAATTGTCAGACTTAATACACGAAACCCCAGTTCGCACTCTCAAAAATCTGTCGAACAGCTTAGTAGTTGCAGAATCAACTGTTTCTAAACGTTCACTTGCGATGGGAGAGATCCAAAAAAACGGAGAATGGCTACTAAACGACTTGAGTGAAACTTGACTTGACTTGAAAACAGCGCTTTGATCGGTTTGAACATAGCCGGGTTTTCCGTGGGGTATTGCGACTGCTGATGAAACGGGGACCTACTACGTCAATCCTAAGTGCAAAAAGTCATGGGCTAGTCCAAGAGACTCATCCACATCGACGCCGACGGAGAGTATTCGTGGCCACAAAGTTTTGCTATGCATATGGTGGAATCAGCAAAGCTTAGTATATTATGTTCTGCTAAAATTGAATGTAACTGTTACTGCAGATGCCGTCCACGTCAATTGAACGAATTGAATGATATACTTTGGGAGATAAAACAAGCAATGGCGTTCTACAGAGGCAAAGTGATTCTATTGCATGGTAATGCTCGGTTGCGTGAGTTGTCAAGAACACACTGTTGTAGTTCGAATAGGCGGCTCTGCTGCATCCAGCCTGCTCACCACACACAGCTCATTCCGCTAACGAAATGAAAATGAGCCGATTATTGGATCGCTGTCAAACCAACATCGTTTTTCCGCAGGGTTTTGACCTATTGCCAGAAAGATGAGAAAATTTGTAGAGAATGATGGGATTTGAGCATTTTGATAAATATATATATTGCACCAATTTTTCTCAATAAAGTACTTCTTTAAGTAAAAAAATGATCAAAATACATGCAAGCACCTAATAACAATAATAATAATTTCCATTGGCGGCCATTTCCTTATAACATAGCATAATACGATAAAAGTTTTTCCTGGAAATATTGTAACATATTTAAGCGGGAAATTGTTGATAATGTTAATCTATTCCGTACACTTAGCATCAATGTTAAACATTTTGTTAAGAGAAACTATGAAAATTATCTTCACCTGAGGGCCTACTCAAATCTTCGCGATATATGAAAGATGCTAAATGCTATGATCAATAATGTTCATCGTCTACGGTGACAATAATCTGCAGGCGAAATCGAAAAAAAAAATGATAGAAAAAAGTTTGATTAAAAATAAAGAAAAAGTTTTAATTAAAGATGAGTGTAAACTTATAACTTTATTTTACATTTTATTAAAAAGTTAAATAAAATTGAAGCAAAAAAAAAGAAAAACAAGTAGAAAAGTTTTATATAACCTTAAGATGAATCATTGGTCTACACTATTCCGATTAAGACTTTCTATTTATTGTAAGAATTTCGGGTGATCGAGAAGGGTTTGTTTTTCAATCGTTCGTTTAGAGAGCGTTCGTCTAAACGCTATCTGCTAAAATTAGCAAGAAGAATTCCAGTGTAGGTGGATCAGATGCACGTTCGAATTTCATTTGTGACGCTGAACTGAAAGTATATATGTCATATATATGTCAAGTTTTTACTTTTTATCACAAAATCGTGTTCAATTTCAATAGAATTTGGGTACATTTTCAATTCAGGTAAATTTTATTGGTAAATCGCCATTGGAAATGAAGTTAGGAAGCTGAAATTTGGCACGAACATTTCCTAATCGATTAAAAATATGAGCTTCAAGAAATGGTGGTGATCTGTTTACGTACTTGCGCACAATGCAGAAGAAACTAAAACAATCTCGGAGAATGCTGAAAAGTAGTTGACATAGTATTTGGTTTCCCGTGAGAAGGTGTTTCCTCAGACTTCATAAAGACTGAACAAGTCTCACTTTCGAAAGTTCCTTTCGCATCCAAAAACGAATGAATGGACAAAAGGGTGGGTACATGCGATTGAACCTTTGGCGAAATGTAATGAAACGGATTTTATCTATACAAATTTTTCGATAACGATTGACAGAATCGACCATAATTTTCACTTCTAAAGCTGGAAAGACTGGGTTTTTCTGATACCATGGTACGGTTATTATTTCGTTAACATCTATCGGAACGTATGCAAAGAGTGTTGTTTAATTCATGTTATTCAAAACTGATTAAGATTTCACCTGGAGAGCTGCAGGAAAATCACCTTGGCCATATTTTAACGATATTTTTAAGTGATCTTCCTACTAATGTCTGCGAACGATGTAAAAATCTTTCGTTCATTTAACTCTATTAGTAAAGGGTGTGAAGATAAATTCGAATTTAACTAGTAAAGACACCTACCA
>NW_023998564.1:100292-306467 GCF_014805625.2 Glossina fuscipes
TGGTAGGTGTCTTTACTAGTTAAATTCGAATTTATCTTCACACCCTTCTATTAGTAGTATGGTTGGATTTCAGTCAGACTAATCGTGTGCCTCTGAACTTGAAAAAAAGCTGTAAGTTATCCCATTTATTTGATCCCCTGTTACGTCTTCCAATTACTTTATTGATAGCTACAAACTGGACAATGTACGCAGGTACAATGGCTTAGGAATGATCCTCGATTTAAAGTTGAGATTCAATAAACATATTGAATCATGCATCAATAAAACTAAATCGCGTCTGAGGTTTAAAGAATTCTATGGGTCTTATATTGTCGAATGGTTATGTGTTGCTCTTGTTCGACGAATATGGGAATACTCGTCTATAGTTTGGATACCAAGTTACAAATATCACATTGAGGTGAAGTGAATTGGTGCAATGAATCAGCTTATAATTTTTGTGTTACGGTGCCTAGCCTGGTGTTCTTATTTCGAGCTTCGGCCTTATGAAGATAAATTTATGCTTATTGACCTTGCCACACCGGATTCGGCCTGCTAGATGTTGTCTTTATTGTTAAATTGATTAAAGGTATAATTTCTTCCCCGTTTTTGCTTCAGAGAATCTTGGGGGGCCTACTAAGTTAAGTTAGTTTTAAATTGAAATAATTAAATATAATGTATTCTGAGCAGACATGACGAACTCAGGGGTTTGTGGCATCCCCTGAATGAGGTGCGGTTGTCAAAAGGCAAGCTTGCAGGAAGTATAAATCAGGTAACTTCCGCGACAGTCCGAGCGAAAGACGGTTCATTATTCCTCTTGAACAGCATACAAACGAGATTAGATGCCCGCATGAATATAAGTTCATGTTCTAACTCTAAGTCACGGAGTAAAATAATATGAAATAATCTAAGGAATTCGAGGAAATGAATTGAAGAGCCTATCTTGCAATGCTTATTGCTTTATATAATCCATTATTATTAACATTTGGTGCGCTCGGGAGTAACATTAGTTTTAAATTCCTTTGCTTTAACAAACCACGTCATCTTATGAATCGAATCAAACTTCTTCCTAATGACCAAGAGTACCGCCTTGCGACGGGGCACAGGCAAGTGACCACGAATTCGTTCCATGCATAACGAAAACGTCCCAAGAAACTTATTGCGACGACGAGCCTATCGCTCACTTAGTTTACTTCCTTTTACCAACGGCGGAAAAAATCCATGGCCATATAAATAAACAAACGAGTGGATAAGTGTGATCAAATCCGTTTGGTTTAAACTACCCAATAACAAGAAAATCTCTGTGGCTATCTTTCGCATATTATATACAAGCGTAATGACTTACTCTTTTGTGCCTGTAGTGATCATAAAAGCGAAAGGTAAGTACAACGTTCAACAGCAATATTCTATGATTTCCCTTTGTGGCTATCGAAAAATTAAATAAAAAAACCGTGGTTTGTTAACCAAGCACTGCTTAGGTACTTTACAGAGAGAATATACCATACCATAGACTGGCTGCAGTTACTACTGCTATGTGTGCAGGTAAAGGTGCATTTACGTACATAAAGCATAAATGCATATACATATATTACTTTAAGGTGCTCGAATTGGAAAGGTTAAAAGTTCAAGTAACAACATAGCTTGTTGAGAAAAGTTATGATGTTAACCAAGCAAAAATTAAATGATATCAAGGTAAAAGAACAAAATGAAATAAAACACAAATTAAAAGCAACTGTGAAAGTCAGCATCATTTTGTTGATAAATATTCTTGGACGCAATATAAGAATGCATTGTTGAGTAAATTCATTATCAATCGTTATTATTAAAAACTTGTTTCACCAATTACTACTTACTTAAAATAACCCAAAATGGCTAGTGATAGTAAAATTGCCACTAACGATATAGAATATCCGCTTATGTATATGAGATTTACGCTATGTTTTAACTGAAATTTCAAAAATATTGTAGAAAATAATTAATTTTACATTATTGTGTCGAAATATTAATTTCTTATAATTGTTGTTGTATTTAAATTGTAAATGAATACAGTGTATAGATGCGCTGATGGTACATACCTCTAAATCATCTATATTAACACATTTTGTATAATTAGACCATGTCTTGTTCGTTAACGGATGTCTAAACCATTCGCCATCATGACCACATTCTTTATGGGCATATCCTGTATTTATTTATGAAGAATAAAAAAGAAAAATAATAACTGGGAAAACAGAGAAAAACATCTCAAATAATTGATAACTTTAGATACTAATCTCAGGTGGAAGAATATTAATTCACAAAAAGATTTAAATAAAGCCTTACAGGATAATAAAATTACTTATGTAATAATTATCGAAATGGAAGTCGCGAATATTCATCCATTATTATTTTATACCCCAGCCGCACATATACAAGGTCACTTTTTATTTTTTTCGAAAATGTTCATTTATCCATCAGTGCCTACTTTGTCCTCTTCAAAATATGAATATATTCCCTTAGATATAATACACTTGTGCCAGCACTTTTTCCAATCCTCCAAGCACTTCTTATATGCGTTTTTTGGCATGACCTCGGGCTCTTCCAGTTATGTGGTCTTCATCTTCTTAATCGTGCCAAAATAGTGTTCTTTCGTAGGTCTTTTAACTTTAGGAACAGGAGAAAGTCGTGGGGAGTCAAATCCGGTGAAGATGGTGGCTGAGCCATGATTACGGGCCTTTTTTTGTCCAAAATATTAAGAACAAGCTGTGATAAAATTTGGAAAGTGATCTTTTTTGCGAACAATCATTTCGCATTCAATTCATTTCAATATCATAATGCTGTCAAATTTGAAATTTGTTAAACTCTTTCGAGGTATATAATAACCAGTGTACCAAATAAGAGGTGACATCGGAGAAAATTCCCTATATCCACATTCAGTTTATTCATACCCACCTAAAGTGGCACATCGGACTAGCTCACCGTATTCTCTAAGCTAAATTCTTCTTTAACTGCATCGTAAAGAATCTTTCAATAAGAAGGGTAAGACAATACAATACAATAGCAATTATTTCACGAGTTGTGTGGCTGCTGGTGTAGACCCAGCTAAAAATAAACGCCGATCATATCTGCGGAATTGAATTCAAAATAACAAAAGTGCCTGTCAGAGAGTTCGATAGCGGAAACCATTCACTGTAAAAGTTGAATTACTAGCATTTTCAAAAATGTGTGGCCCAGTTACGCCGAACTCTCACCAGACAGATTTCCTCGTTCACTCACACAAAAGCAGACGAAAGTTGCTTTTCTCGCTCAAAATATATTTACTTAAAAATTCATGGTTTTGTTGAAGAATTTTTCACCATCCGATTCGTGAATATACTGCAAATGTTTTTGAAAGCCTCCTAGTTTTTACTTATAAATCGTCAACACAATAGCAGCCGAGTGTTAGAAGCTCAAAATTTCAAATTACGCATGGTGCTGGCTCGCTCTTGCACTAAAAGAATCTATTCTAAAACTCTTGTTACACCTCTTCACCTTGGAACTAAATGAAAGCGTGACCATCGTTACAAATCCGCACGAGTACTCGAGAAACTGCGACAACGAAATCAGTATTCGCGTGTTTAAATGTCAGAGCGATGTAGCTGAACTGCTAAAGAATTCATTTATCGTCCACCACCTCTCCATCTCTTTTTCTCTCTTCCGCTTTTGCTGACCAATGTGCTGCAGCGCTGCAGTAATTTATAAATAAATCCCATTGTTCTCCATATACAAGCTAAGCTTTCATCAATACGTTAGCCTTTCCTTTTGTCAGTTATTAATAGATTTTTAAAATAGTTCTATGGTTAATGAATTGACAATTCTTTCGGGTCCTATGTTGAATATCTATTCACAGCCATAAAAGAAAACCTACATTTCTTTCTTGTGAGTTCACCAGTACACCGAATATTTTTACTCATAATAACTGAAAAAAGTGCGAGAGTTCTGGCCTATAACGAATATAAGTATATCCGGATATGATATCTTTCCATAAAAATTTTGGATTTAACTATGTCGATTTACTCAAATGTATGAAATTTAATCCTTTTTAATTACAAAATTATGCATACGCTGCAATATTTGGGTAATAAACTTCAACTCACGATTATTATAATTGTGCCTGATCATAATTATTTAAACGGTCGTCTAGAACGCTCTTTATTAGCACTGTAGTAAAAAGAGGAAACCCTTGGTACTCGATGTTAAGACTGCTATTGACTCGCGTAAATTTTCTATTATATCTCACTTTTATGTAATGTGCTAATATATTGGACCTGAAATGGGTTTTTTGCCTTATTAATGCAATAATAATAATTTCTTGCAATCTATTCATTAATCACTTCTTTGTTACTACTATTATCCACAAAACTGAGGTCACCCTATCGGGTTTACAAATCAATTATTTGAATACAAATCGCAATGTTTTTCGGGGAAATAAAATTGTCGCGTAACTATTTACTATTTCAGCTATCAACTGTTTAAATACACAGAGACTCCTTTCCTTCTTTACTTTAATATTTTTTTCTTTATCTGAGAGTTTCTCGGTCATCCTCAATAACGTAGAAGTTGTTTTCCGCCCTATCTTTATTTCATAAATAAAGATGTGCATTATGGCTAAAATATTTCGAAGAAAAGAAACAAAAAATAAAGGAATAGTAAAATCGTGGCGCTGTGATAGTGAAAGTCATGTCGGAGTTGTGTTTTCAAATAATCTCGTTCGGCGACTAACACACAAATTTTATATTTTTACACAACGAAAAGTATATTAGATTTGTTTTGCGATTTTTGTAATCCCCCAAAATATTTATACATATATATATATTTTTTTTTAAGATGGCGTGAGTAGTCTCATCCATCTATCCGTTCCATCAAAATATCTCAAAAATTGCGGCCTGTAGGTTGAACAGAGGGAAGGAAGACAGATGTCTGATAGTTTCGAAGAATGATTTTGAATCGATTGTTACGATAAAAGATGGGTCTATCTCAAGGCCTTCTGGCTGTTGCATACATCCGTGCAAACTTAATATAAATTGTGTAGGGTAAAAATGGTTTTTAAATTGTATCAAAAACCCATGAACCTCGCAGGAAATTGTATAGTAATATAATTTCATTTATGTGCAACGTTTTTGGTAATATATTTAACAGCCTGAACTCGCTATACATAAAAATTTTAATGAATATTAAACAAATAAGGAAATTATATTCAGCCGGCAGCGAATCTTTCTACCCATCACCGTTATCATAAAAAAGACGAAAAAAAACTAAAAGAGCTAAATTTTCACACAGTGCATAAAATGCAGTGGACCCGGAGGATTTTTTCTATTTTCAAATTAAAAGTTTTTCGTCGCATAGGCGTGTGGGTGCTGTAGGCATGTCTTTGGAAAAGTTAAAGTCGTTTCAAAAATCCTTTGTAAATTTGTAGACGATACCTTCGTTTTCGCTAAAAGGAAAATGTTTAGACAGATGTATGGGCAGACCGGTATGTTTTGATGCAGTCCAAACTTGAAACTGGCCACGAATTTATGTACTTCATGGGGTTTTTGAAGTTTTTATAAAGGATTTGAAAAAAAATTAAATTTTGATCCAGTATAATATAAAGTAGGACGAATCAATTTTTCCATTTTTCTACAAGTGCCATAGCATTGCGCATGATCAGCGATTTTTTAATAATCTTGAGTCGTTATGATAAGCAACAAGTGAGATGGTTTGACCGACCAAGCCAATGATCTGTATGGTGAAAGCTTTCAAAAGGGTGCTTTGTAACACAAACTCGTATATGCACCTTTAGTACTTTATTTCCCAGAAACATATGCTTTTAAGAGCATTTATTTATGTCTACTACTTTAAGGACATTCCTCAGTTAATGCGGAGGAATATAATTGTATAACATATAAAAAAATAAATATCAACTTAGTGAAAGTGTAGAAAGGTAAATAATCATGTATATATAAACATATAATATAATATATATAAAGCAAAATATTATATATATTATATTATATATATATAATATAAGTATATCTAAATATTTGTATGAAGCGAACTAATTTTGGGAAACAAGCACCAAATAATAAGAAAATAATTAAGGTGTGCTGTTGTCAAACGACGTTGGTGATAACTTGGTTTGTTTGGTGGGAACTTTGTTCAAAGAGAGAAAACAAATATAATTTCAGATCTTTTTGAATAAATTGAAACGAAAGAACGAAAAAAGATGTTTTGCTACAAAATTTTTACTGTGTGTTCTCTTCTTTCATGACTAATGCTTGTCTATATATTGAATACTACACGTCCTGTTATAAATGCGTAACTGTTTTGACAAAATTCCAAAACTCTCTAGAGGTTAGCCAATATTCCAAGCCTAATTTGAAGGAAGGCAAGCGTAACATATTCGTCTAAAATTTCCCCTAAAAACCGTAATCAAATTTCTTTTTATACGCATTTTAACACGTACGATGCTGTGATTGATCTTTATTTTTGTTGTCGCTTTAGTTGCGTATTTGCGTTTACAGTTTTGATTTTTGTTGTTTCTCATTTCGTCTCGATGTCACGTTTTGACAACATAACAATACCTCGGGGATGGATACAAAAAAATTCTTTATTTTCCTAGAAAGAATGTTTGCAGTTCGATAATTTGCAATTCAAAGGCTTTCTCATAAGTTGTTATCTTGCGAACACCTAGATGTCACTATGGATTTGATTCAGATTCACTGTTCTGTTCATATCTTAAACTGTGTGTGCTCTGGATAAAGTGGTTTTCAATTGTATAGTTCCGAGTCTCTGACACATTTATTTTTACTTCTGTGCACATATAAGAAATGTCGTGCCCGAATCAATGTATGCTTTTTCTTTAGCTTCGCAAATTGCCTTCTTCACACGCACATGCCCTTTAATACTCAGTAAGCAGTGGAAAGTTTTTCAAAAAAAGTCCAAGAAGCAAAAAAAGAAGAAGAATTACAATACTTGCTAAAGCAATAGAAGTATCATATTTGCCAAAGGATAGGCTACTAGAAGTGATTTGCACTGTCTATTTCACGACATTGTTCATTGCAGCACATGTGAAAGCCCATTGAACGCATACGAATAGTTAAAATTGAAGGTAAAGGAGCTCAAATCTCGGTAATAATGTTTCAAGTTTGAGCCCAGAAATGTAAAAATTTCTCTGCTTATGCTTAGGCAAAATTTATGGTTTCTTAAATTCTTGCCAAACGATTGAACGATGGAACGTGACATACTTATCAATCTATTATATCGAGAGCGTGTGTAGTTGAATTTTGTTACTTGCATAAAAACTTAAACCAAACTAGCTTTTGGCATAGATTTAGCAAAAAGAAGAACAACAATTCTATCTAATGTATTCGTTCTTATTATTTTTTTGCTTTACGTAGCATAAGTACTTGAAACGAAATAAGAGTAAAGCAAAACGTTATGAAATCATATCTTTATTCTCGGTTATTATGCGAAGCTAGAAAAGAAATTATAACAAAAAAAACCAAAAAAAAAGGACAAAACGAAAAGTTGAAAACCTAAACGTGCTCATATAATATAATAAATGCATGTGGTTTGCATTTTATTCTGCATTACATCTTTTTGCATTTATTGTTTATGATTTCTGAGCAATTAAGCAAAAATATGTTTTGTTCATGTATTTTCCACTCTCGTCACTATTCTAAAACAGAAAGCTACTAACCCAGTTTTGTCTATATAAAAGGTTGACAAGGAAATAATTTTGGTTTTTTAGTGTAAAACAGAGTTCAATTAGCAACAGGATGTAATTCTCACTTAGAAATGCTTAATTGCGGCTACGTCAGCATCGCCAACTAAAAATATATTGATTCGACATAGACAGCCATTCTTCCTTTACCTGACGGATATTTAATTCTTTCTGGTTTTGTGCTGTGCTTGTTTATCTTTTTTTAATTTCCGGTTGATAGTGACGCACATTTATTGTTGTCTTACGCGGTATGGGTGCTCTATTAAATGTTTTTTCCGTAAATGGTTTGTGATTAATGCTGACATTTCTTTCGCGCCGATTCGCAATGTAAAGAAATAAGATGTTTACCGCAACTGTGTGTTGTGGTGAATAGATGTTGTGTCGCAGTATTATTGTATTGTATTTAATTTATTTGGGAGGATTTTCTATGAATCCGTCCCTCGTAAGTGTACTTTTGGTACGACAAGGTGTAAGTTTTTTTCCTACTCTGCTCGGCTTCATAAGCGCCAAGTCGATACATACGTCTCTTAAGATGCCAATAAGTCTCGGCATGAGACTGTCCCTAGCATTCATGTTTCAGGCGGATTGAGCGGAGATTGGTTTACGAGCGAGTTAAAAGCTTGTTTTTTGAATTGTATGATAACAATTAAAAATTGTTTATTTAAATTGGCACTATTTATACTTAATTCTACCAGGTGACATTATGCTAGCGTAATCACCAATTAATTGGGGCGCGACAAAATTTGAAGTGCGACAAAATTTTTGTTTTTCTTTTTGCTACAGAATTATGCTGAATTTGCATAATTCTGTCGCACTTCCAAGTGGACGCATATGACGATCGCACTACAGCAATTTTTTTTTTGTCCTTGCAGGTGACGTCATATTTCTGTTTCGTTAAAGAGCTCGGACGACACCTTATGGATGATAGCAGATTGCGGGCCATCGTATATTTTAGCTTGCACTTTAATTATTTTTGTGTCCTGCACCACTTCTGATGTAGGATATACTAGGTTCGTGGGAATGTACGTAATATTCAGAAGGACTTACGATACTAGGTACGTAAATTTGAAATCTGAATCTACGATAGATGGGATTACCGCCCAGCGTAGAGGACATGAAAGGATCTCATCTCTGCATCGTACCGTTACTGTGAATGAAAAGTGAATCTATTTTGAGAATCAAAGACTCGAATATTAATGGGTTGATCCAGGTATACCATCATTGTCGACCGGTATAGGATCGGTTCTCCATGTTTAATGGGACCGGTAAAATGTGGTCTTTTTTCAGTTGCTAAGATCTGGTAAAATATTTAATACCAAACGCTAAAGACAACTCATAAATTTTAATTGTTCTCTGTTCAAAAAACGACCAGAATATCGAAAGAGGCAACGCAAGATAATTTTTTCAAGTGGCGCTAGTTTATTCGCCCTTACGGCAAAATATTGGAAGTGTTAACTAGCAAGTGCTATCCAATGCGGCTGACTCACCTGGCTCGAGACCTCCTAATTATCATTTATTTCCAGTGATAGAATATGGTTTTGCTTTTTACCCATATGTTCGAAAATGGTTCGATGGCTAGTTTGCCCAAAAAAAAAAGAACGAAGCAGAAATCTACAATTAGCAGTAGGCAACATTTTTTATCATTTTTGTACACAAGATGTGAAATTTCTATACAAAAACTCTAGTTTCATATACACGTAGTTGGTAGATGCAGCTTTTACTATACTGATTTCACTACGTCTGTCCGTCTAATGTTTGACCACGAATTTTTTACAGACCGTCTATTTTGAAATATTTTGACGAAACTCGGTACATTGACCTATTTTGGTTCAGGAATGAAATTTGTTGGAAATAGATTATTTTACAGCGTTTGCACGGCTAGTACCCAAAACACGTTTGTTTTTAAGAGCAAAAATCCTTATCTGAGAAAAAACTAATTTTCAAAATTTCTGAAGGAATTCTGAAGGAAATTTCAAAACAGATTTTATTAATCTAGTAGTGGTGTAGTGCGCAAATTGCTGGCCGTGTCCATTTGTAACACTTATTTCTTTAACAGACGGGTTTGTCAAGTTTATTAAAGCAAACTTCACATCATGCAACGAGTCCTTTAAACGGTCCCAATCTTTTTTCCTGGACCTTTTGCGCTCTTTTGAGATTTGCAATCAGATGGAAGCCGTTGCGGGAAAATCGCGAGGGCATTCAATATTTATTTATCTATAAATTTACTCCATTGTAAGTAAACGCGGTACCTCTTGGAACATAACTTTCTCATGTCCAGATTTTCATGCAAAATCTGCACTGCTTTTCTTCGACAATGTCAATTATCTTGTGCAATTTTTCAATTATTGAAAATATTTTTAACATTTTTTGCAATTTTTGGTATAACCACACACTTGGGTGACCACTGCATCGTTGGTGCCCGCAAGTACCACGCTTAAAATCAGCAAACTAACGATTCGAAAGAGAATTTGTTTTCCAGTAAGAAGAATTGTCATAATTTTTTCCAAGTCAATGCCGAGTTTGAGCAGCACTTTCTTTTTAAAAAATGCGGTGTTCATCCATTACATAAAATTTACATTTTTTCGTGGCTTTAAGGATAAAGGCAGCGTTGCCCGATTCACTGTAGTCCAGAAACAAATAATAGAAATGGCATGATATTCTAATAGGCAACGTTCGAGGGTAGGCAGATCGTAAAAATAAATACATAGTTTTTGTATCAGACCCGAATTTGTTGACCGGTGTTTTACATTAAGTTAGTGCGGATATATGTAACATACAAACTGACTTGAAGTACAGCCACCTTTTATTACATCCTCAGGGTTGGAGTTCAGATCGATTTAAGCTTGCTACTTTCAACATAGTTTAATGAAAATTGGCACACTAACCGGTTCTTGCCAAAAGACTACTCCTGTTGGATGTGAAGTGGATAGGACCAATTTCACAGCCGATTTTCCTGTAACGTCCCATTTAAAAGGTTTTTTTATATAAAAAAAGTAAAAATTACTATGGTAGTCCAGGGCCCAATATTAAGAAACCATTCGATCGAATAGATAAGGCTTAAGAAAAGCGATCAAGAAAGTGACCCGATTGGAATCATTTTTAACAGCCTTCGTTTTCGAGCCCAAAAGAAGCTAGCGCACCATAATCCATCAAAATATTTCAATAATTACGGCCTGTAGATTGAACACAAAAAAATAAGACGGCCGCACAAGCTTATATATCCATTCACAGAGTAATTCAGAAATCGATCGGCTTAATATAAGGAGGCCTTCTGGGTGTTGCATACACCCGCATAAGCTTAATATACCCTTGTACTTCAAAAGTATAAAATTTGCAATTTTTAATATTTCTCAATAAAAATCGAGGATATGTAAAGCATTGGCATACCAAATGAGTGAGATAAATTTCGATAGGGTTGCAATATTGTTTGAAGCGTCTCGCGAGTAAACGATCTTACGAAGGCTTCATATGACAAGAGGGTTTAATTAATAGTATTTCATGTTTTAACGGAATAACGGCTTGGCATAAAAATCTACTATGGCCATTTTCGACTACATTAATCTATTTTTGGGACCTTCTTTCTTTTAAGGTTCCCCAAGGAAAGTAAGCTTTTATATGACAATTAAATTTAATATATAGCATTTTATTACTGTCTTACTCGACTTTAGTGATCTTACTGGTTTTTTATATAGAGGGGAGACGTTATTAAGTACAGTCAAAGGAAAATGCCTTAAAAATCGAAATTCATTTGTAAAAATTTTTCAACAGGTTTGCTTAGAAGCTAAACACACTCAAACTGAGTATTTCAGTTACATCTAAAGGGTATGCTCGTTAATTTTGCGCAACACACATGTATTTGGACAGCAGTTGATAATTGGCTCTTCTTATACGTTAATGAAAAATTTATGACTTTCTAAAGTATAGAATAACATGGCGCTGCGTATAACCATAATATCAGTTAACCATAATATTAGTTTATAAAATTTAATAGAAATTCGGTGAATATCCGGTGGAATTTTGTATAACAATCCTTATTAAATTAGTTTTGGCACGTTTTAAGTGTAGAGGTACGAAAATTAATGTATTTGGGATATATTTACTACATTTAGACATGAAACTCAACTACTTACATTAGCAGTTGAATTCAATTCACTCTTAAAAGTAAATCTTATACTAATTAATATTAAAAACTAGTATAAAGTATATAAGGAGCAGTAAAGAAAAAAAAAATTAAATAATGATTCATGTATAAATAAATAAGAAAGAAAAAAGAAAATAAAAAGAATGTTGGCAGTTAACATAGATGCACACCCACATACGCAAATCTGGTGTTTTGATAGACTTTAAAGAATCCGATATTGAGATTAAGTGATGGACATCGTTTAGGTTTCTGCAAACAACTCTGAATGCAGTAAGCAACTCAATTGTATTTACATTGTGTAAACTTAATGAACATAGAGTGCTTAGAGAAGCGGTAAGGGACATTAAAGCTTATCTCACCAAGTAATGTGGACGAACCGATACTACCATTAATTAACTTAATTAAGGAGGCAACATCAAGAATAAATCTACGTTTCTCAAGTCGCGGTAAGAATAAGAAAAGCAACCTATTCTCATAAGGAGACAGTGAGACAAGCGGGTTCCAACCCAACTCCTAAGCGCAAACAGAAAGAATTACTTTTGACTACTGATCTAATTGAATCGGAATAACACCTATAGGAAGGAGACCAAACAACAGAGGCGTACTTAATTATTGGTCTAACTAAGCAAATGAATAGTCTTTTTGTAATGTAAGTATCCTTCAGCTCTTTGGAGCATCTCTTAAGTGCTGCCCTAGCTTTACTTAAAGAGAGCTCAATGTATAAATTTAAAACGTAAATTTTGATCGAATAGAACCCCTAAATCGATGAGCCAATTTTCGTTTTTCAACTTGCATGAATCAAAAAAATGCTCAGTATTGGATGACTTCCTAAACGTACCTAAATTATTGAAATCAATTTGAAGCTAATACGAATGCGATTCCGAGAAGAAGGAAGAAAAGAATTTAACAACGTCAGCGGACATTAAGATATGGCTTGATTTAATCACAGAGAGAACATCATTAATGTATGAACATTTTAGAGATCTCAAACCATCAAATACGTCACTTTCTAAACTGACCAAGTTATCGGATATGGAAAGTTTGCTGATAAATCAAAATTGGCAGTTGAAAACTTCTGTCGAAAATACTCCGCAAAGAGATTTGAGGTTTCAAAATCATCCGAGGACTCGAAGCCATTAAAAGACACATGCGAGGGATTTATGGAGATTTTTCTTTTAGAATTAACAAACTTAAAAAAGTATTTAGGATAAACAATCAAGGAAGATTTAACAAACTGAAGTTATCTGCAATAGTATTGACGGTTGAGGCAATTAAATTTATGCCTTGCCACTGAGTAAGCGAAATAGTCGATAAAAGAACCACTTTTGGAAAATTTTTTAAAAAGCTTGTTTTTCCTATTCTTAATTGTTTTATTAAACCATGGGGGGCACTTGCTTCGAGGATAGGACTGCTTGATCGGAACAGATGCAGAAATAGCTTGATTTAATATATTGTAGAAAGACGACAGTAAGCTATCAATACTTCCCACTGACAAATCAAGCACAATATGAGAAAGATGTGATTTTAGCATGGAAATCATAAAATTTATATGAAAAATTTGAATTTGGAACGTTATAGAAGTTGAACCAACCAACATGCTTGTAATGAAAGGAAATACCCAATCCTGGATGATATGGATCCTCAGGTAAACTAAACGGAAGACAACGATTAACGCAAATCTCAAGAAAATTGGCAAAGCAAAGATCAACCAATCTACCATTGCAATTAGGGGTACCATTAAACTAAATTATGGTCAAATAATTCATTAAAGAACACAACGGCTCTACCAGATTAAATTAAATTCACCCAACGCAATGACTAAATCGGTTGCTTGGCCACTTCACAAATGAGGGCGGCCTGTTTCTTATATACAGAGATATCCGAATTAGGGGGAATATAGGAGCAGATCACAAATATAAGTGTCTATTAGGAAATGTTGCTCGAATGGCGATAAACTCAACGACGGGAGCAGTGGGAATTACAATTGAATAGGAGGGGACTGCCGAAGAAATGGCAATTAAAACACCACCACCATTGCGATACAATTGATCGTTTCTGAAAACTTGAAACGAATTAAGGAAAAGTTCCGACGAATGTAGATCAGGCTTTAACCAAGTTTCAGTGAAGATCAAACAGGAAAACTCCGTGCTCACTGAATTTAGGAAGGTAGAAGGAATTTTCAATTTTAGACCCCTAACCTTTTGACAAATGAGAGGAAATGAGCCTGAAGAAATATTTAGTTTTTTGAAGGGGAAATGCAACCGGCCACAATGGCTTATTTAACACGAAATCCATATTTTCAGTCGGAACTAGAATTTTAAAAGATGAGATAGCTCTAAATTGAGAAGGAGCCAATTCCAATATACTAACGCGCCTTTAATTTACAGAAGGGGCTTTCGCTGCCAGATAACTTTTTATGTTATCAACAGTCTTGACACAAATATTGCCTTTCTGGGAGGAACTGCCTTCACACATATGCCATCTGTACTAGGAGCAGCAGCGTTCACGGATGGGCAGTTATGAATTGGCGAATATATAGAAGGTGTAACCACACTTGCATGAGCAGCTTGTGCGACGTGCCCAGGAGGAGAGGACGATTTACTATTATCATTATTAGTTGTAGGCGATGACGCCTGAGAAGATTGAGTGACGTCAATGGGAGGATACCCTTGCCACTTTAGCATAGCTGAAGCCAGAAGGACTTCCCGGCTTTTTTGTAACTTTTATGTTACCGACCGACTCGGCCGTAGCAGAAACGCTAACATTCTTTGTAGACTTTAAGGAATCGCTAACTTGCACCGACGAAACGGACTTAGGAGAACTCAGAGGTGACGAACCACACGCTACGCTACGAGTTGAAAATTTGTTAGCTGGAGAGAAAGATGACTGCGCAATATAAAGACACTCATCAAACCTAGTCTTGGTTATTTCAAATTAGTCAGCCATCGTATTCACCTGACAATGAACAATCTGATTATTACCTGTTCAGATCTCTGCAAAATTATCTAACGGGAAAAAAACTCAAGCCTTTTGAAAGTGTTTCTAAGGCAAACGCTGACTAGTTCAACTCCAACGACGAGAACTTCTACAAAGCAAGAATTCACAGGTTATCAGAAAGATTGCAACAGGTTGTAACAAATAACGGAGCATATATTATTGATTAGTATTAAACAAGTATTTTTATAAATGTATTCAAATATTTTCTTTATAATTCGACTGAACTTTCCCTCCAATCTAATAAAATAAATGATGATCTTAGGGTATACTAATTCGGCTGCGGTCGACTTAAGCTTGAAGAACAATTAATTATATTTCCGTCTACGAGTAATGTAGTGAACAACGAATATATTTAAGTTTTCAAGTCAAGACGCGCAAAAAAGAACAAGTTAGTGCCATCCGCGCCGTCATTTAGGAATATATTAATGTAAATAGTTTACTTAACTTAATGTTAAGCTATTAAGCTCGTATTTAATAACAATTTTTTTCTAACTCATAAATGAATAAATAAATAAGCATAAAACATTGAATTGCGAACGTTATCCTTTTTTTTTGCAATTAACATTTATTATAATTTTAATTAAACGTCAGCATGTATAAAGAATTCTAGAAGACTGCATGAAAATGACATCTCATTGTTATAAAATAAGCTATTTCACTGGTCTACAAAACCAAATATTTTTCTGATGAATTTGCACTCTGAAGCATTGGATTTTTCTCAATTAGCGCATTCCGCAAATCTTCGCAGAACTAGAACAATAAGTAATTACATACAAATCGCTTTTCTCGCTTCCAAAAGTCTTCATTCTGAGACACAGCTGGTAAAACAAACCTGAGTAAGCGAATATTCGTGGTTTCGATTCTCAAATGTGGCAGACTATTGTTTGCCCGTAGCTATAGTGAATGCTCAGCCGGTAAAAACAAACCGTTATCTTAAAAACACATTCATTACGTTGCGGTCCCCATCTACATATTTCTTTCTTACTCTTTCCTGTCTTCTCTCTGAGAGTCACCCTGCTGGACGAATAGGGGACATCTCTTGAATGGTTGACCATTTAAAAAAAAAAAACAAAAAAACCGAGTGCGAAAATTCCGTTCTTTGGAGATGAATTTTAAACTTATGATCATGTCGGGGAACTCATTGTATATAGCCACTAGTAATTCTATAAACAAAATTTGACGATATCATCCAGATATAAGGTAACTTATCAAAGAACACAACTTACATTCTCTGCGAAAAAAATTTTGTTGGTCAGCGTAATTTTTTCCTTTCCCAAAACAAAGTAAAAAATGTACAACAACTTCAATATTTTAAAGCGAATACTCAAAACAATAACTGAAAGCAAAATAAAGCGAGAGAAATGACAGTAAATGTTAAATAAAAAAAGAAAATGTCATTAGCTCCAGGGTTACGTTAACGTGAAAGTTCATGAGCACAATGGGAATTTTGTTGAACCATTTCGTTTACGTTTCCCCTACCACCGCTGTCACTGCTCTTTGATTACAACGTCATTTACTATTATTGGCGTGTCATTATACCTTTGTTGTTTTACAGAAAAGTGCGCGTGCGTCTGTAATCGATTTTAATAGAATTCCATAAAGAGGATTTAATCATAAAAATTATGCGATTCATTTACCAATACGGGCGAATATAATTTTTCTCCTACTTAGCTATGTAAATAAGCCTTACTTAGACGACATGATACTGAAAAACGTGATAAAAGTGTTGTGCACGATATGCCGAACCGCAAACAATGAGAACGAACAACAAATAAATCTATGGAAAAATAACAAAACTCTATGCCCTACAAGTCGACGTGTGTAAGCTGCAAAAAAAAAGTCCTTAACAAAAATTGTAGAAAACAAAAAAAATATGAATTACTTTCATAAACCTTAGGGATATTGTTGTTTAGGAACCGTCGATATTGGAGATTTCACAATCTCCATTTTCTCGGATGCTCTCTGACAGAAGGTGTTTGTTTACGATTCATCAGTTTTTAGCTTTGCAGGCGTTTTTGTCGTGCGAAGTTTGTTGGCAACACTTGCCGTGATGCGGACGCAGTCCTAGGTCCTTCGAAAGGATTACGTTGGTCATGTCCTGATTGTAGGAGGCGGGACATTGATTTTATAAGCTTTTCAAGAAGAGAAGGAATGGTTTTTCTGAATTAAACAAAGACCTTGTGACATTGTGCGGAACGTTGAAAAAAAATTAAGACAATCTTCGATGAATGTCTAGTGCACTCATCTCCTCCCCCCAGACGACTCGTAGCTAGTGGTACTTCACCTGCATCTTGGCGTAAGTCCAATTCGTCGACTCATGTGACTGCTCCAGTGCGTTGGGGAACTTCAATTTGCCACAAGTCACTTGGCGTTATAGTGACAATTCTGCCTTTATGGTCCCCACTTCAAAATCTCATAGAACAATTGTGTTTTCTAATGAATTATTTGATCGTAATATACTTCAGCAAAACCGTACTCTTAACTATAATGACAGACTGCTTGATCTTTGCTTTGCCAATCTCCTGGAGATGGCGGTAAATTCGTTGTCCAACTTTTAGTTTACCTGAGCATCCGTATCATCCAGCAAATTGTAGTTCCTTTCATTACAGGCATAATCATTGATTGAACCGTTCTAATGTGTCTAATCCAACTTCCCCCAATGAACGTTATGACTTTAACAAAATATTTTCCTGCTTAAATATCATCTTTCACATATTATGTTCGCTTTTTTGCTACAAAGCATAGATTTAATTACTTCAGCCAACAATATCGTTGCAGATACCTTCAGTTGATAAAATCCTCACTGCTTGTTAATCCTAAATATTTGTCAACTCCAAAAGAAAAATCTCCACATATCCCTAGAATGCATCTTTCAATGACTCGGAATTGAAACCTTAAATCTCTTCGCTGAATACTTCCGACGAAATTTTTCAACTACTGATTCTGATTTAATTGTTAACCATCCGCATCTAATGAGTAACTCGGTTTCGATTTCCAACAACGTTTTACTTGCTTTGAGGTGATCCAAAGAGCTGAGGGATACTTACATTACAAAAAGACTATTCATGTGCTTAGTTAGACCAATAATTAAGTACGCCTCTGTTGTTTGGTCTCCTTCCTATAGGTGTTATTCCGATTCAATTAGATCAGTAGTCAAAAGTAATTGTTTCTGTTTGCGCTTAGGAATTGGGTTGGAACCCGCTTGTCTCACTGTCTCCTTATGAGAATAGGTTGCTTTTCTTATTCTTACCGCGACTTGAGAAACGTAGATTTAATCTTGTATCGGTTCGTCCACATTTCTTGGTGAGATAAGCTTTAATATCCCTTACCGCTTCTCTAAGCACTTTATGTTCATTAAGTTTAGACAATGTAAATACAATTGAGTTGCTTAATGCATTCAGAGTTGTTTGCAGAAACCTAAACGATGTCCGTCACTTAATCTCAATATCAGATTCTTTAAAGTCTATCAAAACACTCGATTTGCGTAAGTCGCATTTAAAGTAATATGCAATCTTAATATTTCATTGTGATTCGAAAACTAACTGGTGTTGTTTACTGTATCGGTTGCCAAGCTTTTGCGTGTTTCCGATGGCTCAGGGGTTCGCTTGCAATTTGGTTCCGTACTGGTTGTGGGTGTGCCTCTATGTTAACTGCCAACATTCTTTTTAGTTTCATTTTTCTTTCTTATTTATTTATACACGAATCATTATTTAATTTTTTTTCTTTACTTCTCCTTATATACTTTATGCTAGTTTTTAATATTAATTAGTACAAGATTTACTTGTAAGAGTTAATTGAACACGAAATAAATTTCCTTTACCACTTGTAGTACAAAGATATACTAGTTTTGTGCGGAGGTATGCAAACCTCAGAAGACTGGAAAAATCTTGCCTGTCCGTCTGCCCATCTTGTGTTCTTGTGTTTACACTACATATATATAGGTTTTTGAAAAATATTGACGAAATTTAGTATACCTACTAATGGTATTGAAATTGATCCGTATCAGACCAATTTTTTGAGACTTTTCAAAACAAGGTATCATTTGGGAAGTAATCACAAAATAGATTTCTTTTCACTGGAGTGCTCCACAACACGTGAGTTAACTATTGTTGAACACAAATTTATATGGAAATGCGTTAGGCATGTAGATGGCTAGACAGAGAGACAAGTTGAAATGTTTTGAATCAGAACCTGATTCCGAATATATGCGTTTTTATAGAGGAAATCATTTTGAAAAGGACACTAAAATGCAAGAATGGTTATTTCTTATGGTTATGGTTGGAATGGTTGTTGTTATATGTGCAAACAACCTTACAATAAATAATATGTTAATTTACTATAATATGTGCTGCTCTATTTTCCGTATCACTTCCCATAAAAAAGTATTCATGAACATCAAGCCTTTTCACAAAAACAGCAGATCATTTTTGATATTTTATCATAAAAACAAGTAAGATACTCTACTCCACTTCGCCTAATATTGTTATTCAGCCGTTTTGGCAATAGTACATCAAAAATTTCACATTATTTTAAGGCAAAGACGTACTTTGCATAAAAAACCGCATTTTGGAGGAACGGTGGGTAAGCGGTCCAAAAAAAGTAGACCAACGTGGTCCAAACTCCGTAAGGTTGATTTCTATATCAATTAACTATTGGGAACTAATTTTCAACATGAAAAATTATACAGTTTTAAAAGATAAATATTCAGTTCTCGTAGGAAAGATTATATGAGAGAGGGTGGAAAAAAAAAACTGTCCTAGTGAAATCAACTTTTTCATACCAATTTAGAAAGTCCAGATACTATTAAAGAGTGAGTTTTGTTGAGAAATTTTGAAAATTGCAATTTTTTTCCTTTCTCCATTTCATCAATATATCTCAACACAGACTTATATGAACAGAGGGACAAATAGGCTTAAAAATTAATAAAAGTGACAATGACAAAAATATAAAAAGGTGGGTCTGTCTTAAGGCCATCTGTGTGTTACATATGCCACATAAATTTAATATACCCTGTCCCACAAGTCGTGTATGGTATAAAAAATTAAAAATTGTGCTAGACGAAGTGGTGTAGCGCGTTTAAAGAAATGCTGGATTGCACTCTTTGACTACAGATTGCTGGTCACTTTGTAGGTGAGATTTGTATTGTTCTTCGCTTCTGAAAGTGCAAAACTTTGAAGAACTGTGACCTCCGCTGTCATCTCTAAAGAATCCTCAATGGGGTTTTTGGTTTGCAAAGATACTCAACAAGCGGTGTAATTAATGATTTGCTTAAGTGCTTTCACATTTCGTCCCATGCCTTAAATGTTTGTAGCCGCCGCTTATTCAACTAATTAAAAAGAAAATTATTTATTTATTCTTTAGCAATTAGCACAACACCTACATTTTTGCTTATTAAAGTCAAATGAATTCTTTTCTTTTATTTTTAAATGTGCTTTCATGGAGAAAAGCACTATAGAATAAATACATCGGACAATCAAACACAGAAAATTTACCACAATAAGGATACGAGAGTAATAATTTATTCTGAGAATATCATAAAAAGGCATTCACATACCCAAGCATATATCCAAATAAACAAACATTTAAACACACGTACAGCTGGAATCAGTGCAGAACGATATGTTTATAGGCACTATAGACGTTTTTTTCTTTTACTATAGCTTTTTGCTTTGCTCGCTATCACTGTTAAATTGTTTGTGTTTTCTGTTGTACTTCCGCCTGTTCGTTCGTGTTACAAACAAGTGTATGGACACACATTTAAATAAAATTGATATCGGTTAATGTTAGCTCAAGAAGCACGTAAACATAGCAAGACAACGTCGCTTGTGTTTGTTAATAATGTGGCAAAAACTTAAGTGACAAACACAGCTAATTAAATTACATTTTTCTTTCCATATTTATTTATTTATTTTGTATGAAACTTCGTTGAATTAGATTAGGTTAGTGTGATATTATCTAAGCAAACAGTAGATCCTGTACTCGGCTCTCAACACAATGCAATTAGAAAAATTAGTCTTCTTTTTCTATTGAGAGAATATAAATCTAATTTTCTAACTTCAATTGAAGAAATCATAAAATGCCAATGTAGGCTGCTTTCATGTTCCATTTTCGCAGTGTGATGACACTGAGATTGATAATAAGCGCCAAAGGTTGCATTAAAATGTAGATATATTTTGTATGAAAAAAGTAAGAAAATTATATTCAGCCGCGGCCGAATCTTTTATATCCATCGCCATTATCCTAAAAAAAATAAAACTCAAGTATGTTACATCTATTAGAAGAAGGTCTTTTAATTCCACCAATATTCCAAGCAAGGAATTGGTGTTTTTATAAAATCAAGTATACCTCACAAACGCATAAATTGAAGCTCAAAAATACAAGCCGTAGCGATACAAATAATGTTAAACATAAAATGTACAATGCTTTCGGTCTATATCCCACCTCCGCAATCGTTTTCTCAGCAAGAATTCTATGATTTATTCTCCGTACTTCACTGATGCTGCTATTATGTCTAAAGCGATTCGCACGACTGCTCATCTCTCTATTCCACAATCCAACACCTCTTTTAAACGAGCTAGGGTTCCTTAGTGGAACAACACGGTTTAGTTTTTGAGGAAAAATAAAATGAATCTATGGCACCGCTTTAAGAGATTTCCTGATCATGATCATTTGTTATTATACAAAAAGGCCAACGCTTTATTCAGGAAGGAATTACGAAAATCAAAGGCACTTAGTTTCGAACCTTTTTCGAGAGGAATTCGCAGAAATACGTCAATGAAAGTTGTCTGGAACAAAATTAACAGACTTAATGGGACTTCAAATCTGAACGAAATCTCTGCTATCTGCACTCCTAATCGAACTTTAACTGACGCAGATGAGATTTTTAATTATTTTGGAAAAAGGGTGTGCGAATACTCCTCTGACAGCAATTTCTCCAGTGCTTTCATCGAAAATAAAAGGAATGCAATTTCTCTTTCAAATAATATTGATAGATGTGACATGTTCCTGGAAAATTGCATTTCTGCCTTAGAACTTGAAAGTTGTTTCTCCAATTTGAAGGGGAGGGCACTTGGTCTAGACCGCATCTCATACCAAATGATCAGTGCTCGGTCTAATTCAAGTAAAAAGAAATTAGTGGATCTATATAACACTGCATTTTTGACTGGCTCTACATGTGGAAACTGGCAACAGTTGTTCCAATTCCAAAGTCAAAAGATGTCTCCATCGCATCGGATTATCGCCCAACCTCTCTTATCTTGCCTCTCAAAGGTATTAGAGAAGATTATGGCATCTAGATTATCTTAGTTTCTTGAGTCCAAGAACCTGATTACAAAGCAAAAAGTTGGTTTCAAGCGGCGTAGAGGGTGCTCTTTTACATATTGATTTTTTCACGAACAAAGCAATTTCCAAATGGAATCATGTAACAATTCTCTCAATTGATTTCGAAAAACATTTGATAGAGTTGGTCTTCATGCTATTTCAAGACGCTTGAAATCATAGAATGTTGGACCCAAATTCTTTAACTATATCAAATCGTTCATGTCGCATCGGCGGTTCAAAGTTAAAATCAACAATCATCTCTCTGAATCCTTTTCGCTAATGAGTGGCATTCCACAAGGATCTCCTCTGTCTGTCACGTTTTTTCAGATCGCTTTTAACGAAATTAGTAAAATTCTTTACCGTGTACCGAGAATCGAACATTGTCTCTACGCGAACGATGTGTACATTTTAACAAAAGACAAAGGCAGAACCAAGGCAATGAACATCCTCGAATCTATTGGACGAGAGATCTGCACTTCTATACAAAAAACAAAAATAATGCACATTTGTCGAAAGCAGATATGTGAAGGAAATCTACTGACGCATATTAATGACTTACCAGTACTAAATGTGCAGACGCTCCTTATTCTCGGGCTCACGTTTTCCAAAATATATATCGTTGGAAAAGACGCTACCTTCGGTTAAAAAATTCCATTTCAACAAAGGTGAATTTCGTACAACACGTCGCTTGGATATGCGCACATTAACACTATTGCTTATCTTACCAAAATGCTTGTTTATAAGCAAGATTGACATGCTTTGGCAATTTATGGCAATTTTATCAACGTCCTTAAACCGGTCTATCACCAAGCCTTCAGAGAAACTTGCTTTGCTTTTCGGACGACGCCCATAAATAATATTATAATTGAAACTGGTCTCCTAACTTTAGAAAATAGACTATATGAGTTAAAAGCTAAAAGAGTTCCCAAGCTTCTTAATTCAAACAAATCTATCCTTGGTGATGACCTGAGAGATTATTATTGCGAAGAAAATTCCAAGGTCACCATCTGCAATTGACTATTGTTTGTACGTCGCAAAGGAATTGGACATTCCCTTAAAAATTTTCCGCTCTTTGGCGTTAAACCTCCATGGATTTTGGAAGATGCACAAGAAAGAAGATACTCCAAACTTCGTCTTCAGGAATCTAATAGCTGAAAAAAACAAGTACTGGAGAGTAACGGGCACTATTTCATACACAGATGGCTAAAAATCTTTTGCTCTGCTACCTGGTTGTGCTATGGTAGATGCTTCAGGACAGGTTCTTCTCAATCGCATGTTTCACGAAAGTTCTTCAACTTTCACAGCCGAAGCCAGAGCTATTCTTCACGCTGCAAACCTTGCCCATAAAAACAAACTCAAAACCGTCATTGTTACTGACACTTTGTCTGTATTAAAAGCTATACGGAATCCTTCGACTTCCAGGTGGAGCACCATCAACAAATTAAGGAATAAAAAATTAAAATGTTATGGATACCTAGTCATATCGTTTTATTGGGAAATGAGCAGGCTGATCGAGCGGCGAAGTATGCTGCTTCTGTACCTCTAATTATGGATGATGTCATAAAAAAGTTGGATCTTTAAAGATATATTGGAGGAAAAGTTAAAGAGAAAATTACAGAAGGTAATCTACAATACCATCATCAGCACCAATGGAGAATTCTTCCTCCCCAATCTGCAGTTGTAGACAAATTCTCACTATAAAGCACATTCTCTGCGACTACCTCAACTTTACCTTGACTAGAAGTACTGCATTTGGAACGATTAGCCGTATGGACATTCTACAATCAGCTTCAGAACAGAATATCAATACAATGTATTACTTTATTAAAACAACTAAGCTTAATATCTAATGTGCTTTTATTAATTAGAGCCTATAGCCTGTGTTGTTAGTGCTCAATGTCTTTTTCTTAGTCTTAGGATTTATTTCATTAGTCTAAAGTTATAATAACAATAATAATATTTTTAATTAACTTGTAGAATAATATTACAATTAACTTAGCCAGAAAAATAAATTATAACACTAAAGTTTCAAAGCACTGGCATCGGCTATTGGCTTTGAACCCACAACCATTGAATTGTTAATCGGAACTATTCGCCTATTCGGCAACTAATGCGGACACTTTGAGGGATCACATGTTTTTCGACAACAAAGTCTAGTACAGAAAGTTTTCTGTGAAAGAAAAACTTAGAGGAATCTCGTAAGTCAGAACCGTACTTATAATAACATATGCAGTATTTTCGCTAAAATTTCTTGCTCACCGATAGGAAAGTTGACGTGCTTCAAAATCTTTTGGCAACGAATTTTGGCGCGAAATGTAGTCGGAATGCCATTAACCGTCTTAAAAATGACGATGTAGCTATATGATAAGCAATTCAAATAATTTGTAATGGTGTGTAAAGCTTGGGTTCTATTTGTACCGCCTGGCTAACCCAGTTACACTTACAAGAAAATAATAGCAAATTCATATATAAATATATGATAAATAACTACCGGCATGTCTTGTCTAACAGTCTCATAGTCAGTTAGTATGTATCTGTTGGTCTGTTAGTCATTGTCTATGGTTACATTCTTACGCTCACACGCACCCATATTTATACTTCATCGTCACGACACCTATTATATATTTAGTTCATGAGGTGTGTCATTTTTTGTTTGTTACTACTTCTTAAAACTAATGTGATTTATTTCTCACTTGATGTAGATGTTGTCCTCTATCTCCTCTGTGGTCTTCTATCTCATTCCTTTCCGTTCATAACGGCGCATCAGCGTATTGCTTTCCGTTGCCAATTGACGCGATCTTGTGTTTCCTTGTATTTTATAAACCCTGTCATATGTTTTCTCTCGAACTAAGCCATTTTATTGACACCAATATTTGCAGGTTCGTCTTTTTATCTATGTATATATCCCAGGTTTTAGAAACTCACTGATTTTAGTTATAATGCGCTTTTATTAAGTTTAAGTTTTAACGTAAGAAATTTTTAATAATACAGTAGCATTAGACTTAAAATACGATTTTTGGTACGACGTTTCTTTCGTTGAATTTTAGTGTTAATTTCCAGTTTTAATGATACATTCTTACATAGGCTTAAGTTTTAATTTCAAACAGTGTATTTTCACTTGAGGTTGAATTTTAATTTCAACTTTTCGCAAGCTTTTCTTTATTTCTTTCTTTCTCATGCTTAAAATTTTTAAAAAAAATATATGTAAAATCATTTTATCCGCAATACATTCATTCAACTAATTTACACTATTTAACTATATTTATAAGTTAAGTAATAAAATTTACTCTAATTTTTGATAATTATTTTGTAAATTTTACATTAAGCAACACTCTGAACACTTCGACTACTGTCATTGATCTCTTTTTTGTTTCTCATCGTGGAGCTTTCTTATCCTTATTCTGTACAGACGAACTTCGGACCTTGTTCTTTTTTCATAACCCCCTTTTCGAATAGTGCTGCTATGTGAGCCGAAAATTATGAAAAAAGATCTTAACTAACGGAATTCCGTTATTTAGAATAACGCTACTCTTTTTGTGGCGAGCAGGGGTAAAGCCGACCGACCGAAACCCTCAGCACCTACGTATGCGGACGTTACAAATTATTTAATAATAATAATGTAATTGTAAACGACAACAAACAGCCAATTACGCTGCTTGGAAGCTAATTACGCTAATTGGAAGTGAGCTTGGAGAAATTTTTGAGTTTACCTACAAAAAGTCAAAGTTTTATAACTTCTGAAACATTGAATATGCAATAGGAGCTAAAATTAAAGTCATAAAAATAATAAGTTGTATGCCTTCTACAATGGAATAAATCACGTAAAGGGTGCATTCTGTTAGGTTTGAAAAATTTTCCACAATTTCCACAACACTTACTAATAAGCGAACTAATACTGAAGAGATAGAAAATATGATAACGTTGAACTTACTTGAAGGCTCAAACCCGGTTACAAAGTCAGGACAACGCTCATAGGCTGTGCTACCAGCAGCTGTATCCGGCCAACAAAGCCAACCATCGAATGTGCCCGGACAGTATTTACCTAATAAAAGTATAAAAAAATTTGCTTAACATTAGATCGGATTTCTCCATCAATGGTTTACTTTACATTAAACGCAGGTGATTTTATTTCAACACATATAAACACACCTGGCTCAAAGTTTGTTGCTGTTCTGTTAAGCCGCTCAATGCACTCCGCTTCTCCTAATAGATTCGTGAAGAAAAAACTAGTTCTATTAGCGGTTCTGTCGCTGCTAATGCTACCGTTTTCCGTATGATTATTACGATTATTATTATTATTATTGATGTTTCCTTTATTATCATACATTATAGTTCTTTAATGCAGCTATTAGGATTTAAGATTTAAATTAAGCTTCTCTTCTATCCTTATGATCGTTAGGCGAGATAGATAGACGCACGTCAATATGAACACTCTTGTTGTGCTTTACCTGATATAAATTTATTTTTGCTTTTTTTCTTTTCGCTTTTTGAAATCATGTTTCAACTTAAATTTTATTATTATTTATACTACTTAGTATGATAATTATTAAACGTCAGTAGTTATGATCATCAATGATGGGTTTTTTATAGATGTTTTCAGAATTTTTTTATCGTCACCTTTTCACATTGAAATAAGAACACAGGATAATTATGGGCTCTGTCGTACATTTATGTTAAGAATATTAACCCATCTATGCAATTATATCCATTGCATAGCCACACGCCGTACGCATTTATGTATCTGTATCTGTTGTAAAAATATTGCTCGAGTGTCAGTTTCGATGATTTTTAATAACCACTACGTTTTATTCAGATTCTGTTGGGCATGGGCTTCGCGCAGTTATGCTAACCAATCTGTAATTATAATAACAAAGAACTTAATTAACGTTTTAATGAAAGTGATAAGAATGGTGTTTAATTTTTTAAATAATATAAAATAATGCTTTAACAGTCATTTCAGTTGACTATATAGTATTGAGCCTTATTTGCATGTGCGTATTTATAGTATTTTAACTATGAGACATATAACAAATAGAAAGTTAATGTTTTAATTTAGAAAATTATACAAAAATGGATAAATATTCCAAAAAGGTGTCTTAACCTTTAAGTTTTATTTCCCAGCACGTCCAAAGCACACTTGACCAGTAACGTGAACATGATTAAGTCGAAATGCCTTACAGATTAAAAATTATCGTATGACTTTAGCTTGTCCTTTTTTTTGCGATTTCATCACTCAAACTCACTTATAATGCTACATTCAATCCACTGTTGATCCTTCGTCATCCTCTTTCATCCTTTTTCATGGTAGTCAATGGATATCCCCAGCATAAAATGCGACTGTCATAAGCTTTCCAGCCGTCTTTTGTCTTTTAGGTCAATGCTCATTCCACTAATAACTAATCTGATTCTAGAGCGTAGTGACGATTCCATGATCCCACCTTCCCACACCATCCTTTTTATTTCACCTAAACACGACGAAACAGGGGTTTGGCCTACATCTTATTGTTAATAGTGAGCAAACGCGGCACTCAATTTGAAAGCAAAGCTTTCTCATGGAGAAATGTTTATTCAAAATGGTGGATGGGCTGCCTTTTGATATCTTTGCGGTGTTAGCTATCCGACGCAACTTCACTTTTCGCTCTTCCAAACTGATTTTTTGCCTTTTTTATACTTTCTGGAGCAACAGTCGAATTCGAACTATCATAGCGTATAGCATTCTTAAGAGTCGTCATAGCACCTTTCAAACTTGTGCTGGTTATTAAGGGTACGTTTTCTCCTCAAAAAGCGACATTTAATTAACAAACAAAATTCGAACAATAACAAAAGTTGTATCACTAACATGGCTATCACTTTTACAGTCATTTTGTTAGAATGTCATGAAATTTTGACTTATGGCTGACACTATCGAGAAATCATATTCGTGTGTCCATAGTGCTACCATGTATATGTCAGACAGAAGACATATTATATAATATGTTACTGGAATCTATAAGGTGTATTTGTAGAAGTTACGAATTGAAAGATAAAGTTGCTCTATTTTCGCACATCACATGTAGGTAAGAAAGTATTGAAAACATATTTCTACTTACAAGTTCTCAAATCTAAGGGAAAGAATAACTAATTTACAACGATTCTCTCTGTTTCTTGTCTTAGTCGTACTTTAATACACGTCAAGTAAATATTAAATACTAATTCTAGTTTGCCTTGATTATATAACTTTTAGCACGTTTTTGGTATGTGCATTTTCATACCCACCACTGTAAGATATCGTTTTTTTCCATAATGCGTGTAAGCCAAAGCTTCCAAAAGGAAGCTTCAGATACCCTATAAAGTATGTCTATTCTTGATTAGCGTGAAATTCTGAGTTGATTTAGCCATGTCTGCCCGACTGTCCGTTGTTGGCACTCTCTTCATCGCAAAAATGAAGATATCGGCTTCAAATTTGGCAGAAACATTGGAAGTTTCTGCACGTATTGAAAATAGGCCAAACTCCTCAGGGAAGAACCGCGCGGTGGAACAAAAACTAAACGTAATTTCGTTTTATTTAAAGAAACATTTTTGGATATTTTGCTCGTTGCTTGGAAATTATAAAAGTTAGAAAGTTGAAATTTTCCACCAAAATAGAAGCCATACGCCGTGCGCACATAAAGTTATAAGTGATTAGATTTTCTTTTTTCCACTTTTTTGAGGTTTTATGTTTGTTTATTGTAAAACAAACAAAAACCCAACGTTTACAACTATTTTGTACTCTCTCAAAAGAAGATCTATTATCAGCCTACAAATGGGTTAATTCTAAAATGGTAGACAGCGCGATTACTTTTTCTTTAATAACGCCAGCGATATAGGTATCAAATAAAACAACTTGGAAAGTAGATGCGACCGACGTAGTGGTGTGTATGCGAGATTCGGCCCGTGCCGAATGTAAACTTTTTGTATGGTTTTTTTTTCTTTTTTTGATACGGTTAATAACTCAGGCGATGTCCCTCTTCGTATAATAAGATAATCGTCCGAATAAAAAGAGAGAAAAGAAAGAAATAGAAGCTAACAGCCGCAGCCTCGTGGGTTTGTGACCAATCGTTGTTAGACTTTTACCGATTGACCACTCGCTACGACTATGATCAAAGAAAGTTCTACCGCATTTGGGATTTGAACTCGCGAACACTGACTTGGTGGTCGGGGCTCTTACTTACTCAACTACCCAGGCGGATCATTGGTCCTTGGATGTGGAAAATTCTTTGCTGGAAGCCTACTTATTATATTGAAAACCAATAAGAGATAGAAAAAATTCTACTCCCTAGTGCGAAAGAAGTAAGAGAAGTCGCCTCTGATTTTGATTTGAACCTACCTTATAATCTAAGAATTCAGCTTTATTTGAATGCCCTCTCCGTTCTTAGGTCCTCTCTCACCAGCTGAGAGCTATATATAGCTTTAAAGCTCAGCGATTTTTTAAGTGTTTTTTTCAAGAAAAAAAACTTGCAAAAGATGGAATTTTATTACAGACGATGTAATGACAACCAAATGTCAGATCATCATCATTATCATCATTGTCATTGTCATTGTCAATCAAATATAAATTAATACTAATGAATAACGATTGTATTAATGAAGTACTTCAAATATTTTATGAAAGAAAGGAAGACGTCGTTATGCGAACGCATGCAGCACACACGTTCATGTCAATGAAATGGAAATGACTGTAAACCTTTACGGATTTTCGCTTACATCACTTTCGCCAGAAAAATAAGAGTTCGGGTAAATTATAAATCAGTCTGTCACTCAATAATATTATGTGTTAAAAAGGCATAAATTTTAACACTTGAGTAAAGAGTGTAAAACCAATAAAACACCCTTTAACCCATAGTTGCATGTCGTGAAACCTAAGGAAAAAGTTCATGGCATTTCCATCTTATGTTTAAACAACTTTTTCTCATATTTTTTATATGAACTTTAATAAATCCTATCCCTAATGTTTATGTCCTCAATGCGGAATTTTGTGAATCTTTGGTCGCAGGATTGAACTTTCTCTTTTGAGCACATTTTCTCACATTATATACATTGTGAAGTTTGCAGAAAGGTAAAGAAATTCTAGTCGGGCGGGCAAATGTACGATGGATATATTAAAACTTCCCAGCCAAGATTTTTCAATTTTTGGCGGAACATAACAGATGTATGTGGCATGGCATTGCAGTAATTGAAGACCATGCGTTTCCTACTGACAATTTTTGCCACTTTACCTCAATTGCACGCTTTAATCATAAGAGTTGATGAGACTAGAACGTGGAATTAACCATTAGGCATGATTGGAGCAGCTCGTGGTGCACAATGTTCCTTCAAAGGTGCCTTACATCAACCATTACTATAAAAGGCGTCAAAATCAGCCTTTCCCACCGTTTGCTTATGCCGTAAATGATCAACTTTTCATCGGCTGTTAGCAGTCTCTTCAAAAATGTCTCGATTTCGTTTGTTTTCCGCATTGGTTCGCAAATTAAATTGGATCGATATAGTTTTTCATTGTCAGTTCAAAACTGTTTTTGTGTCTAATATCGAAGCGATATTGTAATATGAGAGAAATGTCTTCTGACCGAAAAGAACACCGCCGTTCTTTAAGGTCGAAAAGTTGAGAGCAAAAGGAATTAAAGCATTTGTTTGCTGCATATTTTGATGAGGCATCTTCACCAGAAACATCTCCACCACAAACCTACGCAGCATTACTCTAAACTATAGGGGCTTTTTGAGAATTTCAACTCATTTTCGAAGCGCACTTACCTTGAACTAAATTACCAAGCATGTAAATGTTCTTCATTAAGTGATTGTGGGCGGCCACCTTTCACGGGCGCGATGGTATGGCCCAATATATTTAATGTGGTTACAGATGATAATTCTAAAGCCATGTGTTAAAAATAAGCCACGAGTTTTTTCCCTAAATTATTGCAGAGTCTGCACTGTGCAATGAAAAGGAAATTTTCATAAAACAAATAATGTAATAAAAAAAATGAAATCTCCACAAAATTTTCACTTCTTCATGTCCGAACATATAACATACAACAAAATAAATTTATTTGCATTAAAAAATTTTTTAACTTTCTTCCAATTTTTTGTGTCTGCCCTTACGGAAGAAAAGTCACGAGTTATAAAGTTACACCCGTTTTAATCTTAGATAATTTTAGTTAAAAAGTCATGCTCTTTTTCATACATTTGCAGCACGTAATCAGCGAAAGTAGATCGAATGTATTTGAAAAATTTCTAGTTTTTATCTTTCAAATATTTTCACTACGGCATTTGTGTGTTAGCCGTACACATATTTTCGTCTAGCAATAGCGCTGTTCATTGCAGTAAAGCTCGTTATGATTAACTCGTTAGCATTTATGAAAAAGTAAGGAACCAGTTAATTATTTTTCGACCGTTATAGGTTAACCTCATTCCTTATTTGCACATTCATATCGCAAATATTTTAATAATTCAACCCGGAAAAGCTGTAGCTGATAAAACTAATACATTTTCCTTTTCCTCATATCATGAGTTAGGTGGAGAATAATATTTTTTCTATTGAGAATTTCATTATAAAAATCTCATTGTAAAATTGCCATTGTCAAATTTTTGGAAATGCGATTTTTTTTAGTTTTTTGCTTCAGAATGTATAAGAAAAAAACAATTACCTGTAATCATTCTCTTAGCAAACTTCAGAATCAATTCTACGTGTTCAAAAAAAAAAAAAAACTAGTCAATCATTAACCACCTGAATGACCTTCTCGAGAACTATTATTTAATTGCCTTTGCTTCCATGTTCTCAACAAACCCTTTTTTTTAAGGCTGTTGCAGTGGTTTCCCTCCTACTGACATTTGCAAGTGAGAACAGAAGTAAAAATAAGAGGTTTAGGTTTTACTACAACGATAAAGAACTTTGGGTTACGGATTCGCTACAACATCAGCAAAGGGGACGATACCAACAATTAGGTGACAACGTCTAGCCAAATAAGTTTTACCAGCATAGCTCGACTGCTCGTCTTTAAGTCGTTTACCAGAAAACTTACGTTCGCAAAGACCTAAATGAAAAGCTAACGCCTTGTAATTGACAGAATTTCGTTCCTTTCTAAACTTCCGCGGGGGAACTATTTTAACTTGATTTTCCTGCCTTAACGCCGACAACGCACACCTATTTCTTTTCCTTTTTAAACCTATAATTCCTACGCACCACACCTGTTATGCAAAGACTTTATGCGGCTGAAGCTGTATTCTGGTCTACAACTCTTTGATGTTCATAGCTTCAGTCTTTACAATATATTTAATATGTAATTCTTACACTTCCGGTCATATGGCGGTGGCCTTCAGTGTAGATATCTTCTCAACCTCAGACTGCAACAATTTATCGCTTATATTCAGAAGTGGGAAGTGGCTTATATTCAGGAGTGGGAAGTGCACCAACGTCTGCTCATTCTAAAATTTCTATCAAGAGGAACCGGAAATCATCAACAGTCATTTCCCCCAAAAATATTGATACATACAAATGCAGATTGGCCTGATCAACCGTCTGTGATTTCATTGAAAACCGTATCATGTGACTTCGAATGGTATCCATCACATTGCCTTTTCCATGTTATGTTGTCAAATGGCAACTCTCGGGTTGTTTTAAAAATCTGTTTTACTTTTTCCGCTTCCTTTACAATCAAATGCAATCATCGTTCTAAAAACTTCCTTTTTGAAGGACGTGCTCTTGAAATTTCTATAAGTTATTTGTATCCGTTTTCATTAACATTACTCGAGCATAGCTTTGTCAACATTTGAATAAATTATCCAATTATAAAGCAGCAGCAGTAATGGTTCCTTATTATGTAGGTATGGTGTCATTGAATAGCTGTTGGTATCAATCAAAGGATATCGCGCTGTAAAAATTATTCTCGCATATGCAATAAAAATAAATAAATTCTACTTGAAATTTTACTCTTTACAACTCTACCAACGATCCAATCTTAAAATGTGATATAAACGTTAGCAGAGCGAGCCAGAATTAATTAACTACAGACCGAAGTGTTGACGTTCATATGAAGACGAGGTGAATATAAAAACTACGTAAACACATCCACTCATATGATGTAATACTTTCCTGGGCGGTGTCGTGATTTACTAGGTAAAACCGTGGTACATTACGCACACACCCATCCACAAACACACACGCATACCATGTAACACTTAAAAGGAAATTAAAAAAGAGTTACTGCACGATTTGACAATAATTTTACTCTATTTCTGTACGCACCACTGAAGGTTGGAAGTGTACTCACTTTCTTAAAACGTTTGCAACACTCCTCAGCCGGAGACCCCATAAAATATATATAGGCCTCATTGACTTCAAATTCTCAACTAGGCTAAGTATGTCCGTCTGTCCGTGCGCCCATCCGCCTTTATAATATCTGTGCAGAAATGAACATACTGACTGCAAACTTGCCAGAAACATTAGAACTTCATAAACGAAGATTGCAATTGAAATCCGGACACGTCCCTCAACAGAAATGTCGACAGTACAACGCAAAACGAGAAAACGTCTCTTTTCAAAAGCAAAAAATAAAAAGAAGAAATTTGGGTTTTTCATTCGAAACTCACAAATGACATCAGATGAAACAAGAAAAATTTACACGAACAATCTATGGGCCATCCTATTTTATCTGTGGAAAAAATAAGCCGCTTTCAACGTAATGTTGTAGCATAGGATAGCGTATGAAAGTAGTGAGTAAAATAGATTCATTCACAGCCGAATATAATTTTCCTCTTACTTGTCTTGTGTCGTTAAACTTTTGCCAGGCTAAGGATATGTTTGTGGTAATATTGTCTTTCATTTGTTTTCAATTTTCTGTTGAAATTTCTTCAAACGTTTTATATAAACTCATAACAATTGTGTGTTTATCTTATTTTGAAAATGGAAGACAATGCTGCGCGATGCATAAGACTTTAATTGAATTCCTTGCGCTTGTTGTGGAGGAAGAGAAGAAACCGTTCTTAGTTACAGAATAATGCAATGAACTTTAGCTCATGACATGCTTTTGGCTTGATTTAGATCACTGTCAACAATGTTAATTATATTAAATCCTTAACCAGCAGAAACTATAACAACAACAGCAGCAACGTCAACTTTTAACTTTCCTACCCAAAAACCGTTTAAGCGCAAAGTCAATATGCAGCTCGAACGGCTCATAAATAAAATTGTTGTGATGAAATCTCCGGTCATATAGTAAACAACTTTCACGGCACGGCAATCAGAATTGGCCAGTACAAACACGAAAGGAAGGGATGCAAACAAAAATTGTGCAAATTTTTGATGCGTAATAGTCACACCGTGTTGTATTAGTTTTTTATTTTATTTTTGACGGTTAGAGAGATGCACCAAAGATCCCATAGAATGAAAAAAATTTTATATCATAATGAGACGCATGAGTTGATTTACTAAAGTAATGAAAATATTTACGTACGTATTTATTTTACGTAATATTTTGTTTTTTTTAATTTTCCAATTCAAGTCTACGGAAGGTCTAATTTGTTACTTAAAATTCGCGGAACTGAAGTAAACCGTGAAAAAAGTAGCGCCTTTAATTCTTGATAGTTTAACTCCGCCACAAAATGGCATAACATTTATACTTAATAATTATTAAGTCGTTATAAGCGATAAACCATTTTTTTTTTCCTTTTTTTTCAAGCTCTTTTCCAATCGTCATAAATAAATCACAGACAGCAGAGAGTAAAATCGACTTGAAATTTAGAAAAAAATTTTGCTCATAGGGAAAGTTGTTAAAGTGGTGTTTCCTTGAAGGTTTCACATCACATTCACTCCTAAGCTAAGTAATTTCTATTAGTTACTTTCATTGAGTTCACTTTTTGTATCAGAAGTGTAAATAAGTTCTTTGCATTTTTGATAAAATAAAATTTATTTAAAACGTACTTGTTACAAAGCTTCATTATTAAAATATTTACCATCACTATCTAGGACGTTTTGCCGTTTAGCAGGAAGCTTAGGGGCAGCTTACTCCTACGGTAGAAATCTCGCATTTTTGTGGAGAAGTAGTCATCGAACCATATTCGCACATTTTTAAGTTTTGTGAACGGCTGGCTGACGAAATATATTGGAGGTCACTTCTCTGTTTGCTTTTGGTGCAAATCTCAACACTACGATTTTTGTTCTTTTGGGTTAGGTCATGAGAAATCCATTTGTTTTCCGCCTATATCTTGATCGTTCTATGGATTCGAACTGAAATTGCTTGTTCACATATTTCTAACAGCGCAGCAAACTCTTTTTCAGTCCGCAAACGATTTTCATCTTGTAAATTTTCATTTTCTTTGTCGAACACTTTCAGAAGGGCTCCAGAATGACCACCATCGTCACGACTAGAAATTTTTGCACAAAATCTCTCAAAACAATTTGTAACTGTTTCATGAGTAAGTACATTTTCACATCAAACCAACTTATTCATTTTTGCATATTCGGCGGCGTTTTTTCCACTTTGAAATAAATAAATGCTGCTTGTTGACATTCATCTCTTTACACAGTGATAAGGATTGAGCGGAAACTTATACCGTACAGCCACCAATGTCTAAGCTATGTATATCCAAAATGGTGGAAGAACTGGCTGTGGTCAGTATGTTTTATAAAGCAACCAATATTAAAGTAGGGAATTTATTTACACACCTGCATAAAATGTTCAATATGAGTTCCTACAAAAATTAAAAAATATCCAATGGAAGCTGCAAGCAAACATATTGGATCAAACCCTTTGCAACACCTAGAGGTAGGCTTCAAAGATCGTACGAAAAACGCACATTTTTGATTAGTATTAAATAGATATCGAATAAGATGGCAATAAGCCCATCTACTCGTTTATATAATTGTATAAACGATTTCTAGATCGTAAAAATTAATATATCCGGTTTAATTTTAGTAAAATCATTGGAAATTCTTGTAGGTAGGGATAAAAGGATGCAGCAGAAATTAAGAATACCCCGGTTTTCGGAAGCAAATAATGGATGCTTTGATCTTCAGTCGTCTCAATTACAACATAAAAATTTTCAGGCATATTCTAAGGGGCATCTTACGATATTTGCAAACTGGATGAAAAGTACAATGCAGATATAGTAGAAATGGGCCATGCTTGTCCAATATTTTAGAGTATCGAAGTTTATTGTTTTTTTTTCTCTTTTGTAAATATGATAAGACAAAGGTGATGGATATAAAATTTGCGGCCGCAGCCTTACTTTGTTGCTTACATATTTTATGTTTTCTGTCCTATATAATTTCTTAAATACTCTGAAATGGTTCCAGAGACTTGAATTGTTTATATCGTTTTAAAACACAAATTTCCAATTGAAGCCACTACTTAAAGTTCAACTAGCTGAAGCCTTCATAGGGGTTTTCTTGAAATTGTGTTATTTGAGTTGGCCGTATTTTTAAATTAGCTTATGTCTCAAGCAACATTTTTTTCTAACACTTCTTTGGATGTGCTACTACCATACTTTAACTTACCTACCTAGCTCTACGTCAATTTAATCTGAAATAATCAAATCAAATAAATAATCAAATCGAAAAAAATTATGTACCATTTTTAAAATATGTAAAAAATGGAATCAACTGAGAACTTTCTGGACCGTTACTGCTCGGAATTTTCAAGAGCCTGTCAGCTGGATTTGCAGCGAGCTAATCCGTTGAACGAAGAACAATTAACGTCCGACGTACAAGGTGCAATTTCTGTGGCGTGAGTGTAACTGAACACGATTTGATTTATACGCATCTGTGAAGAGTTCGCTGCACACTATGAAACAGGATTTAAGGAAAACCAGCCTACCGCCTCAATTTAAAAGTCGCCCCGTCTACAAGCAATTCCGCTAAGCGTAAAGGATTTTTTGAAACCAGTACCAAGGTGAATGTGCCTACCAGTCAGGTATATTGCGCTCCGTGCTAAGTTTTCATGATGAAAAGAAAAAAAAACCCACTTGAGAACCAATAAGCACAAGGAGAAGGCAAGAAGAATACAAGATTGTTAGCAACTTCATGGTCTAGATATTAATCGATAAATTTTTAGATGATAGGCCAACATATATACACGAGCAAATTCAAACCAAATTACATGACTTTAGCTCTGTAAAGTTTAATTTGAGGCTTTTTGGAGACTACATGAAGGGAGTGAAAACAGAAATGATGCTAACAATAAAGCATTCTCAACGACCTTCGCTGCTGCAAGAGAAAGCAGTGAAGTCAACTACAGGATTGATAAGCTTTTTATCGAGCTTAAGAAAGCAGCTGAAGGATACCAGGAACGAGATAGCTTTTGGGTGACAATGGAATTTATATTTTTCAAATTAACCATGTGCGAGTTGAAGTCCTTTCCTGCGGGCTCACATGTATCTTTGCCAAAATCATGTACACTAAAATGCTACAATTAACGTGAAAAAAGCTGATGTCTATTGTTTTAAATGGTGCTTATTAGCGGCTATCGTTTACGAGTCTAATAAACTTACTGGAGAGGTTAGCTCACACCAGTTTGGCAACTCTGCGTGCGTCTTGTAGTCGCGTTTTTATTCTGTGCAAGAAATATTTCAATTTTTTTAGTGTATTTCTTAGCTTTTTTGCTTTATTCCTGTTCAATTTTAAAAATTCTCTAAAAGAATAATGTGTGAATTTAACGTATATGAAAAAATCATTTTGGTTTAGTGTAATCAACAATAGAGGTCTTAGTAAAAGTCTCTCTTTTTGCCTGGTAATCTTCGTTTACAGTTTCTTTAGCTTTCGGTCTATATTTACACTGGGCAGGGAAGTGAGAAATTTGCTTTAATTTGCTGAAAATTTGTGCCGTAGAGTTTTTTAATTTTTCTTTTTCTTTTTTTCCTTGCTTTTGTTGTTTTCAATGGACATGGATTGCTTATTTACACCATGTCGTGCGAAAACAGGCACTGAATCTGTACAATTCACTTCTTTTTGGCTGTCTGATCGTCTTAGACATGCAAAGTGTGCTGGTATTATCGTCCGTGCTGCTGATGCAGTCCTTGACCCTTCTAAAGGTTTACGATGGTCATGTCCTGACTGCAGAAAGCGGCACATTAGTTTCTACAAACTCTTCACGGAGACGAGAAATTGTTTCTCAGATTTGAGCAAAAATCTCGGCTCTTTGTGGGAGAAATTTGAAATAATCAAGACAGAAAGGCAATATTTGTGTCAAGACTGTTGATAACATAAAAAGTTATCTGGCAGCGAAAGCCCCTTCTGTAAATTAAAGGCGCGTTAGTATATTGGAATTGGCTCCTTCTCAATTTAGAGCTATCTCATCTTTTAAAATTCTAGTTCCGACTGAAAATATGGATTTCGTGTTAAATAAGCCATTGTGGCCGGTTGGATCCTTAATTGAGGAATTCATCCCTCGGGATCGACCCCGTAATGCTAATGCAGTAGCTGCTTCCCCTTCAAAAAAATAAATATTTCTTCAGGCTCATTTTCTCTCATTTATCAAAAGGTTAGGGGTCTAAAATTGAAAATTCCTTCTACCTTCCTAAATTCAGTGAGCACGGAGTTTTCCTGTTTGATCTTCACTGAAACTTGGTTAAAGCCTGATCTACATTCGTCAGAACTTTTCCTTAATTCGTTTCAAGTTTTCAGAAACGATCAATTGTATCGCAATGGTGGTGGTGTTTTAATTGCCATTTCTTCGGCAGTCCCCTCCTATTCAATTGAATTTCCCACTGCTCCCGTCGTTGAGCTTATCGCCATTCGAGCAACATTTCCTAATAGACACTTATATTTGTGATCTGCTCCTATATTCCCCCTAATTCGGATATCTCTGTATATAAGAAACAGGCCGCCCTCATTTGTGAAGTGGCCAAGCAACCGATTTAGTCATTGCGTTGGGTGAATTTAATTTAATCTGGTAGAGCCGTTGTGTTCTTTAATGAATTATTTGACTATAATTTAGTTTAATGGTACCTCTGATTGCAATGGTAGATTGGTTGATCTTTGCTTTGCCAATTTTTCTGAGATATGCGTTAATCGTTGCCTCCCGTTTAGTTTACCTGAGGATCCATATCATCCAGCATTGGGTATTTCCTTTCATTACAAGCATGTTTGTTCGTTGAACCTCTATAACGTTCCACATTCAAATTTTTCATATCAATTTTATGATTTCCTTAAAATCAATGTTTCCATGCTAAAATCACATCTTTCTCATACTGTGCTTGATTTGTCAGTGGGAAGTATTGATAGCTTACTGTCGTCTTTCCACAATATATTAAATCAAGCTATTCCTAGTCCTATCCTCGAAGCAAGTGCCCACCGTGGTTTAAAAAAACAATTAAGAATAGGAAAAACAAGCCTTTCAAAAAATTTTCCAAAAGAGGTTCTTCTTTCGACTATTTCGCTTACTCAGTGGCAAGGCATAAATTTAATTCCCTCAACCGTGCAGATAACTTCAGTTTGTTAAATCCTCCTTGATTGCTAATCCTAAATACTTTTTTAAGTTCGTTAATTCCGAAAGAAAAATCTCCATAAATCCCTCACATGTGTCTTTTAATGGCTCCGGGTCCTCGGATGATTTTGAAACCTCAAATCTCTTTGCGGAGTATTTCCGACAGAAGTTTTCAACTGCCAATTTTGATTTATCAGCAAACTTTCCATATCCGATTTCTAATTTGATTTCAATTCCTAACTTTGTTATATCTGAAAATGACGTTTTTGAAGGATTGAGCTCTCTAAAATATAATTGTTCGCCTGGACCTGATGGAATCCCCTCATGTGTACTTATATCTTGTGCTGGCGAGCTATGTGATGTTATCTCAGAGATTTTTAACAAGTCCTTGAATTTAGGTGTTTTCCCTTTGCGTTGGAAGGCTTGTGTCCTTATTTCTATTCACAAAAGTGCTGGTAGGCAACTTGTAGAGAACTACAGAAGCTTTGCCAAGTTGAGTGTCTTGCCTAAACGAATTGTGGCTCAGCATATAGCCTTTTCCATCAAATCGTACATTTCTCCTGTCCAACATGGTTTTCGAAAGGGAAGATCTACAGTCACCAATCTGTTAGAGTTTATTTCTCATGTTTTGAAGGCCTTTTCTAGTGGCTCTCGCACTGATGTCATATACACTGACTTTAGCAAAGCGTTTGATATGTTTAATCATAGACTACTTATCTTTAAACTCCAAGCCTCCGGCTTACCTTTCTTCTTACTGGAACGGTTAAGCTCTTATCTGCATGCCTCATTACCTCGGATGAATTCCCCGTGACGTCTGGCGTACCTCAAGGTAGCCACTTAGGACCAATTTTATTTAATTTATACGTCAATGATTTGCCCTTCGTGATTAAATTCAGCGAGATCTTAATGTATGCTGATGACTGTTTTCTTCAAAGTGATCTGAATAATTTGGTTGCATGGTGCTTTTGAGTCTTCTGAAACTAAATTTAAATAAATATAGGAAGCTTTCTTTCTCGTAGATACGTTCACAGATTTAGGCGCCCTATTCGATTATAGGTTACGTTTCAATTTGCATTTGTTAAGCAAAACTAGGTCCGCGCTTGGTTTTATAAAGAGATGGTCCAAAGAGCTTGATGATCCTTATATTATGAAAAGGCTTTACATGTGTTTGGTTAGACCTATACTTGAGTATGCCTCTGTTGTGTGGTCCCCTTTATATAGGTCCTACGTAGATTCAATTGAATCTGTTCAAAAGCAATACTTGCTGTTTGCCCGTAGAAATTTGGGTTGGGACCCAACTGCCCCTCTTCCACTCTGTGAAAATAGGTTGCTTCTATTATCCTTACCGTCACTGGAGAAACGTAGATTTATTCTTGGGGTTTCCTTCGTAATCAAATTAATAAATGGTACATTTGACACGCCTGCATTACTTCGTGAGATAGGCTTTAATGTCCCTAATCGCTTCGCTAGGCACTTTATCTTGATAAATCTTAGTCAATGCAAGTATAACTACGAACTGTTTAACCCGCTCAGAGTGGTTTGCAAGAACCTAAATGACGTCTGTCGCTTATTCTCATGAACGGGCTCTTTAAAGTTCATTAAAGCAACATTGCTTAACACGCGCGATTTACCTATGTCGTACTTGAACTAAGTTTTAACCTTAAAACGTTATTATGAGTCGAAAGTTAACTATTGTTAACTATTATCGGTTGCCAAGCTTGTGCATGTTTGCGATGGGTTAGGGGTTCACTTGCAATTTGGTCCTGTACCGGTTGTGGGTGTGGCTCTATGCTAGTTGTGTACATGCTTTTTTTCTTTTATTCTTTTTTTTTCCTTCTTATTTGTTTTATTGTACTTATACTAAGTTTTAATATTAATTAATTTCAGATTTACTTTGAGAGTCAATTAAACTCGACTGCCAATTTATTTTAGTTGAGTTTCTTGTATAAGTGCAATAAATAAATAAATAAAATTGGCGAGATTGCCATTGAATTTCGAAACGTTAGAACTGATTTCTGGCCTAAAATCCCCGATAACCAACTGCGACATCGGTTTGAACAGAATAACAATGATATCAGCATAAATATTTATGAATTAGCATCTTCCAAGGGTAGACGGAATGTGATTTGTGCAACAATGGCGGCAAACGCACCAAAAAGTTTGCACGTCAACTTGCTGAGAGTACTTAACGAAACGGCCAAGCAATATCGTGATTGTCTTATTACTAACATGCAAGGGTTGGTAAAAACACAATATACGCGGAGCCATAGCTCAGGATTGTTCTGTGATTTGTGTCAGACATTTTGCACCACGACTGGAGCCCCCATAAGGAAGAATTCACCAACGTCAAAAGTGTATTTCTATCAGCGCCAACGGCCAAGTTTAGAAATATCGAGAAGAAGTTGCCGCCAATTATCATGTAAGGTGATATAGAAGCAGTCAAGGGCAAAGAATGAAAATAATATATCTGGATATAGATTTATTCATAATAGAATCTGATCGTAATATGTATGATTTAATAGAAATAATTCTCGCAAATTTGACACATCAAATTACTTCCGGCAATGTATACAATATCATTCTTAATAACAAAAAAGTATTAGTTGTGATGAAAGATGAGAATGCTGGGAGAATTATGAAAAAGTTTGCGGATTTAAAAAGCAAAGCGTACGCATACATAATCAATGATAAAGTCAACGATGAAGAACAATAAGTAGAAAAAGCTAAAGGAGTCAAAAATATGTTTAACGTACAAGCGATTATAAAAAATCTTTTTATGGGAGCTGATCTCACAGATCTGCAAAAAAATATCTAGATAATAACCGATATATTTTAAAGCATATAATTTCCATATGTGGGGAAATTGTAAAATAAGTAATCAAAATACACAAATAGCAATGTGTAAATAGCATGTCTATATGAATAAATGTAAAAAAATTTAATACGCAATGAAAATTTTTGAGTTTTATTCTATTTCGATTTTAGCATTTATAGTAAAAGCAATAATAATAATAGCAAACACTTTCGTTTGATCTTATACAAACCTTACCTGTTTCACAAAAGATTTGCTTACTCTCTTCTTCAATACCTTTCCCACTAAATAGGCATTCTTGTCACGAACTTTTTGCATTTCGTATTCATGAGATGATCCTAATATTTCTTTCCCCTGTAATCCTTAATAATGATTTGTAATTTTTATTTTACTAATATGAAGTATTTCGGCGCTCCAGTTCGGTTTATAGCGTTTAAAAAATGCTTCTTTAAATTTGATAATTTCAACATAATCTCCAACTTGAAACTTATATTATACTTTATAATATCTGCGTCTCGTTGCTGTTGTTGACGTCACTTGGCCTCATTTTCATTATTCTATGATATGTATTATCGTGTCTAGTTAGTAAGGTTTGAATTAAGTCTATCCATTTGTAATTACCGTTCGTACTACGCATTTTGCACAATAAGTTTTCTAATGGTCTATTGAACCTTTCACGTATGGAGGCTTTCATATGAGTTAATTGGAAAAAGTACTATAAGACGTCGCGTATCAAACACAACATACGTCAATCGCAAAAAAGATCTAAAGCGAAACAAACGAAAAAATTCAATTTGCGTAAGAAAGTAAAGGACATATTTGCTTAGAAACTATCATGGAATGCATAAAAGGCCAACTAGATATATTTGCACCTTATCTTATACAAAGCAGTATTCTAAATAGAGAAAAAGTCTTTTATAATCCTATTTAGTCCTTAGAAAATCTTAGCTCCATAGAATTTCTTTGACTTGGTAATGGAATAACAATATATTTTTTGTCAGTAGGAGTGATGTCACTGAGTGGCAAAACCGGAAAGTCGGAATTTTTAATTTTTTTTCTTTGGGGGGAAGTGTCAGTTAATAGATGAAATCTTTTCGAGTTTTTATCCGGCGGCCCCGGGACCATTATGCCTTATGGTTGTCTATTATTTAGTTATTTGTGAAATAACCACTCACTTGAAAAGTTTTGGGAAACTACTGAGGGTAATGTCAAATGTTTTCAATTTTATATTTTTCCTTTTTTTTTTTTATTATATGTAAAGGAAAACAAAGAAAACTTGAACGCATATTTTATGAGCAATGCTCCAAGAATTTATGAAAATGGACAAAATTGAGCCCGCCTAGCCAATATTATAGTGTATCAAAATATAATTTTTATTTCTATCCCTTTAAAAGTGGCAAAAACAAGCTTCAAAATCCCCACAAAATGTATAAATCTTTCAGCAATTTTAAATCTGGACTGCACCTAAGCATGTCCGTCTGTTCCTTTATCTGTGTGTGCCGCAGTGTAGTATTTGTGGTAAACACACTCACGTTAGCGAAAATGAATATACTGCTTACAAATTTGCAAAAGAATTTGGGAGGGACCTGAACTTTTCACAGGACACGCCTACAACGTCCACAAGCCTTTTCGACAAAGACGTTTATTTTGAAGGTAGAAAAAATCAGTCGCGCCCATTCCATGTTATAGAATATAAAAGTTCAGTTCTTTTATTTTTTTAACTATTTTAGGATAACGGTGAGACGAACGAATATAATTTTCGTACTTGTTAGCCTGTGAATCTGTTTTTTCAGCTTGTGAATCTATTTTTAGCTTACGAAACCATTCTATTTTGAAAAGCTGTTCTATGACAACTTTAAACAAAATTGTGTAGGGAATTTTTTACTTGTTTTTCGATTTTCACTTGAGCTAACAATTCACAGTTCTATAGAAAATGGAGGAAATGCAGGACACTGAATTTGTCATATACAAAGACATGAACTTTATCAAGCCGTGATAGTCTTTATGTTTAATCAAGTCTGGCTGATCGCATCTTTCCTAAGACCACAATTCCAAGAGTTCCATTCCGTAGTTTAAATTTTTAAATGACTTTAACCACGCATAAGAGAAAAACCTTTAACATAGATGTATACTTAGATGATTTTCTACTTTCATCTAGAGTCCAACACTACTGAAAATCTAGCAACTTTCATTTGGTATGATATAAGCAATAAATTGAAATATTCAGAACGTCTACATGAAGTGAGAGCCTACAAAACTGGCAAAAAGTTACAGAGATAACCTGTCATCGCAAACCTTAATCTACAATTGATAGGGCATACAATGATAGCCCATCATACCAATAGATATTACTGATTAATTTCTACAAATGCATTTTTTTTTTCTTAATCTTAGCACTAATATTAATAACAAGTACTTGGGACTAAAAAATAATAATTATTATTATCACTGGAATCGGACCGCTCTCTCTATCACCGTCCACATAGCATCTTATTTTAACAAATCATAAGAAACAATATTATAATCTTTTCTAAAATGATATAAAAATTCGGAATCGGGTGGAGATGCTTTTGAACCCATCCGCATGGAAACTGAATCTTTACATGATAGGAAGGCATAGTTTTCAATATCTTTTGCCGAAAATCGTTCATTACAATAATTTGACATAAAACTTAACATTAATCCATGAACCAGGTACCGCTACGAAGATTCCATAAGCACTCAAGAAATCTTGGAAGAAGTGAAAAATAAAATGCATCAAGATGTGGTAGGCAAGATCAACAATCTGGGAAGTTCGCTTTTTTCTTCAGATTTTCAAATACCGAATGATAAAAAAAAACCCATATTGGAGGAACCGCAGGAATTCGTATAAAATCAAGTAAGAGAATTTCTAGGCTGTTTACAAGAAAAGGACTATGAATGTACAAAAATGGCAAAGAACAGCGCAAACTCGGGCTTATATCTGAAAAAGGGAGAAAACGTGTGGAAGGCGTCCTAAACGAATTTCGTCAAAGTGAAAGTGATATTGAGGATAATTTGCTTTGTACAAAAAATAAAATTATTTCTAAAAGGCAAAGCATCTTTAACAAGCAGGAAAGAGGAAGGAGGTTACCCCAGATGGAGCGACAAATTGTCAGCAGATGAGAAAAAGTGAAATATAAAAGTTGAAGAAGAGAAAAGTGAATGGGCTCTTAATCAAGATAATTCAAAGCAGTTTGAATGTCTACGACCGATGATACACCATTGTTGGCTCTTGATGATAATTCGAAACAAACCGTTTTAAAATCTCGAAATACTTGGCAACATTTAAACATCGGGTTTTCGACTTTAAATGTTCCAATGATGTTTCGTAAAAAGCGCTTGATGTCATTATGATGTCAAAATTGAATTTTAGGTCACCCAATGAACTCTGTGAGACACCCAATAGAAATTTATTACAAACCGAGACTACAACACCCGAATTGGGGGAGTTTCTTAAAAATCCTGTTAAAACAAGTACAACAAGTACACCATGCAATAACCCAAAACGCAACGTACAACCAAAAATATAATCAAAAGCATCCGACTAGTTGGAGGTTATAGCAAGAAACACTTTTTTAACCGGTTTGATTTGTCATTGGGAAAATCAAACTGGAATTTCCTTTTGCTGTATATTAATTTATATAATTTATATTTAAATATAAATAGCTCTATTTATATAATAGCTTTATTATATATTTAAAATAGCTTTATTAATATATGTAAAAACATATATAAAAGAAATTGTTATTCTTTTTAATGGTTTCCGCACTGTTTCCGATTCTTTTTCCTTGACTTGGTCGCTTTTGCTCTTCTATCATCTAACGGTCACACGTTCCAATATATTACACGTATAAATACACAACTAATGACCTTGCATTCTCTATACTTACATTTGTTAGCATTCTCATGCTTCTTATATGCGAAATCATATTCCTCTGTATTAACGGTTACGTCGACTTGCAAAGGTTTACACATAAAATTTTTGGTGGTTCTCGTGACACACATAGGAATATTCCTAACTGCCTTCTATGTTGTGCCTGTTGTGTCATATCATGGACCGAGACGGTTACTTGTGACGGTTACACATTCTAATATTTTTCATACATATATATTTATTTTAGCCTCCGCAAGCGAGGTCATAGACTTAACACGCTCACTTCTTTATTAATAAGTTACAGCTAGTTTATTGAACTGTTCTTATTAATTATGGATTAACGGGTACATATCTTAATATATTTATTTTGTTACCGACCCGCAGTTTCCATATATATACATGCTGATATATTTCACTATAAGTGTACATATTATGCATAAGCATAAAGCTAACGGTCTTGTGGTTAAGACTAATTGTTGTCACACGTAAAATCATATGCCTAAACGTTTATTTGTTTATTAACAGTTCTGGCAATATGCTAAGGATTGTACATTGATTTTTTGGTATAGACATATAAATAATGATCTTTATGTTTTGGCACCTACCCTTATTTCTGAAGTGTTACTTGTACATTGAATTATTCTTGCTATGTAGGGATTAACGACTATACATTGTAAAACAGTTATTACCTTTCCCATACCGATTACCCATCGCTTCCATAAGAGTTGCTTCCACAAGTTGTATTGAAACCAAAATGAGTCGTATTTTTATAGGAAATAAGCGCACAAAGTTGTATTGAAAGAAAAATCAGTTTTATATTTATAAGAAACAAACGCACGAAGTTGTATTGAAACCAAAATCAGTTGTATTTTTATAAGAAATAAACGACGATCCTCGTTACATACAACGAAGTCAACAACTGCATATCACTTTTAATTGCTTCACTATAAGAAAAAGGCGACGATTCATTCATATCGTCGGCGTGCTCGTTAGCATTCGTATTGTAACACATGCATCGTATAATGCATGCCAGACTGTAACAGGCGCAGGCAGACTAACTGTTTAACGAAACGGCGATGATGATCGCGACTGTAAAACAACGTGTCACGACAGACTCGGCTACGAGATCTCGGACAAAATATCTCCTTGTGTTTGGCTTCACTGGCGGGGATATTTTTTTGACTTACGGATAGGGGATGGCAAGCTCAGCTTAGTCGTCATCCCCGAACAATGAATGGAACCACTCTCTTCGATGACGTTTCGAAAAGTTATGGACGCTGAAGCAAATGGAATGTAGATGGCAACGGACGAGTGGCCCAAGGTTAGGTGCTGTAATGTGGACAAATGGACGAACAAAACTTCGGAGATAAAACAGCTACTTATGGTCTCTATCGGATTTATCTTATAGTCGGTGGTGTGTTCTCCCACACACAGTTCTATGCAGAAGGTGATCGACTCTTCTCCTTTATATCTCGGTTTGACATCAAATCGGCGTTGCCAATCGGTTAATTGATCACATTCGATATATGTCAGCTGACTTACTGCGAGTGCAACTCTGCGGTATTCCATTCAGTTTCTTATTGCAATATTAACCTGTCTCTTCCATTTTTAACTTGTAATATGTACAAGAAAAGTTAATAATGCTTAAAAATAATTTAAACTACGCTTAATTCGTAATATATACAAGGAAAGAGAACAATGCGTAAAAATAGCTTAAACTACGCTAAATACGTATGATACACTTACGACTAGGTGTGGGATCAACCGGGTCTTGCAACCTTGAGACGAATGCGTACCGATGTGTGCCAGAAAGAAATTGGCAATTAAACGGAAATATCGGTATAAACACCACAGTTAAAGTGATAAGTGCTCTAAATTCGGCTTAACTGATTAAACGATTAATTAAACTAAAGATTACAACGGCAATGACCACGTTTTCAATAACCTTGTGTAATGGCTTAACATTAAATTAGGTTTTTATTTGTTACATACTTACGGCTCTTGCTCATCTGTTTCCTTTAATCAAAATTATGCTAAAGCAAATTAACAACTTTGTTACCGAATTGCATTTGTGCTTATTTATCCGTACGAAGAAAAATATGAAAGTCGAGATAGCAAAACAAATATATGAAAATTTATTTATGCTAATTTTACGTTTACGGAGAAAAGAAATTTCAATATTTTAAATCGGCAGTTTGAAAAAAATTTTACCAGAGATAAGAAAATCCATTTAGTGGTTATATTTAAATCCGTTTGTATGGGAGGAAAAGTGCAAAAAGCCTTCGGTAAATATTTTGTTGCGTTAAAGCATATATAAGCAAGAAGATAAAATTTAATACGTATTTATACATAATATTATTTCACCTTTCAGTCTTCAATTCTACCTACTGTTAATCCGTAAATAATTAATCCTAAGTAATATTTAAATTAATAACAAAAAAATAGCATATATATTACAAATGTGGCATTTTTCTTTTTTTATAACTTTTGAAATCATATATGCTTTCATTATCGTTATATCCTACATCAGTTGTGGTGTAGCATACGTCAAGTTTACGTGAGCGGTTATAACACCCAGAAAGTCTTCAGATAGACTCACCTTTTACTACAGCCATCGAATCATTTCGAAATCATTTCTTGAATCGATCTTACTTTTTGGTTCATCTATCCATGCAGTTTTGTTCAGCCTACAGGTCACAATTTTTAAAATATTTTGATGAAATTTAATACACCGACTTATATTAAGGACGAATGCTATTAAAAATGGCTCGAACCGAATAGCTTGTTCGGTTAGGCCCCATATAACGCGATATTCTGACATTGAAAATTTTTGTAAACCTTTGATCAGTGACAGTGCGGTTTACTAGGTTCATTACTTTATTTGCGATGTTAGGAGATGCACATCAAAGATTCCGCAGAGCGAAGAAAATTTAAGATCATAATGATAACCAAGGGACGATTTAATCAAATAATCATTTCTTGCCCGCTATCATTCCCAAATTCGTGAAAAGCTTAACATAAATGCCCTTCTTTGAAATTAAAAAATTGTTTTTTAATTAAAAGAAGATCTAATTCGTTCCTCAAAAATCGCGCGATTGAATCAACCCATGGGAAAAAATAGCGCCATTAATCCTTGTCAGTTTAACTTCGCCACATAAGGGGCACAATATTAATGATTATTAAGTTAAGCGGAAGATTATCAGAGATCAAATTTTCTTTATAAACTCTTCACCCCTTGTGGTACAGGGTAAATTAAGTTAGTGCGGTCGTATGTAACGCGCAGAAGGGCTTAAAATAGACCCATTATGCCTGTCTGCCCGTGTATATTTGTGTGCAAGCTACAGGTTGCAACTTTTGACATATTTAGATGAAATTTGGTACAGTGACGTGTCTTGACCCAAGGACGAACGCTACAAAATGTTTCAGATCGGTCCACTTTTTCGATCACTCCTCATATAACGCCCTATTCAGAAAATTCGTTATATGGACAAAACTGCAATTTGCAAAATTTCTCGCAAAAGTAGTTAGATAGTAGTATTCGGCATTGGAAATTGCCATGAAAACTTTGGACCGGCGTGGGCAAATTTTATTAAGTTTTAATATGTGGTGATGAAAATTTACCCTTAAAAGTAATTTCATACAAAAATAAGAATTGTGTTAGAAAAATTGTGTTAGATATGGTGTAGATCATTTCACGATCCGCCGTGCCCGACTATAATGTTCTTGCTTGCTTTATCCAACTTTTTTACATAGACACGGTTCGTTTTTTTCAAACGCCAACACACTTTTCTCCAAGTCGTAGCTCACATAAAGGGTATTTTCATATAATTTGCTGCGATATATGCGCACAGGGGCGACTTACTGATATGATCCTACATTTCTTGCAATTAAAACCGATGTAAAATTATGATTTTCAAAACCGAAAAACCGAAGGAAAGAGGAACAAGCAAGAAAATTATCTTCGTCCGCAACCGAATCTTTTATACCCATCACCATTATCCTAAAAAAGACCTGAAAGAAAAGAACTAAATATTTATACTTTATTATATTGCAAAAGTATTTGCAATTTTTGTTGCACAGGCATGTGGCCGCTGTAGGCGTGTCGTTTAAAAGATTTGATTCATTTTGAATTTCTTTCGCAAATTTGTAGCGAATTTTGCGAACGGAAGACTGTTTACTTGCTTTGCCAAATAATGAGTTTTGGAAAAATAGCCCTTGGTTTAGCACCGAAGTGTAATTCTAGATATTTTATATTAGCTTTAACAAAGTTAAACCACGCCAGTTCATATTTAAGGATTTTTCCCAAATGAAGATTCCTCTGAGAAGTAACCGTTTACATGTTAAACAGCTATGTTTTTTTGAAATTTTATGAGGACAATAGATGAAAGATTGCGATAGACGCAGAAGTGTGGAGTGTTCAACAGTCGACCTTGCCCGACCATAATATCTTTACTGATCTGATACTTCTTTCTAAGAAGCTCTCTTAACTATTTACCAAGCCTAAATTTGGGGTCTTTTGGGGGCTGTACTAAGATGCTTGGCAAATCTCTCCTTCTAGTTAAATTTAAATTAATTACCACATCGTTTAATTTTAACAAGCAGTTTCATAGTCAAGTGGTGTGAAACCAGATAATTTATATAACGTTTTAGAAGAGAAAATCAATAACCGCTTAAATACAGATGCTTAAAAAACAAAATCGATTTTGTACTGAAAGACGAATGCGTGATATTTATATTGCGTATTCTCAGATTATTTACTCCATTTGGAAATTTTTTCCTTTTTATATCCACCACTGTAAGGTGGGGGTGTACTCATTTTGTTCGTTTCCAAAATATATGTAACATCCAAAAGGAAGCTTCAGAGACGCTATATATTCTTGATCAGCGTGAAATCCTGACTTAATTTAGCTAAGTTCGCCCGTCTGTATGACTGTGTGGTGTGTGTTGTTGGCATTCTCCTGCTCGTAAAAATTAAGATATCAACCTCAAATTTAATAAAAACTTTGGAAGTTTCGGCACGCATGTAGGTATTGAAAATGGCCAAACTTCTTAGAGCAGAAGCGCGCAGAGGAGCGCAAAATGAACCTAAACCGGTTTTTTTTAATAATAATTTTTGGATTTGTGGTCGTTACTCGAGCATACTCGAGCGGAAATTATTAAAGTTAGAGGGCTTCACGTTTACTTTACGAGGCACTCTGTGTTTTACACGGAAAAATCGAGACGTTCAACCAAGCCCGCATAAAGTTACGAGTTATTAAATTTTATTTTTTCACTTTTTTGAGATTTTATGCTTATTTATCATTAAGCAAACAAAACCTTTAAACGTTTAAAGCTTTTTTGTACACTCTTCAAATGAGGATATATAATCTGCCTAAAAGTATGCTAATTTTAAAATGAATATGGTAGACACCGCAATAAATTTTTTCTTAATAACACCAGCGATACGAGTATCAAATAACAAAACTTGGAGGGTAGAAAGCGAAAAGCATAGTGGTGGTATGCGAGATTCGTTTCCCGCCGCATATAACTTTCTTACTTCTTTTTATACGAAATTTAGAAAAAGGTTTCGCTATATTCTTCTCTAGATGCACTTCTCTCTCATATCTCCCGATATGCTATTTTCATTTGCTTCTTTCGAACTTATACCCGAAGCATTACATTAATATAGTAATATAGTGGCAGTATTGGTCCTCATATCTTGCAATTTGTTTTCGCAAATGTATGTTAGCAAATGTATGTTGGTAAATGGATAATGTTTAAGATTGCACTAGCAACAATTTTGGCAGAATTACTGCACTGATGAGTCGCAATGAGTGAGCAGCCAATCATACGAGCCCTATTGAGGCATTGGTATTAATGTGCGATACTACACATTCTTTGGTAAGTACGTTGTAAAAAATTTTTAATTATTATATTTTGAAAGGCCAAGTCCAAAAGGCAAAGCAAACAAAATGATGTTGAGACCTGTAGTACTTGAATTCATATTCACTTTTCCGTTTTGTTCGGGATGGAGTAGCAAGTCTTTTGGTTTTATTATCCTGTGGTATTTTTAAACTGAAAGTCACATTAGATTCCTTATGCAAAATGGACCATCTTTCAGATACGCGGTAAACCAAGTATGTAATATGTGGCAATTTTTCAAAGCGTACACGCATGAAACCCAAACAATATAAGCTGTAAGGCCAGTTCTTCATTAGACCGGCGTTCCTCCCCTCGGCGCGGGTGCTTTTACTCATTTATTCTCATTTAACAGAATTGGTACGGTGCTTTTCACCATTTATTGAAAGTAACTTTGCTCTCTGTCTCTACCCACAACGCATGGTACTTTTTTTTTATAAAACAACCCAGTGAGCCGCATAGTAATTGGAGCAGAGTTTCACATATCGCCCATGACCCAATTGCGCTAAATTAATTAAGAATTCCAAAATGCAATTTAACTCCTCAAAAATTTTATTTTTATAAAATCGGCGAATATAACTTTCTTACCTGAGCAAACCTCGATTTTCACAACTTTAGAGAGTAAGTACATGATATAGGAAGAAAAAGAAAGAAAAGGAAACAAAAGCAAAAAGAAAATTTGAGGATGCATTGCAACGACCCTATTGTATTGATTTTTTGGGTAAGTCAAGTTGGTTCAAACCACTTTGTACGCTGCCTTCGATGAAGACTTTAGATGAAGACTTACACAATGTCTCAGGAAAAAACTTTAATAATTGTGCTCTTAAAGACGTGGCGCCAGCTACTGTTGCGTAATTCTCGAACATTGAGCGTACATGGAATATAATTTTCATATAAATAATACACCATTATTATTATTATTGAAAATGTGTTTGCCTAAAAATTACGTCCATATGAGCGTAAGCGTATAAAAATTGCGTCCATATGAGAGTAAGCGTATATGTTTGATTACAATTCTCAATAATTGAAAATGTGTTTGTCTCTCTTGCTGGGGCTGAATGAGCGAAAAATAAATAAAGAACGAGTCACCATTTTTAACAATTGCTACATGCACAGAAAAAATCTAAATATTTCTCAATTTTTTTAACCGGCTTTTTCTCTCTTACTCTCAAAAATTTAAAAAAAGGCTTTCATAAGAACACATAGTAAGGTATAATTATATGATATCGTAATTTGCAATCCGGAAATTGCACAATAAACTTTCTGCTTGAAAATTTTGACGTAAACAAAAGCATACCAAGATATAGATTATGGAGATTTTTTTTTTTTTTAGCAAACCAATAATAGCAAACCAGGTCGGGGGAAAACAATTACACAGTAAAACAGCTGTGCAAGATAACAGCTGTAGAATTTAGAATTTCGCAACTTTAGAGCAACTTTTTTTTTACTTTTAGGTGAACATTAAATGACTTCGAAATGATGTTTACATACTATTCTATCTGTTACAATTCTTTTTGAAAAAATTTTTTCTTATCATAGTTATTTTTTTTAAATAAACTTCGTGAACTAAACTAATGATACAAAAGGTTCTGTTTTTACTCTTTATATACATACAGTACATAATTGATGACTGCCATGTTGGCTGAAATTTAAAATTAATTATTTATGCTCTTTCAAGATTTTTCGTTCACTGTTCTTTCTATTTAGCGTTTTTATTACACAGCAGGGGTTATTCTTTCGGAAGGGTTAAATAGTTCTGTAAAATTTATAAAACCAATAATATATAATTTGCTTTTTTTTTATTCAATATTTACTGGAATTTTTTTTAAATATTTGCGGAGAGAGAGAACGGGAGCAAGCTAGAGCCAGACGAAAGATTGAGTTTAATATAGGCGCGCGGTAAAATGGATTAACCTATGAGATATAGTTATCGACAGTTCAAACAGTCGTTATAAGAATTATTGCAGAATAGTAGCCCTTATGTATAGTATTTTGAAATTTATTTCGATATGTAAGAGCATCAATAAGAACGGCAATATCCCTTATGTGCGCTTTTTACACTTTACACTTTACACCACTTGTGGTATAAGCGTATATTAAGTTTATGCGTCCCAGAAGGACTTTAGATGCACCCATTTTTTTTATCCACCGGTGTGGATTCAAAATCCGTTTTTGCTCTAAGCTTGGCTCATCGTCTGTCCTTCTTGATTTCTTGTGCTCAAACTTTTGATGAAATTTAGCACACTGGCTTGCTTTCGCCTAAGGATTAACATTTTTGAAAATGGTTCGGATCGGACCACTTGCCAAATAAAGCCTTATATTGGAAAAGAGTTGTGTGAAAGAAAAAATTTCATTTCCAAAATTTTTTGGCACAACTCGATGATGAATAAGATTGCCGTGGAAAACTTACCTCGTCTGGGGTAATTTTTTAAACCAGCTCTCGTATAACCGTTTCAAAGAAAACTGAATTTTTATGTGATAAAAAGCCATAATTTTCAATATCAGAAAATACTAAAAACAGGAATTTTTAATGTTTTACAATGAAAATTTGTTCATTATAATAATTTCGCATTAAAATTAAAGGGACCAAATTTGAGACAACTTTGACGCCAAAAAGATGAGAAAAATTATAGAAAATAATGATAACATTTTGATTAATATATATTGTAACAACTTTTCTCAATAAGTGCCTTTTTCAAGAGAAAAGATTATCAAAATACATGCAAGCGGCTAATAATTCAGACCTTTCTTTACATTGTAGCTTCGAGATGCTACGCTTTCCAAAAATGCGGGTTAGTTTTAATTTCCACTCCTCTGCTACTTGCTTACGCTTGTAATGCCTTTGATCAGCAAATGAAACATAACGCCGACGTTTACAAAAAAAAAAAAAATTCTAAATGCATTTGCTTGGCTCTACGTGAATATGTTAACTAGCGTTCGAATAAGCGGTGAGATGTACTTACGGCGGTGTCATCGATAACAAAACAATGCGAAAGATTATTAATAGACATGAGAGCCATTTGGATTCGAATAAGCGTTATACTAAAATATGTGCAATTATTACTATTAAATGTTTACATATAAACATAGTTGTATGCGTGTACACAAAGTTGTATGAAATAATTTATTTTCAAGTTTCGTTGCATTCACTTTAAATGCAAAACTATGATAACCAGTAACACAATCTGCATTGATTACAAATATTAAATATATAAACTTAATATGAAATTTGTGAATATTGTAATAGTATGCATTCGCACAGTAAATATGCAGTTGTAAACTGAATGACAACAAAGACGCACAATGCATAGTTATTGTAATCACAACAATATTGACTTTTCATCATTTATGTATTCACACCTAAATGCTCATATGAATGTATATTATATATACATATGTATGTAATAATATGTGTATAAATAGATGTATTTGCATACTAAACAATTCATCAATTGACGCGTATACAAGTTTTTTATTATGTTCAAATTTTCACCCGCAACAGTATATGGGAAAAAAATGAATAACAATACAGAATCACTCCCACTCTGCTACTTGAAAAGATTACATACATATCGCTTTGTTTTTCACGCATTCGCTTGTATTAAACAGAAAAAACAAAAAAATACATGCTAATATGCTTTAATTTGCCAGAATTCGAATTTCGCTCATTTGCCAGAATTCGAAGTTCGCTCAATTACTTCTCCTTTAATTTGCCAGAATTCGAAGTTGGCTCATTTACTTCTCCTCTAATTTGCCAGAATTCGAAGTTCGCTCATTTACATCTCCTTTCATTTGCTAGAATTCGAAGTTCGCTCATTTACTTATTTCTTCTGCTGTTTTACAATAGACGCACTAAACGCGTGTAATGTAAACCACCATCATGTTTGGCTGAACACGCATTGTATCCTTCAATTGCTTTATCCAGAAGTGGGCATGCTGTTGTTTCAAACACTTGTTTTTGTGTATCAATGGAATCTATATTGTTCGAATCAAAGACGTGATCATAGGTAAAAGTGTGATAAGCGTTTGTAGATGCAGCCAGCGTCGCAACTGGTACGACCAGTTGGTTCCAACGCTTGAAGTTCTTTCTGACAAATTTAAAGGCCGTACACGCACAGCAACTACTAGACGATCTTCAGTGCCTTTTGCCAAACATGTACGAGATTTTCCTGGCGTGCATTTATGAAAAAAATCCTGTGCTGGCGTTACATTAATTGTCCGATGATTTGGCACAGCGTTACGAAAGAACGATGAAGGAATGTGACAAGCATTTTCCATTGGAGTTTTATATTTTTTCAGTTTGAGAGGAGACTCTTCTTGGGCGACACCTTTTTTGCTTTCAATATTCGCAAAAACAAACTGAGTTTGAATAACCGAGCCACATAATCGAAGGATTACGATACGCCTTCATAGAGGCGACTTATCTATCCTTTCCTGCTTTGTTATTTCATCATCCACTTCTAATAAAAGATAATTATTTGGACACAGTGGAATGCCACATTTTTATTTGTTTTCTATAACGATTATATTCTTATAAAGTGTAAACGCTATGGTACGAAAGACTGCTGTAATTTATCCATTAAGAATTTATCATATATCATATGCTTATATTGCGTAGTTCAAAATAACGTAATTTAGTATTTTACCTTTTAATGTAATTGATGATTTATGTACGTGTGTGCGCATGACACATGTGCATACATATGAAGATATTTTCTTTTTTGGAAGAATCTTATCCTTCACATGGAATTTTCGAAATGGTATACATGTGTATGACTGAGTTGTAGTTACATCTTCATTCATACACACAGCCATACAAACTCACACAATCACTCGTACAGACGGGATGGAGAGGATGTCATTGATATGTAAATTAACACTTTTTTTATTTGCGTTTATTGATACCATAACCAAAAAAAAAACAAGTAAGAATATCATAATCGTACACCCTACACCCATATTATAATAAATACCGTACATCACATTGTCTCACACAAATTTTATTTTTATTATAGAACACAAAAATTATATCTTCTTTCTTTATAAAGGCATGTTTTTCATGTGCGTATTTATGAAGAAGCTGGCCCAAACTTACATAGGGCAGGATCCAAAAATAGCCCTAGATGGTCTAAATTTTGTAGAATTCAATCGTGTATGAAATTACTATAATATTACAAATCAATTTCCATAAAAGGATCAATTTCACAAAAGGATCAATTTTCGTGAAAATCGTTAGTAGAATAGGATCCAAAAAATAAGCCGAGATGGTCCAAACTTGGCACAATTAATTTTTTTAGGTTAAATGACTATTGCAATCTAATTTTCATTATGGAGCATTGAAAATTATACCTCTTTGTCGTATGAACTTCAGGTTTCACTATATGAGAGGGGGTTCAAAAATTGTCACAGCCGGTCCATAGTTTTCATATCTATTTAGAATGCCGAAATACTATTAGTTAGCTGCTTTTGCCGAGAAATTTTGAAAATTACAATTTTTTTCTATATAACGACTTTTTAGAATAGGGCATTATATGGCGTGTTGTCGAGAAAATAGACCGATGCGAACCATTTTCAATAGCTTTCGTCCTTGGGTCAAAACACGTCACTGTACCAAATGTCATCGAAATATCCGAAAAGTTGCGATCTGTAGCTTGCACACAAATATACACCGGCAGACAGGTTCGATGTAATAAAAGGTGGGTTATTTTGAGCCCTTCTGGGTGTTACATACAACCGCATTAACTTAATTTACCCTGTACCATAAGGGGTGTAGAGTCGCCGTACCAAATGTCGTCGAAATATCTCAAAGGTTGCTGTCTGTAGCTTACACGAAATTTCTTTTTTTTATTGCAACTTGACTTTGTAAATTGAAAAGAATCAAAGTGCAAGTTATTTTAATTTTTAGTGAGTATCAAAATGGTCCGTCTGACCACCTACCTGTTTGCCCATCTGTGAACCTTCTCTTGGTCGCAAAAGTAAAGCAAGCGACGTCATATTTTGCATATAGAATGGAGGTTTTTGCATGCAGGTTGCGAGGCAAATCCGTCATAGGAAAAGCCTACTATTCAATATGAAACGGGAATATCTTTGTTGTATGAGCGTTTGCTTACTGTTCCCAAACCATGCCGTCTACACTAAAAAAATGTCCACTTATATTCTACAAAAATAGAAAAAATGGTCAAGCCAGGACCCAGATAATAGTATCTATACGCACATATATATATAAAGTTCGAACATTTTACGTGTACTTTTTTAAAAGGTATATAAATGCAATTATGTTCGTAACGAAAAAACGCCATAAAATATTTAGTTAGCAAAGTAAAGCGATTAAATTTAGCTTAAGATTTAAGTTTTATTAAAACATAGAAACTTGGTTTTTTTAAAACAAATAATTAAAACATATTTGTTAAAAAATGAAATTTACGTAAAGGAAGTAAAGCAAGTGAAAATATGAAACTTACAAAATGAAATGAAATTTCGTTTAAAAAACATATTTTTTTATTGTATTTGCGTTGATAATATGGTATTGAATGCAGGAGAAAGTTCGTCCGCTATAGCTTAATACTTTCAAGACAACTTATTATTTAATAAGCATATATTTATTAAAAGTAAAAAAAAAAGCACCGGCGTGAATATATGCGGTGTAACACCACAAAAAAGATTGTTCCTTCTTGTTTCTTGTTTTCCCATTTTGATGATAAAAACTGAGCACAGAATAAACGCAGCGTGCATAAAAAAATATAAGGAGAATTATTACAGATGTTTAAGCTTTTTCCACCTATTTGAACCAAACGAGTGCAAAAGCAGCGCGTACCAAAAATATGAAATAAAAACTAAATGTTAAAAAGGAGAAACATTAAGCTTTCAACTAAAGTGAATAAAATGACTACATTTTTTAACTTTAAGATTTAATTTTATTCAAACATAATATATAAGGTTATCTCTTACGAGAACTGAACGTGAAATCAACCGAGTGCACGTAATGGTAAGCAAAGATATATGTTATGCTTGTTTAAGACTGCTTTACTTGCTTTAGATTCTTTTAAAAGAAGCACCTGAAGGAATCAAATAGATGTTGGCAGAAAGACTTTTTAAAATGGCACGTTGTGCCAGAGTTGGTCTGATCCGAAGCATTTTCAATAACGTTCAAAATATGTCAACCTATTAAATTTGGTCAGAACATCTGCAATATTAGTGTTCTTCAGTCTGAATACAAGGAAAGACAACATTAAGTCGATTCAGAAAGTGAATGAGAATCGATCGCCATAATAAAAGATGCGTCTATTTCAAGTCTTTCAGGGTGTTGCATACATCCATATAACCGTAATGTACCCTTGTTCCTTAAAATATAGCGATCTCCTCAAGTAAATCAAAAAAATTCGCCAGTGTTGTATGTAAGGAATTTTTTTACAATCTAACCTAGAAATAATTGCGGGGAAACGTTCAATTAAACGCCGTTTATTAATGTTATTGCATTTCATGCATTTTATTCTATTTGCAATTGAAACTTGAATGCTGCTGGAGCTAGGGAAATGATTAAGTTGGCTTGGATAGTACATATTTTGATTGTTGAGCTTTGCAACAAGTATAAGTACACCTAATCTTTGAAAATTAAAATATTGCAATATATACGATACTTATATAAGAGCTCATTTGGTACTCACTCCAACAGATATAATTTAGATCTTGGAAGCAAAGCAAGATCGCAAATTGAAGCCATATTTTGGAGGTTTAATGGCTTTCCTATCAATCCAAGACCTTGATATTTTCTATGACGTTCAATGTAGGTAAAGCCCAGATTCGTTGCCTGACGGTTCACATTGATCTTTAATGAGCTATATAAACCTTAAGCTGAACCCAGAGAGCGAGAGCAGAGCTTCAGCGTTATTTCCATCATAAATGCGTGGATTCGAATCACAGTTCGATAGAGTTAGCTTCGACATCCGATAAGTGATTGCTTTTTAATTGAAGCAAAAAAGGAGAGTTGCTTCTAACTCTTAATTTTCCTTAAGATAGCTTTACTTGACAAGCCGATTGAAAGCTGCCAGCAAAACACCTGAAAGATGGTGTCTAATAGATTAAAACTATACAGCTGGATGGGAGAACAGAATCCTTAATAACGTTGTCGTAAAAGCAAAAGTCATTTTACTGTGTTTTCCTTATTTGACTTCTATTTACTTTCATCCCTTAATACACCTTAATCACCTGCAATAACTACACCAAGAACTTAGGATTGCTTTAAGTGCGAGAAATAGCTCAATTAGTACCATTGTCGTACAGTCCTGATAAACGTTTGCCTCATATTTAAGCTCAAGTTTACTCTGCCATACATTGTAAAGTAGTAGTAAAGATACATTAGTTGTTTGATAAGTGGATTCTGGGAATTTTTATATCAGTTCATTTTCAACTTTTAGCTATAGGCTTACAATAAAACCATACCTGCTAAGCTTTAACTTCCTATCTCAATGAGCGCAGCGTTATGAAAACGAGCAAGATCTTCGACAGAAAGATTAAAGATAAGTTATTATTAAAAGCAATTTCAGAGAATAGCTTTACTCCAAATAAACAAATTTTTGATTTTAAAACTCAGTAAAGCAAGTCATACTAATTAGTGAGCACGTTTTGGTGGGTGCGACATATGTTAACGGAAAGTTCGAAACTGAGGAAGCCATTCCCGTTCCCTTTCCAATCCCGTTCCCAAGCCAATTTCGTTCCCTTTGGGTGCCGTTTTCTAATATGATATTATTTAGCGTTTCATTTAGGTTTTTTCTCAAACCTCTCAAATTGTGTCCGGTAAGGGGCCAAGTCTTGGACTATTCAAAACGCTTTAGAAAAACTAAACATATGCCAAATATCCTTAGGTACTATTCCTGACTAATTGGTACTCGAATATATCCATTGATTTTTCGAATTGCTTGCATCGTTTGTGCTTTTCTTTTCTCTTATGTAAAGAGATACATCTTACACGTGCAACACCGTGATGATCAGAAAGAAGTGGGCAAACATGAGGAGAGAGTGTGTGGCCGCATCCTGGTGTATGCATATTCAACCGATAAGTGTTATGCCTTTAACGACTGAGCCACTCACTACGTCTATGCCGAAGTAAGGTATGCCGCGACACTAAGGTGCCGCCAACACGAACTTGATAGCCACGACCCTTTCTTACTCCGTCAATGCGACAGTTTCTCGAAATTAAATTAATCCAAAAGCTTTTGATTCAAAAAATATTTTTGGGATTCTCTTTTGAATGAATTTGCTGTTTCATTGTCTTTTACTGCAGTTTTCCGCAAGGATCTGTCTTGAATCCAATTTTATATATAACTTTCTGTTCTAAGTTCGCAAAACTCAGTGATTTTGACAGGTTGCAAATAACGGTTAGATAACATCGATTTGTTTAAATAAATGGAAAAATTGAGTTGAATGAAAAGAAGATGGAAGCGTTCTTTTGTACTAGAAAAATGGACGCCTGTCTCTTACCTTCCTCTGATTTGATAATTTAAAGGGATCATGAGGTTACTTTTTCTGATTACGTCAAGTGCTCAGGAATTATGCTGGAGAAAAAGTTAATCGTCTGTAAAGGGCAGATATGCTGGACCCATTACAAACAACAACTTATAATAAGATGTCATTTATTTAACTGCGTTCTTATCAACCAACTTTTGCAAATCCTTTCACATAAACAGTTTCACGAGCCAATCTATGATATTTAGCTTCACTCTTCACGCTAAGGGTTTTATTGGTCAATTTACCTTCAAATGTGTACATCATGTATGTTTAACGAATTTTAACATTCTTGCATCGCTTAACGTTTATAATGATATGCAATGTTCTTAAATGTGTACGTAAATATTTACTTTACTTAGATTGGTTTACATTTTTTATAGTAAAACTGAACTAAACGATATCCAGCATTTCTCCTATCATGTCTCTGTCGTCTACATGTTACATACGAAATGGTGAAATTGCTATAATTTTATATTTTAAAGATGATAGCGCTTAAATATAAGCACGAAAAAAAAGAAGAAAACATATTCACTTGAGAAAACTATAAACACATAAATCGTTTGATATGAATGCTTGTTTGAGTGGAGTAGCTGCTCAGAGATTATTCTAGTTACAAGCGATAAGTACGAAATTGCAAACATATGAAATACTTGAAAGTCCGTTCGTTTGTTACAGAAATGAGGATGCAATGTACAAGAACAGGCACGGATAAGCTTTAACACATTATGTACTTGTAACGTAGAAGAGAAGAGATATAAAAATTTTATATTTATTGAAAATTAAAATACGAGTTTATTTACTACAAAGGAATTGCTCTTTAAGATAGCAGTCGTAAATGCTCTCTTCATTTGTGGCAATAGTCGGAGTTTAGTGTTTTTATTAATGCGAATAATGAATTAAAACACAGAAACTTGATTAAATATCGATTAGACGACTTCTAAATAAATGTTAGCATAAGTAGAAAAAACTTTTCGTAACTATTTTTTTATAACGCCCTGAAATAGTCAGCTGTTCTAAAAGAAACTCGCGTAGAATTGATTGCCAGTTATTGCTACGCATAAAATACATTCAATTACGTCCGTCTTCACGTTGATTGGTTTGGTTGGTTTTTGCATTCACCATCCAAACAAGAAAATATAGTAATGTCGTTATTTTAGACATAGAGGGTGTGCCCTCACCATAACGTAAGTAATGTAACCAGCTTAACATTTTTTAAAATTATTTAGGGAGGTAACATTACTTTACTGCTTACCTCTATTAAGAATGAAGTGATTTTTTTTAAATTTTTTTCTGCAAAGTAAAAAAATTTGTTTTTGGTATTTGATCTGATAATTTATTTCTTGGGTAGGCACAGCAATTAAAATACTCGGAAAAACTGAAACAGGTAATAAGAAGAAGACGGAAGTTTCGCAGCTCTTTTCTTCTGATCATTTCTGTGGAACTGTTTACTAAGTTTTTCGTACAGAATAGCCGACTACAAATTATTATTATTCTGAAAATATAGCTTAGGTCTCCCTAGTAAGCAAGAAAAAATTCCATTTTGAACTTTTTAAGGCCAATTTTCAAGAGTTTTGAAGACAAAGAAATTTTTGAATCAGTTCTTTATAAGAATGCCACAGTGCTCACTAGGATATGTTATTTGGAAGCAGCATGTCAAATTTCGAAGCAATCGTATAAAAATTGAAGGAGCCAGCAGTTAAGTGACCTTGAAAATTATGGTATGGAATATTAATTTCAAGTGAATTGTTTTTTTACATGTACTATAAATTTAAATTGCTATATTTGGCCAGTTATCCAGTCCACTTGAATTGCTTTCAATACGGATCTATTACTATGTGGAGAAAAAAGCTCTATCCTTCAAGATTCCTTGACAGCGCCTCAAAAAACAACACAACGGAAATTGCCTACAGAAGGTGCGTTTTGAAACTATTCAACTCAGGCAGAAGCCTTTAATGTAAAATTAGGTTAGATTGGTCGACTCGGGACATTATGCCTTTAAAAAATTCCCTAATAACCTCAACTTCAAATTAACAAAAAAGAATGCGGTATCAATAAATTATACGCTGCTTTCGACCGAGTGGTGGATGGTCCGCAACTAAAACCGATATTCGAGAATTCAAATCTCAGCGTAGCTTGATCATAATTGGCCACATTTATAGTATGTGGTCAGTCGGCAAAGATATTAAACATAGTTTTTGACCAAACAAACGCTAAGTTGCGGCCGCTCCCTATGTCTTTCCCTTTCCCCACTTCATTCTGACCATCATCGTGTTGTACGTACAGGATTCATCATCTACTTGTATTCTTACTTCTTATATCCTTAAAATAATGTGTCTTCAGTAATCAATAATTTTGCATCACTTTATTATCATTCTCATTAATCACGATGTTCATTCTTCTTAATAGATGCTAATGATCACAGTATTCTTTATCTAAAAAACATAGTTATATAAAAACCAACAAACACAATATAGCGAGCCACGGGTCACCATTAAATACCCTACACCTCCCTAAAGGTATTCATATAGCGACTTCTCAAAATTAGGCGTTATATGAAAAGTCTTGGAAAGAACGGTCCGATGCGAACCATTTTGTAGAGTTTTCATTCTTTGACGAAAATACTTAACTTGTTACGCTGCCCTGCGGCCATTAAGTGCTTCAGCATAATTGTACGGAAAAGTAATTGAAAAATTCTACTCCACTAATTACATTTCGTTTCACCCGCTGCTACCAATACCAATCTTTTTTCTTGCCATTCATTTTCCACTTTTACATAATCAAGTTGTTAGTTACTGTTACTTCAATGTGTTTAATGTAAACTTGCCCGTCATATGTGTTCGATTATAGGTGAGACGTAATTGGTTTATAGAAGAGTCATGACAGCATTTACAAAACTTGTTACTTTTTAATAACACAAAATGAACAAAATGACGAAAATTATAGGTTTCATGCACTTACAAACACATCCACGCAGAAATATTGTTAGTTGCTAAACGTAACTCACACACCTCAATTATTTTTTCAGGTACGCGAATTGTATTAGGATTTATATAAGATAGCAAATCATTAACTTGAATTCTTTTGCACTTTTAAAATTCATGGAAACTTCAGCGTAAGCAAGACCCGTTTCTTTTAAGGACGTAAATTATATGTAAGAATAGTTTTTACGGTGTAAATATACCATACACAATTCCTCCATTGCAGCTAGCAATTTAAAAAAATAACGCATTTTGACAATTCTTTTTATTTTTTGTGAAATGGAAAGAAAGCTATTGGGATAATAATATTCGATGAGGTTATTGAGGACATAAGTATTAAAAACACCAAGTAAGAAAATTATATTCGGTCGCCATCGAATCCGAATGGAGTGGGCCCGGCTGAATTTTTCTTTTTTCAAACTAAAAATTTTTGTCGCATAGGCGTGTAAGCGTTGTAAGCGAGTTCTTGGAAAAGTTGAAGTCACTTCTAAATCCTTTTGCAAATTTTCCGGACGTGCTTAAATCGATTTAGTATTTGATGCTGATCAAGAATTTGTGGCGTATCTGACGCTTTCTTTTGGTCGTTGCAAACGTTTTGACAAAATAAATATACCCGCCATCATTCGATGAAACTACTACTACGAACCGAATTCCGTAAAGTATTAAAAATCAAATGTTTTTACCATATACAGATATTTAAAATTGGACTAGGTTACTTTTCATGAAACCTTAAAATACGATGGTAGCCGCAAAATAGGCCTAGTTGATTCTAGTTGAATATCGATTTCATAAAGGAAATGATTTCATAAAAAAATGGGATATTTTTGCCATCTAAAGTCTAACTTTTCATGAGAACGGCGGTGGAATTCGACATGCAGACTTGCATAATCCAAATTCGACTACGTTAATTTCGATGTAAAATTTCCGTGTGTAAGCGTATGTGAGATTTATCTTTCATGAAAACGGTTATATAAGAGAGAGTTCAAAACATCGACCCACCCTATCCAAATTTTTCAAAATACAGAAAACTCAACAAGTTTTATGGTGATATTTTGACAATTGAAGTGTTTTGTTGTGTTGTACGATAAGCGGTCGTAAAAGTTGTCTGATCAAATCTATTTTAAATCGAATTCACAATTTAAATGCAATATTATATTTAGTGTATATAAAGCTGTATCAAAATATCTTGAGACTTGCGAACTGTAAATTGAACGCATACATGAAAATGCATCGATAGTTTGCAGATTTACAGGCGGACAGACGGACGAACATACAAATACGCTTGAGTTAGTTCAGAAAATGAGTTTGAATCGATCGGTTTCATAAAGGGTGCGTATTTCTTAAGTGCTTCCGTATATGACATACTTACACCAAATGTTAATGTAGTAACCCATACCACAAGTGATGAAAGGTAAAAAAGTCGCATAGTCCACATTGGTACACTTAGTGAAAGACTTTTGAATCCCGCCACATTTCTCAAGGGGATTTAATTTTAAAGAAATTAAAAAATCGGACGAAGGAATCGAAAATTGTTGTAACAGGATGTGGGAAGATGCATTAAACTATACCATCTCTCTAGCTGTAGTCTAGCATCGCACTGTGAAATAGAAATTCAGTCCATTAAATTTTTCACGTATAACTCACGTGGTACTCAAACTATGAAATCCTTTTTTATCGAGCGTTGCGCAACTGGCTCAAAGCGGTTTTTAGGTCATCGTTTTGTTCCACGATGATGAAATAAATTGAAAAGAGCTGATCCTCCTTAATATTTTTAGGTATTTCAGCGACTTTCTCAACAATTGCTTGACCAAAGAGTAGCGCGCCTTTTGCGTCGAAATTTTCAGACTTAGAACGAGCAAACTATTCGCATGCTACTAATTTTCATGAAAGCTGTGAGGCTTTATCGCCTTGATTAAGGTGAAATTGCAAAACACAACGACTTGTGCCTTAGTCTTTAAAAGCAACTATTTTCGGCTGCATTAACAAAAGTTACTTCTTTCTTATATAATATAAAGTATTGTAGACTTGCTCCACTTTTTACATAGGCTCTACCAAGGCTTGGGTTGGGTTAGTTGGTTACAAAGCTCGCGTTGTCTTTTGCAAAAAATACTGCAAACTTTTTGTTTTTTTAAAAATTCAGAGCAAATGACAAACGGATTATCGCTAAATAGGCAGAGAAATATACGTTGATCAAGAATACATTCATCCATTACAGTATGTCAGCATGATCTGTGCTGCTTAAGTGTAACTGCTGCAAAACAGTTTATTGAAACTAGTGTACTATGCACTCTTCGGAGAGTTATATGAAAAGGGTTATTTGGCTCAAACAACTTAAATTGTCTAGGTTTAAAAGAATTTGGCGGCCGATTAATGGCATTCGGGCTTCTCTTTAGTAGAAACGATTCATATGCAAGTGTACACAAGATCACTGCATACACCTCGTATATACATATTGTATGGATTCTATTTGCATAACCATCAATCTGATAGTGCTCATGCTGCGTGGTTATTCCTGTAATAATGTCGCTGCTGTTGGCGTTATTGTAAAACCATCTCCGCGGGGAACACTTTTATATGACCACCTTCATTATATGTATAGACATCATGTGCATACAAATGTTCGCTTTCGTGTTTGTTTTTTGCTTTAGTATTATTATTATTATTACTATTTGAAGTTTATTCAAGCTTCTTTGCCACGCATTTCTGCGCTGCTTGCAAAAACAAACAAACAACAACATTAATAAACAGTTTATTGACAGCCTCGCACCGGATATACTACGAAAATTTTGAATTTGCTTTCAATTTCACACATTCACAGCAGAGTCGAGGGTCACGTTTGCATGCATAAGCGCATACGTGACTGCTCCAGGCCTATGCAGTCTGCAGTATACAACAGTATACAGTGTCTAATATCGCTAACCATGTGTTCATATATTTACTGTTTTAGTTTTCCATATTTAATAAATCAATTTATTGCAACGAAATCTTAAATAATTTACGCATGTCGTCTGATGTTACTTTATATCTAAAGTAATGGGTTCATTGTTTTAGCAGAAACACAACCAGAATTACGAAAACATAGTTTAGTTAAGCGTAAGTATTCTCAATGTAAGGTTAAATACAAAGTTGAAATGCATGCTCATTTACTTAAATCGATAAGAATAGGATAATCAGAGCTAAAAAAAGAGAACATACGTACTTGGAAAGAGAGATGTTGTTTTTTAAAAGCAAAGTTTTAATTGTATGAAAGTCTCATCATTTTTACCTCAGTCCTGGAATAGGGTGACACAATTTTTCTTGGTCTTTCAAACAACCAATCGCTCGGTTTCCCCACGGCCGGTCAAGAAGAAGTGACAAAAGAAAAATAGACAGGACGGAAATGGCCGCAGCTTAGTGGCTGTTTGCCCAATCGCGAAGTGCTACGCGTCTACCGAGTACTGGGACATGTAGTATAGGGGTCAAAAGGAAATAGAATACTAATGGAGTAGCTGCGCAGCATTCTCTGCATTCCTTGAGCCCGCCGGTCCGCTTGAAGTTTGCAATTTCGGCTTTTTTTTTTACTACACGACCAATCTCTTTGGTCATGACCTCTGTTCGTGTAACACGGCGACGGTGGGGACATACTGAAGAAATGGAAAGAGATAGGGAAATAGCGGATACTAGGTTCAACGTAGAGACCTCAATTATTGAGGTATTTTGGCGAAATTTGCTACACTGGCCTGTTTTGATTCGAGGACGAGCCCAATTGAAAATGATTGGGATCGGAACAGACTCTTCTTGCAACCTATCCTATCTACTTGCTCTACTTAAAAATAGCGATCGTTTTCTCGAAATTGTTGAATGATAATTGCAGAATTTTAAGTTAAGTTTAGTCCCAGTTGTTCTCTGGGTAAAATATCCGTGCCAACTTTAGGACTTAGCTAGGTTGGAATGAAGAGTCATTCGCAATTACAAACAATTGCGCATAAATGACATAAAATACGCGTATAATGATTTTGTATCCGAATCATTTTTTGAATCCGCGTAGAATTTAAAACCTTTTGATCAATTCAGCAATCATCTCTTGAATCAATCTAAGCTTGTCTGTTAGTCTGTCCATATGTCCGTCTAACAGTACGATGGCTGTTTATATATGCGCAACGTAGATGCCGTAATTTTTGAAATTTCTTATTGAAATTTAATACACCGACTTGTTTTGGCCCATGGACGAAAGCCATCTACTATGGTTCGGATGAGACCGCCGTCGCTGCCACTGCTACACCTACATAACGTCTTATTTTGAAAAGTCGATATATAGTAACTCTATTAAGCGAAGTGTTGCAGTATAGTTAATGGTGAGTCGAGGCCCACTAGAATGCCTTGACTTGTTTTCTGTATTTTATTTTGTCTCTCCCAATATGTCTGTGATTAGCCAAGTAAATTAAAAGTTAAGGTACTGCCTTTGAGTGTTAAAATATTTTAAAGTTTTTTCTTCTTCCTTCCTCGAAAAGCTCCCTTCGAATATTTACATAGGTTTTTTTTTAGATTGCTGTTCTCGCACACTTGATCAACCATCTAAACTTTTTTAAGTCTGCTTAAACAAATAACGAATGTTTTAATGTTAAACTTTTACCCGCTTAGACAGCGACATTCTCGGAGTGAATCACTACTTTAATTATTTTGATAGTTTCTGCCGACAACTTAGTTTAATTCAATGTCATGCTGCGTGTCACAATTGAGCACTGTAAAGAGATAACGTACACGGCACACAATGCCATTATTTCTTTGTAAGAAATTCTTAGGCACAGGCTTATGTTAAACTCGCATGTATTATTAATAAATATTGTTTAAACTAAAGCCTACGCAATCTAACTTTTATAATTCCTACAATTTCAAGATTAAGTCAAAGCCTTTGTATGACAACTTGAAACAAATCGTCGCCACAATTTCATTTGTTTTGAATTCATTTATACTCGGATCATTAAGGATAATTCCGCGTAACTTTTGTGAACTGCGACTGGTTCGGGTTGTTGTGCGCCAAGGAGATATCAAAACTCATTATTATTATTCGCCCCACTATCATCAATTACTTTGCTTTTTTTACGACGCGCCTGTACTCTTTCAAATTGGTTTATACATCTTTTCTTTCACGCTGATTGTAAGTTTAAAGTTCATGTCACATACAAAGTAACGGTTCATTGCCATCACTTTACGAAGATGGCATCAAAAAACTAGCTTTATTTTCATGTTAAACTCGTTTTATTTCATCATTCAATTAGGTTTTTTCTTTTTTTTCCATTGCCTATACACTTTTTTAACCTTTAAGATTTCATCAAATGTCCCATTGTCAGGCACGTTCAATATGCAGATATAACGATTCTCTGTGCATATACTTCTACGTCTACATAAATTGAAATCGTAGCAAACAATATAAGCTAATGTTGTGTTTCTTTTCAACGCATTCTTCATCTATATATACACATCTATATATATATATATATATATATATATATATTTATATTATTTATATATACAAACGATGCTCAACAGGCGACCTGGATTTATTCGCATATAGAAATTTTCGAGCATCTTTTCGTTTCCCTTGTCACAATCATATTTTGTTTGTCATATCGTTTTGTGCTTCTTGCCTTTACGTGATGATGTTGGTCATTTGTGCTTAACATTCACGTGTTCGTATTCCCTTGATCTTTTCTTATCTGGTTTTCATTAATCTCGTTGTTATGCGCTTGAAATCTCATATCAGTCTTGCTATCCAAATTTTCATACCCATATCTAAGAGAATTTGTTGGTGCGTTAATTTTTTCATCAAGTCTGTAACGTCCATCCAGTTCCATTACGATTATACGATTCAGCTATTTTTGTGACGCATTCACAATAAAAGGCTTGATTTTTTAGTGCTCAAAAAGTGCTTAAAGACATTGATTGTTTGCAAGATGGAAAGAAAATTTACTTAATTAAAAAATAAATTGTACATCATATCTTATGTACCGTGCAAACATCAAGTTAGGCTAACGCCTTTGGTTTCATTATACGTGAAATGTTTGCTGAAGTTTGTACGAAAATGGGACTGATCGGTGTGCTAATGTGCTAATGATTAACGAAAATCTTTACCCCTCCCCTGCAAAAGGAAGGTACCCAACGGTCGTTTCGAGATGTAAGAAACTTTTGTGCTTAATGCGATATTTAAAATTAAAGAGAAAAATAGGCGGAGATAAAATTGTGCGGAACGTCTCGCTATCGTTGCTCCTTATGCTATTGTTTGTGATGACATTGTGCCACAAATCTTACGCCAATTTAATTTATCAAATCAAATCATGTTTAATTTAACTGAAAAGAATACCGACGCAATAAATGTTTTCGCTGAAATTAATATTTAATTTATTTTTAAATCATTAAAAAGATTCAAATGTAGGCAAAATTCAATTGTTTATATAACTTCATGACAAAAATAAACGAATAAAAATAACAAGAGGATTCCTTTTGTTTGTCCCAATTATACATAAAGCCTACCATTAATAGCTTGCCGTTACTTCGAAACTGAGTATAATTTTTGGTATTTTACGTATTGGTATGATAAGTAAGAGTTAATCTTGCCCGACCACAATGTTCTTTATTCTTTATTTATTTATTTTTTTACTTACATATGAAACTCAACTAAAGTGAATTAACAGTCGAATTCAATTGACTCTTAGAAGTAAATCCTATACCAACTAATATTAAAAACTAGTATAAAGTATATAAGGAGAGGTAAAGAAAAAAAAATTACATAATAAATAAATAAGAAAGAGAAAAAAAGAAAAAAGCAGCACGGAGGCACACCCACAACCAGTACAGAATCAAATTGCAAATGAACTTCTAAGCCATTGCAATCATGCAAAAGCTTGGTAATCGACACAGTAAATAACACCAATTAATTTTCGAATCATAACGAGATGTTAAGATTGCAAGCTAGCTTGAACACGACATAGGCAAATGGCCCGTATTAAGCAAAGTTGTTTTGATAGACTTTAAAGAATCCGATATTGAGATTAAGTGACAGACATCATTTAGGTTTCTGCAAACAACTCTAAACGCTCTAGGTTATACATCTCATAGTTATATTTGCATTGGTTCAGCTTAATGAAAATAAAAAAGCTAGGAAAGCGGTTTTAGGCAAGTAATGACGAATCGATTGCACCATTAATTAACTTAATTAAGAAGGAAACACCCAGAATAAGTCTACGTTTCTCAAGTGACAGTAAGGATAACAGAAGTAGCCTACGTTCATAAGTAGGCAAAGAGACAAATTCCTAAGGAGAAACAGAAAGAATTGCTTTTGAACTGATCTACTTAACAACTATGGGAAGGAGACTTCACAACAGGGACATAGTCAGGTATTAGTCTAACTAAGCACATGTATAGCCACTTTGTAATGTAGAGAGCCTTAAACACTTTGGACCGTATCTCAACGAGTGTTACTTAAAAAGAGCTCGACGTGCAAATTAAAGCGAGCGAATCAACGTTTTCCAACTTCTATGAATCAGACTTCCGTCTTAACAAAGAAAGTTAAGTAATTTTATAAAAAGTAACGACCACCAAGTAACTAAATTCTTTGAAGCAATTTCAAGATGATACGATTGCGATTCTAGAGAGGAGGAAGAAAAAAGTTTAACATCGTCAGCGTACTTTAAGATTTGGTTTGATTTAATCACCCAGAGTATATCATTAATAGATAAATTAAATAAAAAGAGATCTGCGATGACGGACGCCACACGTCGAGGAAAATTCCCCCGAGGTTATGAAGTTAAGTAGAATTCTAAATGACCTGCTATGCAGATAAGAGCTTATCAATTTCACTAAGTACAAAGGGAAGCCAGAGGCATAGATTTTGAAGATAAGTTACGATTAACTAAGTCAAACGCTTTACTCAAATCAGTATATAAGACATCCATGCGAGAGCCACTAGAAGAAACCTTGAAAACAAGAAGCATGTAAACTCTAAGAGATTCGTGACGGTAGATTTTCCTTCCCAGAAGCCATGCTGGAATGAAGAAATACGAGATTTGATAGCAAAAGCTAGATGTTGTGTAACCATTCGCTCAATCAATTTAGCTAAGACACTCAACTTCACGATGCTTTCATAGTCGTCAATGTGATGTCTATTTCCACATTTGTGAAGCGGTCAGATTTTAGACACTTCAAACCTCCTAAGCAGAGAAATCGAGCATAATATATGAAAGATGAGATTTAGGCAGTCAAATATTGTATTTGCTAAAATCATAATATTTATTGGAGGAAGTTGGATTTGACAGTGAGTGTAGTTCAACGGACTATCACGCCTGCAATAAAAGCAGATACGGCTAGCGCTTTGCATTCACAGTCATTGTAATTATAATTAACAGCAAACATTTTAACACTTTTAAGGTGTAAATTGAATCGATATATATCCTCTATAATGTTCTCCCCTCAATAAACTACTAGCATGAAAGAAGAGAAAGGAAACTTGCGCGTACCACGAGAAAGCTGCTGATCGCTCAAAAATAAAGAGAATGTAAAATTTTCAAACTCTAAGCATGGCTGGGCTCAGTTTGTTGCCTGATTTTTCCGACATATAATACTGTGTTCAAAAAGTAAGACTAAATTAAACGGCTATATCGGACAACAGAAATTGTCTTTTTCTAAATTAATAGCATTGTGACAGGCGTCTGCGCATAATTTCACATCATTAAACGTCATAATGTGCGCTTGGCTTTATACGACGTAAAAAGTATTTCCTCCGCTTTTTACATAATGTGCGATTTTATTCAGCAATGAAATTGCATTAAATTTTGCTTGGGAAATGAGATTGCTTGTGCAAAAACATTTAAGATATTGCAGAGAAGACTTTGATGAGCAGGCTTTGTCGGAAAGAAATGTTTGCTAATGGTATATATAGTGTGTCATGTGACACAAATGAGAGATTCGGTCGTCAAAAATCGTCGATTAACAATAATTAGGGACCTTGTTGACGCTGTTGGCATTTCAAAAATATTTTAAAGATTTTTTGAGCCTAATTTCTTACGAAAAGAGCTTCGCATTAAAATTCGTGAGGAGATGGCATCTGATTGTCAAACGGCCGTGAAAAGCATTGTTACAAGAGATGCGTACGACGTACAATCGACCGAATGTTGTGCAAAAAGTGCGCCAAAACTGAAAAACACGCGTCAAAGTGATGTTAATAGTGTTCTTCAATGGTGATGTTATGGACTATGATTTCCTTTTCCCGGGCCAAACTGTTAATAAGGAATATTATTTGAGCATTATCCCCCATTTGCGAAAAGCTGTTCGCAAATAGAGGCCCGAATTGTAGAAAGACGAAAGACTGAGAGTATTTCGCCAAAAATCCAATTCATATTGTCCCACTACCACCGTATTCACCTAATTTAGTTACATGTGACTGCTGAACATTTTCTAAGCTCGAAAGACCAATCCTCTTTTTGATTGAGATTTAAAAAGAAGATTTAAAAAAGATAAAATTTCATTATAAGCGCACTACACCAAGCAGCCAAAGAAATGGTCAAATTGCGAAATACGCTTCGCGGTAACAGGCATAGTTAATGAAATCTATGAAGCGCCAACAAATATAACTAAGAGTCAACACTATCGGACTCTTATTTTTTCTTCTGCGCAATGTTAATGCATTTACTCAAAAGAAGAGAAATTCAACTGGGATGTGTGTTTTATTAATGCACTTGTATGAAATCCCTGACAATGCTTGATCAATAGCAAAAGCTTAGCTGACTGATATTGTTGAGATTTCCACTAAATATTGTAGATGCTGTTATATTATTCTAATACTTTGTAAGAAAAATCTAAAATCTAAAACCAGCCAACGTATATGAGGAATGTCCGCTTTTCGGCACAAAGAGAAAATAGAAATAATTCGATAAACAAACATTTTTGCTCAGCCAAGTGTGCCAAACTGTTGATATGATGTTTGTCACTGATATACAAATAATTCAATTAATTTGCTATGTGCACTCATGCGATGATACTTATTAAACACGTATGTATGTATATATTAATTCTCATTTGTTATACATGTTCTCACAAACCGAATGAGTTTGTAAACAAGAAAACTTCAAATAATAAAAAATAAATGCAAAGAAAAAGAGAAGCAAAGTTGTACCATTTTAATTAAATTTAAAAAAAAGTATATAGAAGAATAAATTCTCTTTGAAGTAAAACTTGGCAGTCTTGTTCAAACAATTTGAAAATTTTTAATTGTTTGGAAAATATTCTATTACGAGTAAGAATTTAAAACAATATAAAAGAGTGTTAAAGAAAATACAAGTGAAGTTTAGACATCGCAGGCAAAAATATGACTGCGTATAGCATTTGCCTGCAATATTGGAATTTCCAAAAAATTGAGAAATCTCTACAACCAGCCCATCATTCAATACTAAATTCCTGCAAAAATGATATTCGGAGCCGTTAAAAAAAATTCACATTAAAATTTACTCCAATTAAAAATTATTGCTTAATTCCATTCATCATTTCTCCAGGCATTTTCCATAGGTTAACAAACTTATGGTTTCATTTTCCTAGGGAAATTCTCTTTTACAGATTTAAATTAGTCGAGAAACATCCGTCGATTAATGTACTCATCTCCCAGAACATTAAAGTCGGACGGAGTTGTATCGTGTTGCTGGTTCGATCCTCTTGATTGAGCTTTTTCGCAATCGCTCGTTCTGTGATTCATGTTATGCCAAAAATTTCAGCCAAAGTTTACGAACTAACTTAGAGAGTTAGTTTTTCAGGATTCGTTTAGGTGTTTCGGCAATTTTCTTAGGCCCATTCTTTCTTTCTTAGGCTATTGAAGGGACATTGGATTGGATCATTTTTACGATCACTTCCCGTATGACGTCTTACGTCTCTTTCAATTGCGCCTATTATTTCTTCATGAGCACAACTAATTGATGTGTCAAATTTGGATCTTAAAGCAATCTAATATTTAATATCTCGCAGCAAGAATCAGCCCATAATTGTCGCTTGACATAAAAATTAATTGCGCCAAATTTGGATCTCGTAAATCTATATTCTGTGCCCAATCTCGTATAAGATTTGTGACAAAACTAAACTTTCATACGAGAAATGGATCTGCAGTAGTAATTTAGGATAGAAATTAACTTTATTCCATTTCGGCTACAGTCTTTGACAAGAAGATTAATTTTGCTAAATTTAGGCCGCCGTTAGCTTACACTAAATTTGAATTTTCTTCACAATGGTGGTTCCCATAAAAGTATGATTTTATCATTTACACCGATCACCAGGATTGATCCTAAAAAAAAGAAAAGAAAAAGGCCTGCATTTCCATGCTTAATAAAATTTGGTAGGCGCAACTGATTCTTTCTGCTTTCAGCGTAAAAGTGGAAATTTATATGGTATATGTGATGTGCTTTATGAGCAAAAAGCGCAGGGAATCGTGTCACAATGACGTCACGTTATGTGAGAAGTGGCCGAAAAAGCGATCCGATCCGAACCGTTTATAATAGGGTTCGTCGTTAGACCAAAACCGATCAGTGCACCAAACTTCACCGAAGCATCTCAGAAATGGCGACCTTCAGGTTAAACACAAGAAAGAAAATAGGACCGATAGAAGGATAAACAGAGCAACTTTAATCGGTGATTCTGTGGATAGCAAAATGGAAATCTATGTCAAAAATCCTCGTCTCTGCAACAAGCATCGGCGCAGACTTAATCTACCATTACTGCAAGTGCTGGAAAATATAAACAGCAATATAATATAATATATATCGCAACCAGTGTCAGGAAATCCTTGACTTCATGTGAAATTTTTTAAATGCAAAAAAAAAGTGTTTGGTTTCTATTGCACCCGAATGAATGACTAGACCACAAAGTATTTGGAAAACACAATAAAACGGAAGCATTTTTTAAAGCACGAAAAACTTACTTTACACAATCTTCGAAACGAGAGAAAGCAAACCACCCAATGAAAGTTTTCCAGGCACGGGAAGAAAAAATGAATCATTTACTGACTTACGTATACGCTTACATGCATATGCATGCAAACATCGATTTCTAAAAAAAATAATTTTTTTTACTTCCAAATTCAATAATAGAAGTTTGTTTGTTTGTATAGCGAAAATTACCCCAAAAAAATGCTTAAATATTTCCTGAAAGAGAAACTAATACATTGTACGACTATATAACCAGCGATACATCTGCAGTATATGTACATATGTGTGCATATGTGCCGTCTCATCTGCTCATCAATATATTTTCCGCGTAAAGTAAATATTTACAAAATTATGAAATCATAACAAAATTTATATCTTTCACAATAACATTAACATTTCGATTCTTTCACGTTGCGCGTTGCATTTCCTTCAGATTAAAAAAATAAATAAATAAAATTTATTTTCTCGTAGGAATTCATGAAAATTTTCATATTCAATTCAATTCGATTCGCTTAACGCCCGCTTTTTCGTTTAGTTTATTGTATATAAACCAAACCGAAAAAAAATGATAATAATAATAATAAAAACGCTTAGATGGCCGTAATTACATTGTAGAGCGATAGGAAGTCCATCCATGTTATGGGTAATTTCGCACAGCTAGTAATATAGATGAAACGAAATGATATTGGGAAAAGAAACAATCTGTCATATTGTGAATCATCTAGTCATGAATTTTTCTTATGAATTTATCCTCATAATCACTCATCCAGTTTGAGTAAAATTTATAAAAGAAAAACTATTGAAGGATAAATACAAAAACAAACAAAAAAGAAAGGAAATAAAGTTGAATTTAAGCGTTACGTTCGAATTGGTTTAGTTAAAGCAATAAAGTTCAAGTAGTTTTTCTATGGTTATCTGCATTGCATTCCGGACTGAATAACAATCACTTTGCACGTTTACATTATAAAAGTGCATAACGAATATGCTCTAATAATTATCATACGGCAGCAGACAAACACTTCATTATGAATGTAAAGCAGCACTTGTAATATTTTATTTTTAATTAAAAATAAACTTCAATAATAAATAAGAAATATTTACAATCAAACAAACACATTTAAAATGTATGACACAGTTTACATGCTTCGAAGTAAGAAAATTGAATTCTTACGGTGTATTTTTCATAAGCACTGTTCTTATGTTGTTGAATTAAATTTTGTGCAAATATAAAACAATATGTTGCTCTTCGTGCGGATGTATCCAACACCCAAAAAGAGTTGAGATAGACTCACTTCTTGTTGTACTAATTGATCCAGAAAGTGATATTAAGTTTGTCTGTCCATCTGTTCGTCTTCGATCTACAAGTTTCAAACTTTTAAGACATTTTGATGAAGATCGATATATCGACCGCCCAAGTATGTTACGGATCGGATCAGATATTTTCACTTGCTTTTTCTTTTTTTGTTTCGAACATTTCGGTAGTGTAAGTAAGTAAAAAGTAAGGCTTACTTAGAGAAAAGTAGCAGAACTAAAGTAATCGAGTTGGACGATATTGCGGATCTAAAGATTACTACTAAAGATTTCTCTAAAAAATTTTTTTACTGATTCTTTTTATTATGACCAATTACTCGAGAAATGATCCCTATACAAATACCACAGTGGTGGTCAGAAACAAATTGGCAAAGAGAAAAAGATAGGAAGCTGGTGGTTGCAGGCTAGTGAGTGTCTGCCAAAACGGCAAGCATTTTGCTTTTTCCGACTGACCACTCACTATAGCTGCGCCTATACTACACTGAGATTGACGCCCACACACATTGACTTTTGGTAATCACTATTCTTTTCTATCTGGCTTGTCATGTCGATTAAACAGAATAGAAATAAAACTGAGAAAAGAAGATTGACGGAAGAACTTAGAAAGTATCTGTTGAAACTTTAAAAAATAAAAGACTTAACTTCATTTAAGGGATATGTCGAAACAGCGCAACTCAGGGACCGACTCATCGAGTGAACTCGATCGTGTTATTTGCGATTGCATTTAGAGTTGCCGTTTATCGCGTCGATTTATCGAGTAATGATTTTACGGCAGTCGATATATTGCACATTTTTCTTACTATGAAAATAAGTGAAAAATTTCTCTATCATAAAATTGCTGTCGATTAGTATGTTCAAAGGTATATAAAGGATACCTAATCTCACTAACGTGACGGAAATTTCAAAAAGCCGCGAAAGACAAATAATTTTTTTGGACACTTTTACCTTTTGGTACCATAAAATAAAAGGTTATTATGAAAAAGAAGTTAATTAAAAAATTTTAAGGAGAAAGAAGTATTGAAGGGTTATGAAAATATGATTAAAAAAATTATATAAATTACAAATAATTCTTTTGGATTATTATTTTGCATATTTATTTATTTATTATTTTCTTCTTCCTCCCCTTGTATTTGTCACTCATATGCAGATGATAGCACAAACTCCATACTGGTTATGCCTCGATTGAAGCAGACAATGCATAGACTTGCAAAACGATATTGTCGAGAATGGCTTTTGAATCGAGAATTATAAACCGGCCTTCCTTTAATAAAGACTAGCCTACAACATTGTGTTCCATTGGTGAGACATTACACCTTTAGAGATTACAAAAGGTTAATTCTACCCTATAAGTTTTGTAAATAGATGAACACATAAGAAACTTTTAAGCAACGATTTTTTAATTAGAGCCATTGTCTTTTTAGAGTTTACAAACATAGATTATTTTTCGAAAGTGAAAATATTTAGCCTGAGAGTCTTGAGTATATTATTCAGCAATTTCAGTATCGATCTCTACTCAAAAAGTCGTTTTAACAAAAAAAGTAAATAATATAAGCGGAGAAAATAACATAAAGATAGTCTTAAAACTCGCTACAATAAGACTTTGGCCTCTTCCTGAAAAACTGTCGGGAGTGGTGGCACCTGTAAAGGTTGATCATATTCATACTTTTATACCCAACGCCGAAAGATGCAGGTATGCTCATTTTGTCAAAACGTCCATATATATACATAATTAATCACCATTAAACTCTGCGCCAATTTGTTTGTCTGTCTGAGTAATGTCCGCGATAAGCATTTCCATAGCCATGAAAATGACGCTATCGTCTTCAAATTTGACGAAAAGATTGTAAATAATTGCAAGCAGGTTGGCATTCAAAATGGGTCAAATGACACAGCCACAATGAAGCGTACAATGAATGCATCTCTGTCTGAAACTAGTATACACTTATTTAAACTGAGAACAGATATGTTTTTAAACTCTTAAAACACAATAATGAAAATTTTTCTGTTTCATTTTAAGATGACGATATTTGGAAGCTTCCTCCATAGTTGAATATAACTTTCTTACTTGTCTTTTTATTTATTTATTAATTTTTTTACGATAGGAAGGGTTAAGTAGAGTGGGATCATATTTGTTTTTCCATTAGGGCTGTAACATCCCATACCCAGAATTCATATAAGGAGGCCGCGAGCTCCTATCAGTAAGAATTATTAAAATCAACTTAATTATGTTCGCGTATAAGTACATGCGTCAGTCTCTGGTTGGCATTCTCAATGTCGTAAAACCTAGTATAGAAGAGTTGCATTTAACGGACAGTTGGAACTCAGAAATGAACGTATTCGTGAATACTGTAAAAGTTTGGCGCACTGCCACATGCAAAGTCAAAAAACGATCAAAAATCGAATTTCCAAGATTTTCCGATATCCCCCTTGAAATAGTTATAGTTTTTCTGCTTATCACACTTATACTTACTTACTTCAGCGAATTAATCGCAATTTCAATTAAACAAATTTTTTCCCTTTCCTTTCAGTATTGTGTTTAATGCATCAAGACATTGCATTGACATGCCCTTTCATCTCAATAAATTTATTAAAAATATATGCAACATATGCAAGAGTATTATTTATAAGATTGTCTGGTGTCATCATAATTAAATAATGAAATTTAAATCAAATTCAATTTAAAAGTCCACCAAACAAAATTACGAAGAAAAATACACAACAATGTAGCTAAGTGACGATTGTTTACATATATAGCCTATATAACTAATGCACTTTTCATGTAATCAACATAGTTTACATACGCATTAACATAAGGTCGTAGATGTGTAAACGCGTTGCGTTCTCCCTATATGGTATGCGGTAAAATGTGCACATGAAATTGGTTGTCATTGTGATATTTTTCTATAATTTTTTTTTTTTTGTTTATTTTTCTTTCTTTTCTTGCTGACCACTGCAAAAATTTAGCATTGCCTCTGTGATGTTCATATAATTTGCATATATATTATAGACAATTGCGGGAATATATTGAAATGAAATATTCGAAATTGTTGGACCCATGCCACATGTGTTTAGTTAAACGTTGCCGGTATGCGAGCCGATAGACGTGTGCATACAATATGCCCCGTGATCATCATATTACCAATCCAAGGCGTATGCAATAAAATTGCCTTGTCCTGGCATCTGTTACCTGATTGTCATCAATACTTGTGCTAGTCAACAGTAATTTGTGCGTTTGCCGAGCACAAGTTGTTGCTTACTTTCCATGCACGCTCATGTTGTTTACCCGGAAAGCCTTATATGTTCCATAAAAATGGCAAACATACGGTTATTGCTTCAATAGGTTTGTAACATACATACATTATTAATGCGTCTGAGCAGTAATGCTTATAAAGGATCATTGAATCGTATAAATTCTACAGCTTTAGCTAAGCGCAGAAATTCTACACAACAGACTTGTCACAAGTAATAATAGTAGCGATCGGTCTTAAGAGTTCTTGTTCTAGAGTAACGCGGCCTTTCTCATCTAATTTCTAGGCTCGTAAAAATGATTTTTTTCATTGGAAAAGCCGGGATAAGAACCTTACCAAGTGCACACGCTTAAGCCATAATAGTTTAGAGTATAATTTTCAACTCCAATCGAAGTTATTCAGTTATTCCGATCTCAGGTAATTTAATAAAGTGAATTTTTTTTCTCTGAATGCATTAATCAATCAAATTAAATACTTAAAACCTTAAGTGTATATTGTTGTCAATTATCTACGTTAATTTAAAATTTATTGTTATTATTATTAATTTCGCCAAACGAAAAAATTCCAAGATTAAACTCTTAAAGCACTTGCATCTAAGGCTATCGGCTTAATTTAAAATTTATTTCAGTTTATTTTCCCAATTTTGTGTTTGAGATTTATTTTAAAATTAAGTCGAATTGGAATGTAGACGACAATATGTATTTAAGGATTGAAGAGTAAGATAAATAGAAAAAAGGAGTCCTTTTTTCTCGTATTATTCCACTCGCATGAAAAGATTTTTTCATAACTTTTATCTGATGACTTTCAAACTTAATCTAAGTTAAATTGATCAAGTTTTTTAGTATTTTGATTTGAAAATAATTCAATCAAATAAAATTTTCATTGCATCTGTTACCTGACTGCTGTAAAATAAAAGAATTGAAAAGGTAGGTAGCATATTTTTTCGGGACGACAGTATTCGCGGTATTCACTGTAACCGAAAGAAAAATAATCTAATAGCCATTTTTTTTGCGAATGCTGCTCATATTGAAAGTCTTTTCAAGATTTTATCTCGTTTTTTGTGCTTACGTATATTTATGAGATTGTTTTACAAATTAATAATACACTAGGACACACAAAGTTGTTGGTATTTACAGTAAACAGATAGATACAATTAATTTACTGAACTGAACAACATCGACTGAACCTACTTTCAAATGCTTCGATTTTGACGGAGATAAAGTATTAAATATTGTAAAACATATGAAAAACGGTCATTTATTTTTTTATTTGTTATTTGTGCGACCATAAAAATGTGTATTAAGATTGTTGAGATATAACCACTTAAGAGTAAATGCTTAAGAAAACTGGCGAATTTTTAGAGGTTTTTTATTTGCTAACGTTAAGAAAATCTTTAGTTGCATTTGGGTCAAATCTTAAGTGAAGATAAAAATAGCCATTTTTTATCTCATAAGGAGAACAAACGGAAGGACAATTGTGTATAAATGTCGTTATTATTATTATATCATGTACCATTTGTTTTGCAGGGTATTTTAGATTTGTGCGGATATGTGTTACCCAGAAGGGCATAAGATAGACCCAGCTTTTATTGCTTTGTCATCTTTTTTTTTGTAATTAAGCGACAGCTCCTTATTTTTGACGAAATTTAATGTTTTGACCCAGACGTTTCGAACCGCCTCTTCCTACGAAATATAACGGCAAAAGTAAAGCTGGGGTTTGTTCCCGAGTTTCCAGAACGCCATACAAATGGAACATAGTCCTCCCGTATTCCCAGCTGAAGTGTATGCAATTGCATCTGGTCTCCGACAGCCAAGCCTTAAAGACCCTAGGGGTACCAACGACAATATCCAGACTAGTGAATATTACTGAATAAGCTAGGCAGGCACAACCATATGCACCTAATTTGGGGGCCTGGGCGTTCGGGTGTTAAAGCAACGAAAGGGTTGGCTGTCTAGCTAACAGGGGCAGCCCGAGGGGCAATGATATGTCCTGAACCGTTCTGCAGCGTACCAAGAAACCACATTAACAGACTGGTATTTCAATGGGCACAGAATAGAGCGAATTGCCAATATAAGCAACATGCAGAACAACGACAGGCAAAAAGATTAATAAAATCTTCCGGTAGGACATAGACATCACTGGAACTGCGAATTATTTTATGTAATCTTCAATAAGTTCGTTTCTCTTTCGGCGGTTACAGTCTTTAATTTCCCAAAAAATTTCGCTTTGTTTGCTTTCTTATGGCGCTTTAATAGCTATTGGGTGACGTAGCTGTGTGTATGCACGGGTGGGTGGGTGGATGCCTGTATGCGCGCGTCTACATCGACACATTCGTTTTTTTCATATGGCATGAAGCAAACAAAACGTCAATTAATCTTAACAAAGAAAATTTATACTTTTGTGTGCAAAAAAATGCTTCTGAAGGGTAAGAGGTTCTCTAATTAAGAATATATGTACAATGTTTTTAATTACAGAATTATTTTAAAGAATTATCTTTTACTTGGTTTTTTTGCTTGCTTTTAATTTGTGTTTTAAAATAAATAAACTTTTTATTATTTCAATTTTTATTAATTCAATGCTATGTCTATCACTAACTGTGCAAAAATATGCAAATATCTATTACCAGATATCTTTTCCAAATTCATCCATTGACGTCATATGTCATTTTGTTGTAGTTAAATTCATTCATAAACTTTTACGATATGCCTAAGACTGCTTTTAAAACGTAGTAAGAATTTATTTATTTTCGTGTTGTTTTTGGTTGAAGTTATTCTCATAAAAAGCCTGAAACATTTATTATCTGTTCATAGGAATTTTTATAGCTTAATAAAACAAGAAAAATAATTAAGTGAAATTTTTAAAGTAACAGTCGCTAACGTCAACATAAAATTTCAAGAATAGACTGATACGGCTAAGTTAAGCCAAGCTGTGCTTGTAATCAAGAAAGCAACTGTCTCCAGCTCTTACAAGGGGAATGAAACTTATTAAACCGTTGGCGTCTATATGTAAAAATAAATTAATTCTTTATCAATTTTAATGCACTTACAAGTATTGATTGTATGTTTAAGTACGCAGTGAATTTTTCCTCTTCGCTCTTGGGTGAAATGTAAGCGTATTAAATAAAAGTTAAAATATGATATCACTCAATTACTCTCCGGTATGACACATTAGTCAACACTATCGCCATTTGATCTTTGAAAAGTCTCCACCTTCAACGATTCGTGTTCAAATTCCATGACAATCTGATAATTACTTCACAGGTTACAACTGTTTTAGTGACATTACAATTATAATTTTGAAAACAATGGAAAAAGTTGTGTTTCGTGTCGCATCGGGTTTTGAGTGGGAAAACCACCTTTCAAACCTAGTAATGTCATATAAAATGTGTCTCTTTTCTCATTTCAAACAAATCCTAAGGACATCAATGATAACGAAAACTGATACTCACCCGAGTTTGGCAATTGGTCCGAAAAACAAAAAGTAAGTACACAAAATCCTTTTTTAACTGGAGAAGTGCGTGAGGTAGCTGGTATCTGAAGCTGATATCAGAAGGCAATCTATTTACTATTTGGACATTTGTTATTGAGAACTACGTCGAATAAAGTTTTCTGCAAGCGTATTGATGACTCAGAACACTGCTTGCGGCTATTTCAGCAGAATATTTTTTCATGTATGCACCACTACAGTCCACCACAGTTAAATCGGCAGTCAGTCGAGTGAATAAAAAACAATGAAAGTCTTCCAAAGCGGCGAAGAAAGTAGTGTCGCTATTGCAATTTATATACTAATGGCCGGAATCTCATGAAATATTGATACATATTCTTTGTAGTTCGATACTATTCAGAAATCATATGGATCTGTCAACAATGTTTTCACATATGTGTCAGACCAATGACTTATTGTGTCATCACTTATATGACGATATATTGAAAAAGTTCAAAGCTCATCAAGTTCCCAGATTGACACAACATTTTATGGTATTCTAACCATGAATGAGAGAAATTTTGCTTTTCATTTCCCAAAAAAAATCCGAAAAAGGTTTTCCCTAATGCAACTCTCTGGGTGTTCTTTATCTACGTTTATCATAAATCGTATAAAAAACGTGTGTCTTGCTTATCGTCTATATAGCGAAAAGGAAGATTTAACTGAATAATTCTCATAATATGCACTAGTAAGCTTCCAATAAATTTTATCATATATTTTATCGTAGATATAATTTCCCAACGACTTGTACGCTTATTCTCTTTTGAATTTATTTAAGAAGTTATTTTACTACGAGAAAATCGCATTCAGATTAAAAGTTCCCATCAGCTGTGATTTGAATTATTTTAAACTATAATTTTTGTCTTCCGCTAAATCCACCTCCCTATTCTATTTCAATTCTTTTATACCCACCACCGAAAAATGGGCACGTTTGCGTATATACTTACGTACAAGGTGTTGTCTCCCCATTTTCATGATGAAAATTCCCTCGTTTGTAAAAATTAATATATCAGTTTGAAACTTGGCAAGAAGATTAAAAATTCTAATGTACAAGTTGATGTTGAAAGCGGGCAAAATACTTCCACCTACACGACAAAACTTCCATCTACATTCCACAAAAGTGAAAAAAATTATCCTCGCTCGTCTAGATTTAAAGAGTATAGAAATTCACTTTTTTTATTTCTTTTTATGTCTCTTATTTAGCAGAAATGCAGCATCCAACGTAAATTTCATAAAACATGCGAAAATTTTACCATACTATGTTCTTATACCCACAAAGGACGGGGGATATTTTCTTTTGGTCAAAACACTAAGAAGAAGACACTTTAGAAATATATAATGTATATATTCTTGATTAGAACCAAATTCTGAATCGATTTAAGTATGTCCATCTGACCGTCTGTCCGTCTGTGTGTTGTCTATTGGAAATATTCTCCTGGCCATAAAAATGAAGCTAAAAATTGGGTTTGTACTCCTCACTCATAAACTCATAGTAAATAAATGCATAAAAGTTTGAGCGCATATTGTATGGGCGATGCTGTAGCATTTGTGCACAAAAATAGAAAAAATTGACCACGTCTACGCAATATTATAGTGTGTAAAAATTTTATTCTTCAATACCTTTATAACACGCAGAAACAAGCTTCAAAAACCCCATAAGGAGTGCAAATTCATGGCCAGTGTGAAATTTGGAATGCACCTAAATATGTCCGTTTGTTCGTCTGTCCATTTGCCTGTTTGCGTAACTTTGTAGTATTTGTGGTAAACGTCCTCCCGTTAACGAATATGAAGATATCGCTTAAAAGTTTGCAAAAGAATTTGGAATTGACCTAAACTTTTCAAAGGACACGCCTACAACGCCCGCCCACATGCCTTTACGACAACAACTTTTACTTTGGAAATAGAACAAATCAACTGCGCCCGCTCCATATTATAGAGAATTTTGTTCTTTTACTTCTTTTGTCTTGTAAACGGTGATAGGCTTAAAAAATTCGGTCCCCACCGAATTTGATTTCCTTAGTTGTTGTTTATGCTTCTTAATAATCAGTTTATGATTTTAAAACGGGATGCCGTTGCGTACATTGACAAAGTGTTAAAAATTTTGTAACAATGTATGCTCTATTCTCTTTGATACGTTTTGTTGTATTCGTTGAATTGATATTACATTTGGATCTAACTTACACGTCTGTGCTCTCTCTAAGCGTTCACTCAAAACTTAATTATATAACTAACAAGCAGTGTTTTGTTTAGGGTGTTCCACAGTAGTGTAGCTTTATTTGAATATTTTTCACATCATCCATAGGTTGATCTGTTATAATTTATGATACTATTTACGTAACTTTGGAAAATTGAAAATGATCGCGCACAAAAAACTAAAGCGCATGACTAAATAACTCAAAGTTTACACCCAAGGTACATAAACTTTATTAACAAGACTTTTGTTCTATTTGCTGCAATAAATGGCGGGAGTGAGCATTATACACTTTTATTGTTGCCTTATAAACACAAACTCAATATCTTATTTTAACCGTTAGCTCATTCTGCTATTCTGCATATAGTTGTAAACATTTAATATTAGCGAAAGAGAAGAAGTCAGAAAAACGTTTTATTTTAAAAATGCGACTAAATTAATTTGCTCTATTCTGCCTTTCTGTAGATAAAAAACACTAAAAAGCAACGCCAGGGCTAAAGTATATCATCTAATAAAATGACTAAAATTGTTATTGGTTTTAGTGTCACGAAAGTACTTAAATAAGATCTTAGAACAAAAAAAAAAACAACAGGCAAAGTTTTCTATAAGCTCCACTATCTTCTCACAAACTCATTCTTCTTATAGCTTTGCCGTCAACACAGGTTCTATATCAATACACATATAGCTCTTTTTTCAAAAATTTGGTGTAAATCAACGCAAGTACAATCAATTGAGCAAACCTATGAAAACACATATAAAGCGTTGATGGATTTTTAAAGAGACTTTTTTTCTTTACCTCTGCATTGAACTTTATTTTTTAATTAACTTATCGACGGCCATGCAAAACACAAAAAAAAGGGAAATAATTTTGAAATATATCCTTAGACACATATTCTACTCTATATAAACTATATGAACTTGCAGAAAAACTCCCCTCAGTTTGGCGCTTTGCAAAAAATCAGCTATAGAAGACAAACTGAAGATGAAATGTGAAACGCAGATGTTTCCATCCCTTTGTAAATAAACACGACCTCGTTTGGAAAACAGCTTTCTCATTGCTGAAGTGTCATTGAAAATGGTGAATCCATTGACCTTTGACGACGTCAGCATGTTAGACTTTTTTCGGTGTTTTCCGGTGCCATCACCGTTCCTGATCAACTAATGCGTTCGGTATCATTAGCCTCTGTATGCCGTCGCGTACAAATGGTTTTCGACAAAGAAAAGTTGCCTTGCAACACTTTTCAAGCCAGTGCTTTTTGGAAGTATTTCGAAAGAAAACTGCGTTAATCCAGACAAACCTTGAGCAGATATAAGGCTAAGAATGATTCGAAAGGTTGCAAAGCTTCTGCGAAAACATTGAAACTTTAGAATAAAGATTTTGAAGTTAATTATATATTCGGCTGTTGAATCATAAATTTTTCTGCCATTTTTCCTATTATTGCGCTACACGTAATACATAAAATCTGCAATTCTGCCTTTGAAAGATAAAAGGCGGCCGTTGAAAAGAAAATAGACTCTGTTCAGCAAAACTTCGAAGAGAAAAAATGAGGAAGAATATTTGAAGAGCAAAGGGCAATCTTTTGGTCCTAGGATAACAGACTAATACAAAAATAATTCAAAATTTATTGTGATGGCGAAAGATATCGATAATATATTTAAAAGCTTTTCTTCGAAACACGATTTTTTTAAATGATTTTCTTCCATTTTATTCGAAATTTTTACGACGCCTTTGAAATAAGACTTTCTTTTACGGCACATAGTTAATTAAAACGTTCTTTATCAACACAAAATTGAACTCTTTTTGGTTGAAAATTGAGCCTTTTCTCTCAAGTATTTGCCAATCGGACAAAGCTAAACATTTCTAAAATTCCCTACTAAGCGCCTTAGTTACGGTATTTTTTTACAAACTGGAATTAAAAAACACGGTTCAGACTGCAGAGCTTCTTCAATTGAACACAGCCTTTGGGAATTTTTCAAAATAATTTCTTTTTTTAATAATCAATAACATGCTTGATAACGTCCCACAGAGTATTATTACACTACAAACTTTCTTTCGATCTCAAGAAAATTGTCAAAAAATTGCCGTTTTATGCTATGATTTGTATACGTCATGAGTCTACCTTACTAGTCTGTTAATTCGCTACTTGTATCTATTATTTATGACTTGCTTCAAAGCCAGAATACTTGTACCATTTAAAAAAACTCGCACGATCTCTTAAAAAAGCAATAAAATGTTTTCTGCGTAGAAAGGAGTGCGTTTAACATGAGTATAAAAGAACAATCCTTACAAATGATATAAGATCCATCCACCATTCGTTTTAACAAAATCGAAAGGAAGTATAACATTAATCAAGATTACAAGAAGAAGAATGAGAAAATCATTAAGCTTATTCACCTTAATCACAATTTTTGTATATGTTCGTGGATGCATTTTAATCTTCTCAACAGAATCATAAATAATAACGAGAAATGCATGTGGAAGCATGTAAAAATATTTGTCATCAAGTTAACCACTAAGAAAATGGAATATTACAAACTTATGTGTGCATATGGTTACATAAACACCATAAATTTATATGTTCAAATTGTACGATTTCGGCAAAGAGATAGAAGGCGCGATTTTAAGGGTCTAAGAAATTAGTGCAAGGACTGTCATCCTCAGATTTAAGTGCATTATGTTAAGATTAAATTTTACAAAATTTTGTATCTATGAAATTTTAGAACAATTTAAGCTGTGTTTGCAAAACATTTTCAACGCCACAACGCGGTACAACTACTATGCAAGTACTTTGGAAACTAAGGCCTTAAATGGGGAATGAGTTTGAAAGCTCAGCTCTTTCGAATCAAGGAGTCCCTTACTTGAATTTAGGCGGAAACCACTTTCACTAATTGCTTTCAAAATTTTTATAAAATTTACGCATGCGTAAACAGACAATAGAAAAATCGTGAAAATATATGAAAAGGCCATTGTTTATATGTTTTCATATTCAAATTTTCCGTCGCAGAGATTTTTTAAATATCTAAAATAACAATTGTTACAGATTTCTTAAAAACTAATATAAATAAATTTCCATTAAATATCCATCTGGATTCAGGTGCTTCATACGAAACACATGCATATCAAGATAATATTATCCTAATATCCAAAAAAACTTGAGATGAACTAATCTTTTATTATATTAACCGATTTAGAATTAATTTACGAAAGCTAGTGTGCAGCCATGTATTTTTCTGATATATCAGGCCTGTAAACCTGAAACCAGAAAAAATATTTTTGGCATCCTGTCCTAACTGGAAATGAAAAATGGATTTATATTGATAATGCCAAGCGTAAAACTTCATGAGTAGATCCAGTCGTACCATCGACATTGACTGTGAGAATAAATCGCTTTGACGGGCAGACAACATTTTATTTGTAGCCTGACAAGAAGGATATGATCTGTTATTAATTGTTATAGTCTGCTAAAATTGTTAGTACCAAACGCTACCAGCAACGATTAATCGATTTGAACGGTTTGGTTTTCAAATTATGACCAGAATCTTAAAAGAGACACCACAATGTGAATTTTTTACATGGCATCCTTCCATTCATCGCTTTAGCAAAAGCATTTGGCGATATTTCGAAACCAGTTAAAAGGGAAGCGCCAGTCCATACGGCTTGCTCATCCGAGGCATGTCCTTCCAATTACGACTTGTTTACGTCGATGGGTAACAAACGTGTTGAGAAACGATTTAATTCAAACGATTGCACCTCAAGAACGGAGAGCTTTTAAAACTAATTGCATCGAGCCTTTTTCCTTTTTTTGTCCATATTCCATAGCTCTATAGTGAAAAAGTAACCATCTAAAAAAAATATTCCCATTTTAAATTATTTCTCGACATAAATCGGTAAACAATAGTATTCTCTCGTACACTAGCTTCTATAGCGGCCATAACTTCCTCAAATAACATTCGAGGAATATGGGTATCTCGAATACCGATTCATACAGTTCATGCTATAATATCATGCTCGGCCGTCGATAGAAACAGATAGCATGTGATTAAGGATCACTCCATAACGCTGTACGCAGCGTAGTGCCAAAGAAGCAAAAAAGGGACGAAATTCATGAAAATTCTAAAGCTAGAGGATTACGGGCGTGAACGACCACAATGGACAGCGGCGCGGGTTGCCAATAAAAGTACAATACAATACAGTTTTCTCATACAAAATGAATAGCGAATATTTGGATAGGACAAAAGCATTTTTTCCGCCACTTCAAAAAATTCTGACTTTTACCACTTATGATGAATTGTGGGCAAAGAGTGATCGGACACCTAGATTTACTGTGGTAAGTTTGGACGGCGAAAACCTATTTTCGGCCTTTTCCATCTAAAAGGGAAAGTCAGTTTATAATGAAAGAAGACGAAGAATAATAAGTACTCGGGCAGAAAAACAAATTGGCTATACAAGTTTCGATCTTGTTAGTTTGCGGCAAGCCTCCTATATAAACCTAACCTTAAAAAGTAATGATGATGATACTTTGTGACAAAAATATTTGAAGAATTGCATTAGATGCAATAGTATAGGATCTTTAATGGTCAGCCTTGACTGTCTACAAGGTTTTAACTTGTGGAAAGGAAAAAGAAAAAATCGCTTTTAAAATGCAAAAGCACTTTTGTTCAGCAATTTCTTCTGAATTATTTCAAGATAAAACGCGAATTTTTTTTTTATATTTATCTCGTTATTATTTCAGTTAACTAATTAGTTTCCCGATCTTCTTCATGGGTCTGCCGACTGAAAATCTCTTAAATGATGCATTATCTGAAGAAAAGGAATTTTTAATAGTTCGCAAAAGCTTCCTTCTTTCCATTTTTAAAAATAATCTTCGATTGTTTTCCCATCCTTTAACCCACTAATCGCTAAAACGATGATAGAATCCTAAAAGTTTAAGAAAATATTTTTCCGTCCACCCACTTTAATAAAAATTTTCAAAGCATTTAAAACCAATAATGACGACCAATGAAACCAATGAAAACCAAATACGAAAGATTTTTTTTTATATGCTATTGGGGAAATTGCAGTCACTTAGTCAAATGGATGCAACGTCTAATGTAATTTTCTTTCGTTGTTTTAGTCATTATTTATTCCTTCTATTACGTTAAAATAAAAAACATAAACAATTAATCATTAAATACAAGCAAGATGCATTGCATAAACAATCAATTGCAGAAAATCAAGATCATTCACAAAACCAAATAAAAATGAGTTTCGCAACTTAAGGTTCACCACGTGACTTTAACATTGGAACGTATATGTGAACGCGTATAAATCATTAGTAGCAGTTTCAATTCCTATTCACATTTACACACACAGGCACACACGCAACACACACACACACACATAACACTGAACACTTAAGTAAACATTAATTTTATTACTGAGGAAATGTTTTGCAACTTACGTTAAAAGTCAAAAGTTGTAAACTCATAAACATGCACATCACAAGCTGGGCGGGCTGGCGTTTGCGGTATTGATAAGAAAATCAAATAACATGCAACGACGACCATAAAGATTTCTGTCCGCCTCACACAGTACTTCTAAGCACTTAATATCATATAAAAGGTGTTCCATATTGCAATCAATTTGATGGCTAATAGCAGAATGACTTATTAGATCGCGTATGATATGAAATATTGTATTATATGAAACGAATAATTATTTCTTGGTTATAGTTAAACACGTTCATTTAATTACAGAAATGTTTAAATATCAGTTCACTTTGGAATCCCTTTGTATATAAATTTATATACCCACAAATCGACATCGGACAAATATGTGTGGACATCGGAGCACGCACTCTAGTCGATTTGCTAAGAGAAAATAAAATGAAACAAGAAACAATGCTTTATCCGCTTTGCAGCGTCTGCTTAAACAGAATTTCAATAATTGGTTCTCCTTTTGTTAGAACTTTGGATTTCACTTCTATATTTCCTACAGAACGTAAAATAATGGCATTCGCGGGTATTTCTCTTGAAATCTTTTCATTTCTTTCTAAAATGAAACTTCGTTTAGCAATAGTCAGTAGCTTTTTTCCTTACTTTGTAGCTTGTTGCATACCGACTTGGAAACTGCGCTGCTTTGTGATGGTTTCTCAAGAAACCACACATTGTGATTGCCCTTACAAGAGCAGGAGAACTGCTTAGACCTTACGGTACAGATTGACACGAGTAGTAATCCGAAGAAGCAATGAGTGGCGAATATACCGTTTTTCGCACATCAATTTTTTTAAATCTTCTTTGAACGGTTTTGTTATATGTGACCGACAGTCGTCGACAGATGTCGATAAAATATCTCATTGACGAATTTTTTGTCTCGTAGCACTTTAAGAGCGGTGCGGCTCACTAAGTAGTCGGGTTTGTAATGCTTCCTAAGGGGTCCTAATTAATGCTTCTTGTTTGAAAGTGTCAACGGACTTCGTGTGATTACGGTTACACTGCTGATGTAGACGTTAAGCTGTAGAGACATGTAGTTGGCTAGTTCAGCTTGGTCTGCTTAATATACGATATAGATTAGCTAGGCTGCACAACTAAGTCTAGTTGCAAGCAATTCTTGACCAATCATCTATATATCTAAGAAAGACATAAACAGTTGGACTAGAAAACAAGTTATGGGAGAAAGCGGATAATTCCGACTGCCATTCGTTTATAAGAAAATCCTCTTAAGCAATTGTCTTAATCCATGCCTTTATAACCGTTCACCGTTGCTTTTTATTGAGATCTTTTCAAGAGTTCTTACATACTGTACATCATTTTCACCACTGATATTTTAACACGAGTTAATTCTACAACGCGTTGTTTAACAATATTTTTCGAAAACTTTTTTTTTACCTAGACTAGAGATTGGTGATATACTTAAGCGCAGTGCTTGGCATAAAACATGGTTTTTGCTCTCAGTCCCTTCTTAGATGCTTTTCTCCCGCGTAAATTGTATTACTTTTTAAAGAGATTTTTTACGCGCTCTCTTTACATTGCTTACTTAAATCACAGTTTTTCATGTGCTTTCCTTTCTTTAAATGCAATATTTACGCGTGGCTTTTCCTTGTCGAACAAGAACGAATGCAGCTGCTAATGCAATAAAATTTTCAATTTTTTTCGAAAAGCCATCTTAGCCTTGACCGTTCTCCTCAGTTATATGAAATGGTGGGCAGGTATTTTCCTATATGTTGTGTGATATTATCCTATATATAATTTTTTTCTTTTTACGTAAGTAGTGCGGAAATGGAAGAAAAGCGAAACGCCGTTACTTTTATGATGTTGCTTACAACGGTAATCTAAACGTTATTTATAAAGCACTAAAGTGAGTACACAAGAGGCTTTAATTTACTTATTTAAATCTAAGATCAATACGAATGATGCTGATAACTGATTATTTTCAAGACTTAATAGCAAGATAATTAACAATTTTCTTAACAAACATATTCCAGGCTGAGCATAGGTAAAGCGTAGAAGAATTAAGTTTGAAACTCCCAATATATATATAATATAAAAAATTCAATTTTTCTAAGTGCTGAAGTCATTGGAAAAATTTATTTTCCAATTTTTAATTCATTGATATAAAAATATAATATAATAACAATATAATATAATATAATATATAATATTTAACTTTTATACTCTACTTCACAAAAGTACGTTAAGTTTAAGGTGGTATGGAAAACACCGCAGCACTTGAGACGGACCCAACTTTTATTATACCGATCGAATCAGAATCGCTTACTCAATCACTCTCTGAATCGAAAATGGTTCGAATCGGACCATTTTGCGACCATTATCTGTTTTGCCAGACTGTAATTCTGTTAATATTTATTTTCAATTATAACAAGGTTTTTCTCAGTTAGCTTTGTACGGTTAAAACAATACACTTAGGTTCTCGCTTTCTATTGTCGATATTATTATTATTTGATACCAATATTAAAGAGATTGTAAAGGGAAAGATAATCGACCACATCATTGTATCCATCATATTTATTTGTTTATTTATTCACTTATTTATTGGTTACATTATATACACTTTGTAAATAAACTTACAAAGTATGGATTTAAAGGCTGCCGGGTAAGTCAGATCATATGCTCGCCAGCATTGAAAGCTCTACCTCACTTTAGATTTGAATCTACGACCATTGTTAGTGTTAGTCGCGATTCTTTGGCTTCTCGGCTACCCAAGCGGATATATAAAAAAGAATTTAACTAAAGGGGCTTCTATTTCGCAAGCCCCTTTTTGCTCGCCATATCAAGGACACTAACAAAAAAATTTAATCCGCTACGAAGTAGCGCACGCCATTTTATTTGTTCACCTATTTTGTAATGCCGTCAGAACGAAAAATACGCTCATCATTTTGACTTAATGGATTATATCTACGTATCATAAATTGACGGATTCTACTCTAACAAGGCAGAGGTAGTTTTAGTCTATTTTGTAAAAATAACAGTCTGCTATTTATTGTCGGACTGTCTTCTATCTACTTAGTTTTATATTGATAAATGCAACATACATAGAGAAAAAAAAAAATTGAAGGGATAGAATTGGTAAGCGACCAGAAACTGTTCACTATTCACACTAGTAAGTTATTCGAATGCTCGTTGATAATTTGGTAATTTTAGAAAGCAAAATAGACTTTTTGGCATTGATTCTGCAATACCTGACGATAGTAAATACGTAAACTTTGCCCTGTGTGTTTTGTGGTAACGGGTCAATAGAATGATTTTTATTTTCATGTAAAAGTTTGATTTCACTTATTAATCTCGTATCGATTTCACTTAATAACCTCGTATACAGGAGAATTCTCTCGGGTGTCTGATAATCGGTGTGTTCGTCACATATTGCTAATGTAACATTTTATGGAAGAACGCAGTACCATTTCTACAAAGGCTATCAAAAAGTTCAATGTCCGCATATGCAGAAATTAACCTCATCTTTAGTTATGACAAATGCTTTAAATACTGCAACTATTAAACTAGTTACACGTACGTATAAATAGGTTTAGAGGAAATTTAATGACACTTGATAAATCATGAAGAGTAAAGAAGATGATTTGCCATAAACCGGCTTACAATCACATTTAATACATGTATTGAAAGCATGCATAGAACGTTACTAAGCAACATTCAAGATATGCACTCACTTATAACATCCATCCAAACTACAGAATGGAGTTATTTTGCGTATACATATATGTATACAACCATATATTGACACATCATGCATATTTATATGTGGCTATGTTTAAATGTCTCATTAGCTTCAGTTATATATTGTTAAAAACCAATTAACGACTAAGGCTCTCTCTTTCTCCCTACCTTCCTCTACGCCTCTTTTGATTTCATTGAATCAGTTCCAAGCCCCGTGCGTAATTATGGGTTGACCAAATGCAATTAACAAATAATTGCTGTACGTAGGTATTTCAACTGAGCTCTGAATGCCACCACTGACTATGTTCTTTGACAATGTCAAAGCCTCTGTAAATTGTTGCAATAAAAAGCAATTACAAAAAATACAGTTTACTTAATTTATCCGTTGCTGTACGTCGTGTCGTGTTCGTTTAAAAACTAGTAACAATTCCAGTGTTTTTTAAAATGCCTTGCGATTGTGTTCTTTCATTAACCAAAAAAGGTGGTGTCTTGAAACATTTGTACGATGGTGTGTGTGATTAAAGTAGCCGTATACCAAATGGAGAGCTTTAGCAGCGGCAACCAACTTTAATTGAATGCCCCCCACATAACATTGACGCTATCAATCACAGAGTAGACGAAGAGACGGATGTATAAATATGTGCATGCCGCCGTATTTAACACCACAAGCCAATTTTAATGCTGTCGCATTATAAAACATGTCATCACATTTTATACGATCAAACTCAAACGAAAATAATTATGGCACATAATTTATTTATAGTAAAGTGAAGACGTCTTTATATATGAACTACGATTATACAGCGATAAATAAAACGTTGTTTATTATTTTGTGGATTAATTCTACTCAAATCTTATATAACCCAAGTGTAGTTAAATTTTTATAGGAGATGTTCAAATATTTTATAGAAAAAAAAAACAAGTGGGAAAAATTATATTCGGCTGCGACTGAATATTACTTCAAAAAAGGGGAAAACTAAATTTGCGTACTCTGCAATGCTGTATGAGCATAACTGTTTCGCTTTTTTTTTTTTTTTTTGTAGAATAAATGTGGAAATTTACCATCGTGTGTCCGAAGCAATTATCCCCATTTTATGCAGCCATGACCTCGTTTACCATACCAATTAATAGACAGATGGACGAACAGGCTAACGAAAGTGTCCGGAACTGTTCACATTTGATAGTGAAGCTGCAAACGGTTTGGCAAAAGAATGAAATTTAAATATTCTGTAATATAGAGTAGATGTGGCCTTTTTTTGCATTTTTCTATAGGTGCTGCAGGATCACCCAGGGAAAGAAACTACAAACTTTTTTGTTTGTGTATCTATTGTGGTTTGTAAGTAACGAACAAAAAAACCAATTTTATTATGTTTTTGAAAACATACCTGGTCTCAGGTTACGTTGTCCTATAGGCGTATCCTTTCACGGTTTGAGTCAATTCCAATACCAAGCTTCGTGCAAGAACTTCCAATGTTTCTGCTAAATTTGAAACGGATAGCTTCCTCTTGGCGAGCAGGAGAATGCTTACCACAGACATCACGCAGGCAGACGTACATACACACATGCTTAAATCGGCTTATAACTTAACGCTGATCAAAAATGTGGCGTGCTTAGTTTCCTTCTGCGTGTTGCAGACGGTTTGGCCAAGTAAATATGCCCCTCATTCTCCTGGGAGGGTTACGAAAAAGGAAGCCTTGCTTGTCTGCGGCGAAGAGTTTTTTTAATGTTCCATTATTATCCTAGCATGCCATTGAATAGTTTCAAAACGGGGCGTTATATTATAGAAGGAGTAGTTGTGAAAAACCAAACCTATTTTCAATAGTACTCGTCCTTAGGCCGGAGCATACCAACATGCTATATTTCATCAATCATTGTAGCTTGAACATAGAAATACATGGACAGACATTGAACGGACAGATAGACAGACCTGCCTTAATCTACCCAGACACTATCGGTTGGTATTTTAAGGCATTCGTATATGAGAGATTTTTTCAGATCGTTTTAGCTGTTCTATAAATAAACATTAGGGTATATCACAACGAGTGCACTATATAGAATGGCTTAGCCATAAACATCTTTTCCGTTTTTAGATCTTTTTAATTTTTTTTTTATAAATCGCAAAGAGTTTAACATGTGGAACAAAATATCGTTTTTTCTAGGCAGGTTTCTTTTTTTAGTTATTCCTATTCCATCCTTAACACGGGTTTCTTTACATATTTAAAATACAACTAACTTCTTAAGTCAACTTCCAAGTTCTTTTATGCCAACTTTACTTATCAACCTAAACATTTCGGAATACACTTGAGAAAACATGCCGTATAGATCGTCCAAAATATTTCCAACTGCAAAAAGTAAAAGAAATCTATTCTCTACATGGTCTTTAACTATAGATGCTTCAGCTTTAATTTTACTTCAGACGCTTAAGTAAATGTAAAACGCATCCGTCAATATTTAGTATGACTGTTGAGCTTCTCAATGAAAACGCTGTGGAATTTCGTTTTTATCAATCTTTCGTGCTAATTATGACCTCTTAAAAGCTCAAGGAGGAGCGTACATGATAAGATACTAATGCATAAGCAACGGGATAACGAAAAATTTATCTTAGGGTGATAAAAACCGCATAAAATGCATTATGAAATATGTTTTTTTTCTCCGAAGAGAAGGGAAGTGATTCGCCAACAAACTTGTAGTTAGTGTCTGAAATCGAACAGGCTCTAAAAACATCGAAATTTTCCATGTTAATTGCCAATAATTTACGAACTGTATCTGTAGCGCAAAAATTTTTTTTAACGTGTTGTCACAGTTTAGGAGAATATATGCTTTCTTCTTCTTTTTTTTTTATCAAAGTTTGAGCTTTTCATAACTTCATATTAACTTTTGCTCAAATTTTTATGCATCTTCTTTTTATATCAATGGTATGACGTATTCATGACGTACTACTACTTAACCGACCCGCTTTCTCACTTCTATTAAGGTTGCAGACACTTCAAAAAGGAAGCGAAAATCTTCTGGAATTTTTAAAAGCCTCATAAATTATTGCACGCATAACGAGAAAGGAAACTTAAGCATGTAAAAATCAATTAATGAATTAATTAAAAATATGCTCACTGCTATCCTGTCTCAGCTGACTAAGGTTTATGGATTAGTAGATGTGTTGCTCTTTCTTTCTTTATGCGATTTAAAAAACAAAATCGCTTATAAAATCATTTTCAACATAATAAAAAGTTTTCTGTAAATTGCTTTCTGTAAAGGCTTTAGTGTGATTTCATTTCATTGTCATAGTCTGCAAACACAAATATCTGCAAATAATATTTATAGGTTTTACAGGTACTAGGAAAATAACAAATAATTTCTATAGCAAAGATGGAGTCATAAATTTCCTCATTATATAAAGGTGGTCCAAAAAGTAGCTGAATAGTAGGGCAACACCATAACTAATCAACTGTGGAAACTTAAAAAAAATTTGCACTAAATTCAAGTTTTCAGTTCCTAATTTATTATTATATTATCCATCATTAATAAGGCCGGTTTGCCATCTTTCCTTTCAATACCACTCTTATAGAAGTACAGGATTCGTGTGGCAAAATATGACACAAGAGATTGAGACAATGAGAGTCCTTGATCGAACAGAATTACTCTCTAAACCAATGAACAAATCTATATCCTTCAACTTATGCGAACCAATGGAACAACGTATGTTTTGGCCTAGTAATGAAAAACAGTAGATTGTCATTAAAAATTATTTTTTTCTTTGTCAAAACGTTCTCCTTTACCGTTTCTACGATTTTGTATAAGCGCGAACCATTTTTTACAGCATTTATTTCTTTTCATTCAAGACATCCAAAACATTGTTTTTGAACTCAACTTTCGCTGAATATGGTTTGTCTTGAAACACCCACAGAGTTGACAGCTGTTTACTTTCCGGCTCATGTGCCCAGGTCCGTGATCGTAACGTGTTACAACTTTGCATATGTCTTTTAAAGCTCAGCCGTTGCTTTTCTTAAGCATTTGCTTGCACCTATCGACTTGAGTATCTTTCTGATAAGTGATTATGCAATACATTAAACATTGTGGTGGTACCAATGCATGTCGTATGTGTACCTTGCCTCATCAAATTTTACACGGTATCGTTTGCTGGCACAATAACTGATTTTGAACGACCTTCATAACTATCGCAGGTGGCTGAACCGCGGCAACGAATTAACTCGTTATACCTACATTTCTTAATAGCGAGCGGTGGCGCTTCACTGCCAGAATTGTAAGTACATTCTTTATCTTGATAATGCACATCGGAAATTATAAAAAATCATCGCATGAAAACTTTCACAAACCACACTCAAATGAAAAAATGTTGTGACGAAAGTCTTGAGCCGAAATTTTAGCTTTCCGATGCAAAGATCATATGGTATCTAGTAACACTTAGCGTTGAGTTAAGACTCAAAATATAAACAGGTGCTTTCGTAATCAGCCGCCAGTTCATTTCTTCTTATTGCATTTAGTTAGCAACTACTGTAACAACAATTCTCGAAGGTGTCCAAGCATGAAATTGTGGTGAATGTTCTGACCTATCTAGCCTTTTCTACGATGTATATCTTAGGAAACGTCCAGTGATTTGTTACTTTTGACATCCTAAGACCCACTACCAAAACTATTTATACATAATTTATGGATAGCTTATATACTGTAGTAAACGTATTAAAGTTAATCACAGCTTTGACATAGCTTTGTATATGGCGAATACCAAGTTTGGATGCCACAAGCGCAGAAAGAATTAAAATTTACCTACTCTATACGTTGCAATGCTTTCTGCTTATATACTCTATAGCAGTGACGATAAATAATGGTACAAAGAATTTATAAATAATCGTCTTATCTCTAGTTGAGCTAAGAAGAAAAAAAGGGAAAAAATAAGAAAAATAAAGGCATTAAAAAATACTTAACTAGTGTCTGGCAGATTTTTCATGACTTCCATGCCATAAACTTTGCTTACACCCATGCACGTAGAATATGACCATGAATTTTAAAATCATGGATTCGAGTAAATATTAAATAACATCATTTGTCAAAATTTTTCAGATTTTTTTTATTGGTTTAATGAATAAAAAAAATATCTTATATGTACTTAATGTTCCATTGTATTAAGCAATAATTTACACCGTAATAATATAAAGTATAAATGAATGAATGTGTAAACCTATCGAACTCGACCAATCTCCCCCGTTGTTGTACCCTACACCACTTGTAGGTACAGGGTAAATTAAGTTTGTGGGGACATACGTAAAACCCAGAAGGCTTTAAGGTAGAGGGATCTATCGAGCGATTCAGAATCATTTGCTGACTTAATCTAAACCTGTCTGTCTGTCATTCTTATGTCTGCCCATATAAATTGTGTTCAACTTAATGGTAACAATTTTTGAAATGTTTTGGTGACGTGCTTTGATAAAAGGATTGAAAATGGTTCAGATCAGTCCACTTTTTTGATCACTTTTCATAAAACGACTTCTTAAAATGACTGCAGTTTTAAGCATTTTTTGAAATTTTTTGAGTCCTCTCTTATAAGAGAAAGTAAACTTTTCAATATCTCATGCTGAAAATTGGTTTGCAATGGTAAATCCACAAAGGGCTCATCCTTACCTAGGTCTACTTTTTGGATACCGTCGCAAATAAGAATTTTCAGAAAATGTACGCTCTTATATGCCAAAAAGGTTTAATTATGAATATTCAATGATGAAAGTTCGTTCATGACAGTAGTTTGAATTCAAAATTAAGCGGACCATATTTGAATCATATGGATCTATATCTTGGATCACGCTCCGCATAAGACTTCTCATGAATAGTAGTAGTAGTTGAATTTTTTCTATTTTATGATGAAAATGGTAGCAATTTAACAAAAAAATTAAAACGGAAACGTGGATCACATATGTGTATTATTAGAGCTCAACATATATATATATATATATACAAGTTATCATGAAAAGCAAAACCCTTATAAAAAGAAAAAGTCTATTTTCTAGTTCTTTATGACAGAAATTGAAAAATAATACAGTTTTTTGGGAGTAAATTAAGTTTGCCAAATTTAATGGTGGACTTGTAATGTTTTGGGCATCGTTCAATACGGAGGCTTTCATGCAAAATATGCGCTTATACGAAAATAATGTATAATTCGTGGTGTGTTGTAACTAAGACGAGCGAATAACTGTACTAGGTAAAGTGTAGACTTTTGAAAACGTTCTCACTTGCTTCCGTTGTTGTCATTGTGCTTGAATGCATTTATTATAATATATTTGATCAATTGTATAGATGAATGCATGGCAGACAATTTGTTTAACTAGTTCCAAAATTAATTGTCAGTAAATGTAAATAAGTAACAACAACAAAGACATTTTATTATTACATACTATGTATTGCTATACGCATCTATGGACGGATGCAATAACGGATGTATATTGCGATGATTTTTAACTAATTTTAAAAGTGTTACTTATATTACTTTCATCACCGTCTACCACGTTATTCACATACAAATTTATTATTAATTACTACATTTATATATACACACACGTAAATGTAATCACTTTTTAATGACATTAACACTAAACCTACCATGCGCGGTCAAATGACCGTTTTTAAAATTTCGTTTAAAATTTCTTGCATACAACGTTACTGTACCATCATGTATCTTATTGATTTTTCCTAACATATACATACAGACTTTTCCTACAATATTTTTCATTATTTGCAACTTTTTTTAATGTGAATTTTCCGAAAATAAATTGTACCATGTCCAGTCTGCCACGAACGGTCATTTGACCGTTTGAAAAATTTATGTTATTTACGACTATATTCTTCGATAATCGCGTTCTTGAAATTGTTTTACAATGTCTACAATGTAATTGTAGACTAGAATCTAATCAATATGTCTACATTGTAGACAAATGTGCGGTTAGAATTTTTTTCGTTGTTATTGGAAGAAAGAACATAGCGTTTTTGCGATACGAGCAGAGAGCATCAAAATTTCAGTCTATAATAGAAATTATAATTATATTATAATAAAAATTACTACGTGGTATAAGTGATAGTTTCGACAAACTCAACAGATTTGGTATGGTGGTATGATTTACAATTGTTTTTTTATTTCTGGTCTCAATGTTTTTGCCCCGTTTAATTTATATCTTAGTTTTTACTTTATCTTTTGTATATTCATGCCCAAAAATATCAAGACATTCGAGGAATATCAATTTATTAGACAAAATAAATAATATCGACGAGAATTGTTCGGAAGATGATCAAAAAGTTTACGATACTGACGATGAAAATGAAAAATTGAAAAATGAAAATTATTGTGACTTATTTGACAGCGATACGGACGAAGGGAATGTTTTGAATATACGAAGAGGACAGAAAAGAAAGAGATTTATAGTTAGTTCCGAAAGTGAAAATGAGGAAGAGATTGAAACTGCTATGGACGGAAATGTTTAGAAAAAAATAAAAGAACGGCGTAACAGTGGAAGAACATCGATTCATAATATTTTCAGGAAATATCAGGACCGACAGGATACGCTAAACGAAATATTATGAAGGGCAGAGCATTTTCAGCATTTTCTTTGATTATTGATCCTAAAATGATTGAACATGTAAGAGAATATACGGAATCAATATTATAATTTATCATATTTATGGAACACGAAATGGGGTCCATCAGTTTTCTCGACAACTACGAGTCGAAATGACTTCGCATAAATCATGAGATTTATTCGATTTGACAACAAAAGTCAACGAAGCCAACTCTTACAAAACTATAAGTTCGCATTGATTTCTCATGTTTGGAATAAATTTATCAAAAACAGCCACAACTGTTATACCCCCAGGAGCATATCTTACTATAGATAAACAATTGTTTCCTACAAAAGCACGTTGTAGATTTACTAAGTATATGCCCAACAAACCGGACAAATTTGGCATAAAATTCTGGTTAACTTCCGATGTAATTAGTAAATATATAGTAAACGGCTTTCCATATTTGGGACAAGATGAAGGGAGAGAATCATCACTCCCACTTGGAGAGTTTGTAACTTTGAAATTAGCAGAACCATATACGGGCCATGGGAGAAATATAACAGTTGATAATTTTTTTACAAACGCGTCACTAGCGAGTAAACTTCTAGCAAAAAAAACTACTCTTGTTGAAAGGCTAGCATGACACGCTTCTCAACAACGTTATACAAATCGAAAGATTTTATTCTTGCAACTTATAAAGCTAAATCCAATAAAAAAGTATTGATACTTAGTTCAATGCATTTATCCGTTGAAATCGAAAAAAATGACATCCGTATACCAGAGACAATTAGAGTTTACAATAGTACAAAATTCGGTGTATATGTAACCGATCAAATGGCCAGAATATATAATGTAAAATCTAAATGTCAAAGATGGCCTTTACAGTTATTTTTCAATATCTTAGATTTAGCCGGGATAAATTTTTGGATTTTATATAAAGAAACGACGGGTGAGGAAATATCGAGGCAAGAGTTTTTATTTCAATTGGCAGAAGAGCTTGGGACCGAATATCAGAAAGAGAAACAGATAAGCCAAGAATGCTCATTAAAAACAATAATAAATACAATCACTGTTTCTTCTGAACGGGGATCTTGTTAAATAAGATATAAAGTCAGCAAAACAAACAAAATTTGTATAAAATGTGAAAAACACGTATGTGGAAAATGTGCAAGAGAAAATGCTGTAATTTGTAAAAAATCTGAAGAAAATGCATAAAAGTAAATAAAACATACAACATCGAAAAGCGGTGAACGAGCTTTTATTGTAGCATCAGAAAAATATTTTGTTTACTATTTACTTTTCATGTCTTTTGAAGCGGTCATTTGACCGCTCATGATAGGTTAACCAGTTTTGAGTCTATTGCTAGTAAGCAGATGATACGTAAACTCATTTCGGAGACCATATGTCTACTGATTACGTTAAGTGCTAATCTCAATTACGTGGGGGGTGGTTAACATGGGGAAATATAGGGAAACAACATAAAGCATTCATCATTCGCTCATTCTAGACTATAGGTTAGGGTCGGCAAATAATTGCATATCTACTGTTCTTCTTGTTTTTGGTGCAGGTTGCTTGTTCTTCTTCCTTTTTGGTGCAGATTGCTTGTTCTCACCATTAAATGTCTTACACTATTTCGCTTAATGCAGTTATTCGTATAACAATCTTTCAAAAGTATGGATTATATCGAAAATGACAAAAAAAGTGCTCCGATCCAAACCATTTCCAACAGGGTTCCTCCTTGATACAAAACAGGTCGATATACCAAATTTCATTAACATATCTTAGAACTTACGAGCCGTAGGTCGAACATAAGAATTCAAGACGGACAAACAGAGAAGCTTAGATTAGTTCAGAATGTGATTCTGAATCCATCGGTACAGTAAATGGTGAGTCTATCTTAAGTCGTTCTGGGTGTTGTATGCCAACCTCCCATATTTTATTATGCCAAAAAGTGATGTAAGGTGCAAGAAGAAAAAATGTTTTACTTCAATTGCAGTAAGGTTTACTATAAGGCGATTCATTCACATTAATATCATTATATGGAAGCTCGAAATGAATTCAACCAATATATGATTTTAAAAACTTTCTATTTCTCAAAGAAGTAAATATTCATTATCCTCAGTTTTCTGCGATTTCTACTAATTATTGATCTAAGAAATCTAATGCAATTATATCTATGTGTTCTTTATTTTAAGCTTCAACTTCAATTTTGCTACCGTTCTAAGAACACACAACAGTCGGTTAAATAGACGGATGTAAAGGCATAGGCCCTTCAACATATACTTTAAAAAGTATTTGATATTCACTTTTCAGCATTGCTATGCATCCTTATTTAGATGTAAGTTGTAAATAAATATATTCTAAAACAACATAAATATCGAAGTTGTTTTAGCCATGTACAGCTACACATCAGTGCATCGGTGCACATTTTTAACCATACCGCCCTGCTGTTTCTTGTTTACATCTAAATGCAGGGCTGTTGTCTAAGAATGTACGCTTTGAAGCGTACTCTACTCAACAAACCAAAAAAAAAAAAAAACAATATTCTTTTGTTTAATAAAAAAGTACAATCGAAATTTCCCAGGAATATATTTTCAAATTCGTGACAGGTATCTTACCACCGTTCAATGCGCACTTTCCGTTAAATTGTTTCGCTTTTTTCATTTGAAATAAAATTTGTAAAACATTCAGCTCTTATTCAAAGACGATGTTACTTAAGATACGACACGCTTTACTGGAGCTAACCAAACAGACCAACGCCAAATTGAAATAAGTCAACTTTGTGGCCTCATAATCAAGTCACTAAATGCGCTGGAGAATTACATCGCTGTTAATAACCAGTGACAGTAGCACTCCCTAGCATTGAATTGAAGGAGCGTGTTTTCATTTGGTGGCAATTCTATGAAAAATAGAAAAAATTGTAAACCTTTCTCCCAAATGTGCTGCCCACTTTATTAGGCCTTACATTATCTTACTCAAGATAAGTGCTAAAAACGACAACAAGGTCTGATAAAATCGACATAAAAGTATGCGACAGAAAAAGTATGTTATGAACGACGCAAGAGTATACGAAAAGAAAACTCTGTTAAAAACGGGAACGCTATTAAGATCAACTCAATTTTTTTAATTCGACGCTTCCAGAGTAATAAGCGATAGTTTAGCAATTATTGATGGCTTAACGAAGTATCGTTTAATTCATCTGTTTAAAATCTTAGAATTCCACTCCTGCTTATAGCGGGAAAGATATTCCACTTAAAATAATTCCAATTTTGAAATTAAGAACTGATCAATTAAAAATTTTTTACTAATTATTTTCATCTTATTGCAAACTCCAAGAAAACTAGAATTATATGGAAAAACCTCTATAATCTCAGTAGAAAGGTTAGGGTTAAAGACAATCTTCCTAATGTCCAGGATTTAAAAAAATGCATGTAGGTGCTTGCTTGGACCGAGAGCATTGTGCGATGATATGAGAATTACTCTAAAAGAGAGATTGTCTTAAACGTAATAATTGAAGTGTTTTGGTAACCCTATTTGTGGCACTCGGAAGGTTTATATACGCTATTTGTGGAACTCGGGAGGTTTATATACTGTATTTGTGGAACTCGCGAGGTTTATATAAACTAATGCTTTATGTGAAATTCAAAGCAAAATCAATCATTCAAACTGTTTAGAAAGCTAGAGGAAGCCATTGTTTCACATCAAACAGTTATTTTTTTTTTTTTTTTTTTCTTTTTTATTATATTCCAGAAAAGAAACTGATACTCTTAGGCTACAGTTGCACAGCGAGCGTTTACAAAGGGCCAGTTTGGAGGAACAATTACGTAACGCCCTTCAAGATATGGCTAGGCAAGTATTTGGAATGCTTTTCAAAGTTTTATATAATAAAAAAAAATTTTTCAAAATTTAGCTGGAGATTTGAATCCTTAAAATCACGTTGCGTTCTTTTAAATCGCGAGTATTTATTAAACGAACATAAGATCCCATTTGAACCAATGCAAGCTACGGATGTGTTTTACATGAATCTGACTATCTGTCACCAGCCTAGGGTTAACATAACAATGGCTCTAGAGTTACTTTCCCAGCACATACGCCAAAAGTCATCACGCGGCGAATTATGGCCCGGCACGTAATTGGCATTAATGCAATCTGGACCCTCATCATCGTCGATCGGCTGCAATTTGAAACGTAAATGATCGTATGGCAAAATATTGGTGAAGCGGTTCTTCGGACGATTGCATGGCAAATCAGCAAAAGTGCAAGGCAAATCCCGACCGACATGTTTTAGTTCATCGAATTCTTCGCTAAAGCGAAAATCTGAATCGGCCGACATCATGCGATAATGCTCCGCGAAATTTTTTATTAATATAGGACGAGTTTGTTCGATAACGCTATCCGGTAGTGACATATTGTCATTAGCTCTTGAATCCTTAGTAGTTTTACGGCAGTTATTACGACGCCGCTTATAAAAGACCAGCGTTACCAGCAGGATCAGTATAATAGTTAAAGGAACGGTGACGGCCACAATTAGCGAAGTATTATCTTGATCTATTCCGAAAATGAATTGGAAAAAGGAGTTCGAATTAAAAAAAAAGAAAAAAAACGAACAATTGAAAATGAAGAGCAAGAAGAAGCGAGACCACGTATAATAAATAGACCGAAAAGCGATCTGTTAAAGTCAGCCGCAATAGCAGAAGGCAAGAAAGATGATTTAATGAGAAAGGATCAATGAAGCGAAATCAAAAAAGTTGGACAAAAACTTGAAGAGGAATCGGAACGCAACGAATTAACAAAAAGTTCTTACTCTGGACTCAAAAGCAATGAGCCACCAAGCGGTAGCTCCAAGGCAGGTCTATCCGATTGTGAGAAATCGGAAATATCTCCCAAAATATCAGAAGAAATTGTCAAACTAAATCTCGTACAGGAAGCTACTAACCTCTCCACGAAAAAAGAATCATTTGCTTCCGATCAACGACAGCCTGAAAACAAATCGCAAAGCAATGAAACTGTAATAAAAAAAGATTATGATGATGAACAAAAGCCTAAAAGCGAATCGCGATGCATAATCCCCAACAAAGGTAAACTATGAACTGAAAGGTGAACAGAAACCAAGGAAGCCCTATTCGATCTTATAATATATATAACGATAATGAGAATTACGAATCGTCTCCGAAAATAAAAGGAAAATTTTTCAAGTTAATTGGTAAACCCCCCTCTCCAATGCCTGGTTCACAAAGAGTTCTGAAGAAACCAGATAAAGTAGACAAATGTGTAAAGAAGTCGCGTTCGATATTAAGTTAAAAACGTGATTTATTCTATAAAGAAACACCCAAAAATGTAACATTTTCGACAGAAAGTGCAACGATACATAGTCCGACCTTTGACAATTCATCATCCGAAGATTGTGTGTCCGTTTTAATCGAATCGTTAACAACACTTTTCACAAAGAACAAAAGCAATCTTTTGATTAAAGGATATCGAACAAAATCTAATATTGTCGTATATGTAATTGTGAACTCCAAACGTGATTAATGTTCAGTTCTCAATATCTATAAGATAATTCTCATTTGCATTTATTTATAAATAATTTTTGCAATAACTTGATAAATCAATTCTTTGTTTTTCATTTATCGAATTTTAATTAATCGGAAAAATTTACATCGTCAGAGAGTTTAGAATTTTAAAGCAGTTACAGCAGCAGTACTTACAGTGAAGTTATGTATCAAAATTTACTGCCTTGCTGTCGCTGCCTTAATTTATCATAATGAATGAAGCAGGAGCTTAAAAAACTCAACTTTACTTTTTTGAGCCATAATGAAAAGAGATAAATTTTTTTCTTTTTTTTTTTAACTCAAAAGATGTTTTAAGCAGGTGTTTGATATTTTTCCGCCAAGGAAAGCTTAACTAAGTGCCTGGTAGGACGCTGCACTCTACTCTTTTATTTGCTGGTTTCTAACTTATCTAACACGTTAACTAATTAATAAAAAGTTTTTTTTTGTTTATTTAAAAGCATTTCCCCGCGTAGCGTAGGCTAAGCTCAGTTTAAAGTGAATGAAAAGTGTGCGATGAAGAAGTTTTTCACGGAGACAAGGAGTGGAGTTTCTTGACTAAAAAAAAGCCTCGTGACTTCTTTTGGAAAGTTTGAAAAATCAAGACAATGTTCAATGAGCGTCGCTAGCTAGAATTAATTTCCATCGCTTCGTTTTGTTGAAGAATTAAATTCAGAGAAGCAGGGAAATGTATACATAATATTGCTTGTTAAGTCAAGCCGGTTATTTTGTCTACAATTCAATAATCGAGATATGTTTTACTGCCTTTAGAAGGCAAAAGTCCTAACTAGCTTGTGTCACATCAAACGAAATAGACATCGAACTGGCATGGATCTGATAAAATCCATCCACCGGTTAAGAAGATCTTGTTATACTTTTGTTTATACCACCAAGTACAAAGAGTCAGATTACATTTTTCAATATTCATTGTTGAGATTCTTGCTAATATGGATAGTGGGTTAGAGGTGGGCTTAGACCAATTATTTTTACGTTCTACATAACTCCTATTATTTCATTCACCGCTTTTAAAAGAACCCTTGAGATTGGTTTGAAAACATGAAATTGTAAACAATTTCCTATATTTCTTCCACATCTCCTTTTGAATTCATATGTTATTCGTATATTTCTTTCCTGCCTCCTTTTGAATTGTAAACAATTTCATATGTTTTTCAATCGAATTTCCATACCTTCTTCTACTAATCATTGAATAATGTGCGCAAACTAAGCTGGTGACAGTCAGGAATATTTATCGGAAATCTTTTTATGCATAGGTGCGCTGAACCTTCATATAACATTATTTTAATTATATTAGCTTGTGGAAAAAGAAATCCATTATTTTATAATACAATGATTTTTATGAGGAGCCATGTTTATCTTTAGCAACTCGGGTCACTTAAGACTTTTTTAACACAAATTAAAGCAAAAATCCATTTTCTAGAAACTCTTTCATAACTCGGCCAGCACTTACAATTTTACCTGTGATGCAGGCTTGCATAAGTAGCGGGTATCTCTTATTAACAAATTATTACATGAAGAACGTTTGTTTTGTTGAGTATTATAAGTAAAAGGCTCTACATTGTGCCATTGTACATATCTATAAGTCAATTTTTGTACTATTTCATTCATAATGTACTATTATTATATTATTTAAATGTTCTCTTATTTCGTTCTCTTATAAATTCTGTAATTCTGTTATTCTTTTATTCCTTTATTTTGTTGTTTCAACAAGCATGTCGAAAATTACTAATACTATAAGTAATATATTTTATTTATTTGAACTCAAATGCATCAAATCCAAAATATGACGCTTACATTGATTCAGAATTTGATACTGAAGCAACATATGTGTAGTTTGCATTGTTGTTAACACCTAAATTACGGTTGTAAGATTCTTTTCACAACGACGCTTCTATTCATAAGTTCCAACCTGTTGCTTTGTTCACTGTGACATCGAAAATCACTCAAAGTACCCGACAAGTTTGGTTCCATTTAATACATACTTAAAAATTTCATATCTATCGTCTAGTTATCTAAGTTATTAAAATTTCACATAACTTACTACTTCCTACTTTGCTTATGCATCGGACTTTTTTTCAATGATGCTATGTACGACGGATATAAGAAGAGCTTAAGATAGGCCCACCTTCTATTATACCGATCAATTCACAAGCATTTTCTAACTCAATCCAAGCTCGTCTGTCCGCCTTGCTGCGTGTTCGTCATATGTTTGTCCATTTATTTTTGTGTTTAAGCTGCAGATTAATATTTTTGCCTTAGTTCAAAATGTACTATATATAGAAAGAAAAACAATTCCAACACATGACCACTAAGACTTGTACCTTATTCACTATTCATACTGATCCTTCAAGTACACGAAAAAATCCAATTCAAGTACACGAAAGAAACCAACAAATAATTCCTAGTCAGAGGAAAGAGTTTGCTTTTTCTAAGTCAAATGTAAGAGAAACAATGCAATGAACATGAGAAGTTTCCCAAAATTTCCTCAAAGGTAATTACTTACTGCCATAAAAGAGGAACAAAAGAAAATTTAAAGCAATTTTGAACAAGAAGTCATAAAAGACAACAACAATGAACTAAAACATAATTTCATATTCAACGATTACGGGTGGGCAAGGTGGACAGTGCAATCTATCCCTCATTTAGAGGAAACACATTTACTAACTAAACTAACAACCGAATATTTCCACCGTCCTCCACAAAAGCCAAAATATTTCCTGGGGAAGTTGTTGCATTAAGCGAGCCTAGCATAACTATATCAAAGAGAAATGTTATCAAGTGCTGGGTTGGCTACTCCAATATGCTTATTTAAATGCAATAGAGAAATAGTCAAGTGTTTGCAATAAAATTGGGGAAGAAAGTCGTTTGATAATGACTATATATGTAAGCGTAAACGAATACTTGTGAGTAAAAGACATCCAATAACAAAAGCCTTTTACAAGGACTAATGGTTATTTAAAACCTCTCTTTCATGCGAATGAAATCTTTTCGTCCGCACTTGAAACGTTGCAACTAAAAAGTGAAAAAGCATTTAAAATGGCGCCAAGTTTATGATAATATTCTAATGAAATGCAAATTATGTTTTTCTCTAAAACGGAAACTGCTTTTGTTTTATTCTTTATACCGAGCCTTACATCACGTAGACAATTATAATATAAGGCCCAAATGTTAATATCAATGACGCTGTCATAACAAACGGATGAAAAAGCAGTAGCAGGATAATAAGGTTAGGAATAATTTTTAATTGCAAATATTTTTTGATGCAAATGAATCATAAGAATATCATATGAAAGAATTATTATTCTGGCTTATGCATTAAACTTAATAAAAATAAAAAATCCATAGCAAAAATCAATTTGTTTCATCACTACCCGCAAGTTTGTGCAAGTGTCTCAAAGTAATACGAAAAAATAAAGTAAAGAAAAACAGAAGGAGGACCTGAAGATTTTCGAAAGTAATATGCCTATATGCAGTGCAAACTCTTAACAGAATCGCAAACACACAATTCCGACTTAAATCTGAAAATGACTTAAGTTGACACATAAGCGTAATTACATTTGAGAACTAATCTTTTAAAATGCTTTTCACGCAAGTCGTCGCAGAATGGAAAATAAACAAATTACTACTTGTTGCTTATATAAAAATCATAAACAGGCTATAAAAAATTCTTATGTATACGTAGACTACGAGCTATTAAAACGTTGCAAATAAAAATGTAATATACGCTTAAGCTTTTCGGAAGTAACTTTATGAACTTCTAGACTTCATTTTATTCGATAACTATTTTGCTTCTGTCATAATGCCATCGCCATCAAATATTTGTGATATCCGCTAGTAAGTGTTTCTCTTAAAGTAAACCTCATTGGACTTAAGGATTATAGCAACCAATGAAACAAACGATGCTCTGGCAGGCTCATGATCTGAAATAGATGTAACACATCTGCACGGACAAGTTTTCAGTGTCGGCTTCCGAAAGAAAAGCAAGCATTCTAGCAGCAAGTGAAACAAATGACGCTTTGCCAGGCTCATGATCAACGGTAGATGTAACACGAATGCCTGGGCAAGTACGGTGTTGGCTAACGGAAGTGGAGACCGGTTTGCGGTTCTCGTGATGGAGCTGCCTCAAACTAAATTTTCAAATTTGTTTTAGTAATACTCTGAAGTCTGTCGTAAAAATTTTTTTGTAATACTGTCGAAGAACTTTTAACGAGTAGTGAGTGGATATTACTCGATAGCGTATAAATTTTTCTCGAAATTGGGTGTAAAATTTCATGTTTTTATCATCGTCCTAAAGAAGCATGGTATCGCCATGATGTTTCGCCGCGTGACATAGTTTAATAGCGAAGTCTGTGAGTCGACCCCAGCTTGTAGTAGACATTGTCCCTTAAACTCCATCAAAAGTAGGACGTAATCTTTCTGCGCAATTAGTACGGAATTTCTTCTCTTCTCGACTGTAACTTGATTTTATTTTTCTTATTTTATTACTCGTTACCAAAGACCTCAGAAAGATTGTATCCGTAACTTATTATTCTTTATTAAAGACAGAGAGGAGACCGATGAAATAAACTCAGATAAAACGAACCCCTTTTTAAAACTCTGACCTCTTCAAACTTAATTAGTTCGAATTTTTGAGTTGATGTCACAGCTACTAATATGCAAATCTTTCTTCGTTTTTTGCCAAAATGTCATTCACTTTTACCGCACTTCAACGCTTGCCGCAATAAGCATCTCGCATATCACGCATTAGAATTGTTATGACAAAAATTAAACCATCTCACTTGCTCTTGATGAAGAATGTGGCCATGGATAAACGCCAAAAAACTTTTTAAGGCCTTATCCGAAGCATTCATTTATGCGTCCAACGGAATGGAATTGTAAAAAAATAGACCAGGATTGCGTAAACTTCATTTAGAAGGCATTCACTTACTGATAACTGGAACGGAGTTGTAATGCTTTTTACACTTTACCAGTCATGCATGGCTTAGGATGTAGCATATGATATTACTATTTCGTGGGAAACAGATTCTATAATGTTTACAGCACCCTACACTACAGATTTTTACTCGGTTTCCAAGGACTTTAGTCAATTACTTAAAACTCTTCAAAGCCTTTTTTTGTCTCAGGATTATTTTTATATTTGAAATCAAACGATAATTTGTACTTTAACAAAACTCATACGTCGTGTTGCATAATTTTCATTTCACGATATTCAACTGCATAAATAAAATTTCTTGCATGCTACAGATGTGTAATCCGAAGTCAGCCAGACAATCCCTAATAGGTATTTTCTCTAAATTGACAACTCACCTATCTCGTGATTTTACAGTAATTTCATTTAACAAGAATTGTTACCATCGAAATGCCTTCACTTGTAAAGCCTTTTTAAACACTTGATTTTCTTCCTTTATTTAATTTTTTTTTTTTCAATTATTGAAATAATTGAATGAATTCAATAATTTTTTATTTATTTTTAATATTTCTCATACAAAATATTTCTATGTTTGAATATTTGTAAATAGATTTATATATGTACGCACGTATATACGTAGAGATATTTTTCTAAATTTTTTTTACATCACTATCTCTCTTTAAATAACGTCGTTTATATATATCGGCGCTTTTAACATTCTATTGCTCATCCGCTTTTAGCTGTTAAATGACCCGGCAGTTTGGTATTGACTGAGTTTGTTATTTGCGTTTTGAAGATGATTTTTCATGCTTCTGATGATTTTTTTCCTTCATATCGTAGAAATAGTTGCAAAATTCATTGTGTGCTTGTTTCTACTTATTTCCTTAACTTCGTTTGCTGTTGTTATCGTTATTGTCTTTTTGTTTTTTTTTTTTACGAACATCGTCGAATGGCCGGTTTATTCAGGAAATACGAAATGCATTTTTCCAATTCCTATTGGGTTTCAATGTTTGATAATCTTTACAACATGTTTGAAGGTTAGAAAGAACGGCAAAAAATTTACAGTGAGCTATCGTTTTACGCGATTTTAAAAAGTGGCAAGAAAGGCTTGACAAAACGACTAGCAGACTGCGTTAAGAGATTTTGCAAAATTAACTGAAGATGAAGGAGAAGTAAAAATTTTTTTCCTATGTGCTCATATATATATCAAGCGGACTTACATTTGTAAAATGCCGTTTAATTTACTCAAACACATTTAACTATAAAAAGTTTCAAAATGACAAAAAAAAGTGAGTGAATAAAAAGAATATATATACACAAACGAAAGACAAAACACTTTCTCTGGAGTCTAGCCAATTCGTTTTCATTTTTAAAAATTTCGTCTCTAATTTAAAATAACTTAAACTATATGTTAACAAAACATGCAACTCATAACCAAACGATTCTATAAGTGACGATCACAATATTAGAATTACAAGCTGGACTTCCAATTTCCAGTGACGTGCGTACAACAGCTCACCGGACCAACATTTCACCATTTCTTGAATTCATGTTAAATAATACGGTTCATACCTAAGTAAATTATATAATTGTTTATCAATGACATAGAATCGACATTAACTGTCGTCATCATAAAATTGTAAATCTTTTTCTTTAACTTCATACTTCGTATTACTGTATTTTTAGTTCCGTCATGCTTTGGTTTTGATTTCGCAACTGAATCTTTGCAATAAAAATAACAACTTGAACTTGGGAATCAGGACATTCTTCCTTCCATTATCCATATACATTCGATTTGGTATCGGAAAGGGCACAGAAGAAATCAGCTTGCATTTGGAAGCGAAGCGGAGGACAAAGACAAGTGAAAAAATTTATGAAATTTTTCGATGTAACATATAAACTACTGGAACTGCGCAGGAATGGCTTCATGGCAAATAACATATCCAGGTGCGAGCGGAAAAATGTATATATATCCTTTACCGGTGCAAGCAGATTCTGCAAGGAAAGAGTGGAACATGCCGTCATATCCGAAGCGAATGCGCAGCCGTTTGCAACATCAGTCACCAAGTGTTTGGCGAACAAGTCATAACGTCAAAATGCAAAGAAGGTGGCGGGATTCATAAGTATCCTAAAGCTGGTCGGGTAAGGGTATGGGTGAATTCAATAGGCCTCCCAGATCGTGGTACGGATTGCGCATATATGATATTTAATTAGAAAAAAAAATTTAGTTATTAGATAAGCATGTCCCAATTGAAATCTCATAAAAAAAGATTTTACTGTTGTGTTGTTTACAAATGAATACAACGACTTTGCAGATTAAACGCGATGTTTTCTTAATGAAACAAAACTTAAATAGCTTGAAAATAATGTACGTAGAAAAAGAGAGCTTGACTTATATAAATTTAACAAATGGTCGGGTTGCCCTAATTAATTGTTTTGGCGTAAGTTATAAATAAACCAGAATCAAAAATAAATCCTCCACTTCTAACATTTGCTCTTTTCGCTTATGTTCCTACTTTTCGTTTCATTTTTATTAGTTGCATTTCATTGCCTAAAACACTTATTTTGTTGCTGTCAAGCGTAACGTTGACCAACAACAACATTACATTTGCTAAAATGCCGGTTATGAAGACAAAATTCGTATTGTATATTAAACATTTTTTTCATTAAATATTAAATATTGTAGTTACTTTAGGTAAGTAAACTATAATATATTAGCATAGTAACGATCTTAATGATTAATACAATATTTTAACACCTAATTACTAATTAATTATATTAAAAGTTTGTGCCTTTCGTATATGTTTAGTAAGTGAGTATGAGAATATTACTTTTAGACACTCAGCCGCGTAAAACGACATGTATAGGAATAGCGGAATATGCAGTTATTTTAGCCATGTTAATTAATTAGGTCACCAGAATCCTCGCCGAGTTTTTTATGTGTACATAAATGCCCTCCGCAACCTTCAGCAAAAGAGAAAAAGTTCTGAATTGATATTAGTTTGTTAACAGAACTTCTGAAACGGGTAAAATAAATAAGATATGGTTTAACTTTTAACTACCAGGTATTATTATTATTATTATTATAAATTTAGCCAGAGAATAAATTCTAAGACTAAAGTCTTAAAGCACTAGCATCTAGGGCTATCGGCTTTTATTAAAAAACTCTATCGCACTTGAGGAGGTTTGAACCCACGACTATTGAGTTGCTAGTCGAGACTCTTGCCTACTCGGCCACTCAGGCGGATACACTACCAGGTAAATCAATTAAAACCAGCGAAAAAAATAATACACACACAAAAAACAAAATACAAGTGCGTTTATAAAAAAAATACAGGTTTTATTGAAAACCTAAAAAATAATTAAAATCGAAATCAAAATTTCAAATAAATGAAAAATTTCCCAAACAAGAGGAAAGACAAGACACATACCCATGCGTTTAGAAAAAGAAGATTTGAAAGGGAACTTCATAATGAGAAGACGGATGAACGCCAATAACCCGGTTTAATAAAGAAAATTTTCAAAGGGATATTTTTCATAGCGTATTAAATGAATATATTAAGTGCAATCAATATATTAAGTTAAATGAATTCGTCTCGCTGAAGTTTGTTGCTCCACAAAACCCGCCTAAATTAATGAAGTGCTTTGCAACAAATATATTTTAATTTATTATTTTTATCTTTACTATTTTACTTCTTATTCTTTCTGCTACTTTATTTGTATATTTTTAGATTAAATCTTATCAAAGAAACGGGGTGAATTCATTTGCACATCTATTAATGTAAAGTTTCAGATGGCCTATATGTTTGCAGCAGCAACACAAATTAAAAAAAAAAAGCCTCATGTTAAATAGACTTCATAAACCAAAGTATATAGGGTGATATTTTCTTTTTAAACATTACAACAAATGATGCCGCAGAGTTAATATACACTTCCTTGGATGTTCCTTCTTGTAGCCTTAAATTTGATAGATAGCCAGCCAGCGAGTGATGCATACATTGATGCAGTCAGTTGTCGCCAAAAATATTTAAATATTCGCCATCCTACAAAATAGAAATAAATGAAAAATACCGTACAAAAGGAATTGTAACGTTATTTTCGGATTACTTAAACATCCTGAAACATGCTTGCCAAAGGATTAACATAATCCGCAGGCATATTTACTTCTCTCAACCACTCGACAATTTGTTCCTCCTCTCCATCCTACCTAGTACCACTAGTATCCCAAAATAAATAAACTGGTGTCTCAAAAATCAGCGTGAAAATCAGGCAAACAGGATAGGATTAGTCACGTCCATATATAAAACGCAACAAAAAAAAGAGCCGCTATGTTAAGTATATGCATTCTTCAACTTGACACACGATATGTGCACGGTTTATTTAGTTTATTACCTTTTTTGCTCAATTAGGTAAACCTTCTGGTGCTGATTTGCTAACTAGCAGAAGAAGAAGAAGTTTATTTACTTTTTTGTGTATTTTGTATTTTATTATTTGTCGCAAATATGCATGGTACAATAAGTAAAACCATTATAGTCGGGCAAGGCCTGCCACTAAACACCCTACACCACATTTTGTAACACAATTCTTATTTTTACAACAGAACAAAAAAATTATTTCCATTATATGTTTCTATATAAAGGCATATTTTTCATGTGCGCACTTATCCGGAAGCGGGCCCAAAACGCAACCTAATGTAATGTAATTTTAATCCTTACATAGGGCAGAATCCAAAAATAGGCTTACTTGGTCTAAATTTTGTAGAGTTTATTTTTGTATGAAATTGATATTAAGGGTCTATTTTCATCTTATATTAAAACTTCTCTGGTCTACGAAGCATCAATTTTCACGAAAATCCGTATTGGGATAGGCTCCAAAAAATAAGTGAGATGTTCCAAATTTGGTAGGGCTAATTTTTTATATTAAATTATAACGATGGCATAATTTTTACCATGAAGCATTGAAAATTGTACTTTTTTGTTGTGTGAACATTAGCTTTTGTTATATAAGAGGAGGTTCGAAAATTTCTCCACTCAGTCCAAAGTTTTCATACCAATTTAAAATGGCGAAGTACTATTACTTAGCCACTTTTGCCGAGAAATTTTGAAAAATCCAATCTTTTCCCCTATGATGACTTTCCAGAACACGGCGTTATATGAGGTGTGGTCGAGAAAGTGGACCGTTCATCGTTGGGCCAAAACATGTCACTGTACCAAGTTTCATCAAAATATCTCAAAAGTTGCGACTTTTAGCTTATACACAAACTACACGGAAAGACATCAGACGGCCAGACAGGCTTAGATCAACTCAAATTATGATTCCCAATCGATCGGTGTAAAAGGAGTCTATTTTAAGCCTTTCTGTGGGTTACATACATTCGCACTAATCTAGTATATACTCTGCCTCAAATGATATAGGGTATAAAAAGGTTGCTAAAAAGTTTGTTTACAAATTATTCATTTTTTTCGTGTACTTCATTTTATTATTTATCGCAACTATGGAACAGGAGAACCCTGGCAGCCCTGTTTGGAAAGAACAAATCTTTTGCTCGTTTACCCTAAAAAATTTTTCGTTGTGAAATATCAAAAACAAATACTAAAGTACACTTTGTGGAGCAAAAAAGCGCAACGCGTTCCGATAGTCCTACAAAATTTGCTGTTGCTTCAACTTCGCACGCTCCTTTGCTCAACATGTGTTGCAAACTTGCAAATTTGTTCAATTGTTGATACAAAAAGTATCCTCAGTGCAACACATCTTCAAACGATTTCAGTTTTTCCGGCAATCAGAAAAATTTTTCATCCTTAAGTGGCAGGTAAGTTGTTGGTTGTCCTTTGAGTTAAAGTGAGCACAAAATACAACTCATTCTAGAGGCTTACTGATTTCAACGAATTTTTAAAAAAGCGTAGATCACTTCTTTCTGAATACTACCCAAAAAGGCTCAAGACAAGTGTCACTCGGAAGTCGACGTGTTAAATAGCACCCTTTCGACTGCTACCCGCGATAATCAAGCTGAGATGAGGGAATTTTGCTCCCCTTCTCAGCTTGGTTCTACAACCTGCTTGCAAATCCCACAAATGATGTGTCTGTTGTTTCCATGATCTATGACATCATTGCGCAATAACACCTTGTCTGGGTTACGGATCACTGTGGTTTCTCTCTGAATGGAAAAGCTGGCTTCTAGGCACGTGAAACTCAAATTGATGGTAGAATTATATATGTGAAATACCCGCTCAATCTCTAATACCATTGGCGGCGAACTTAATGAGGAATATAATAATGTCGCAAGAGCAAAAGCGTCTTTTCTACAAAATATTTCCGTCGTTGTCCTTTAAACCACTACCCAACTCTTTTTTCTCGCCGTGGGAGACCAAAGTCCTTATCTCAAAATGATCCGAGCAGTGACGCTCACGCCACATACCTGGGTCATCGTCAAATGCAAAATCACAGAGTGCGCGTTTGTTTTTTTGGTAGTCTTAACGACTTATTTAGTATTTTTTGTGCTCACGACAATCCTCATCTAAAGAAGCTAATTGCTTTCACCAAAACTGGAGATTTTTCTTTCTAATTTTGTTTGTTTTTTTTTATCCATCTACACAATCGCTGCTCGCATGCAAATCTCACTACCTCTTTCTGGATATCGTATCTGCACTGACAACACATACTGAACTTATCCACAACCGGTTCTTGTATACAAAACGTCTTAAATCAATGTATTTCCACATGGCGCCGTTTGGAATTTTTGGGACACCGCTTGATTGCAATGTCATGCTTGCAGATATAAGAAATTTCCTCCAAACGTATACAACCCAAAAAAGAAATTATGAAACGCCTGAAACTAGATACAAATTTAAGGCTTGATCTTAAAGCTATATTAGACGATGAATACATAAATGAAATACCTTTTGTGGATGTCTATATTGTCGAAATAAATGATAAGAGGCTGATATCGGAAATTTTGCAGAGATTGTCTGTCTTACTACCTCTAAACGATTTGCAACATTTAAAACGTGTAAATGGAAACAGAATAATAATATGTAAATCCGAGCACTTAAGCAAGCATCGTGAAACCTTTGAAGCAATGAAAGAATTATTGCCAATACGGGGACAAATTTTAAAAGTGCCGGCTCTAGCACCAAGACTGCGTTGTCAATACCGGGCAGCAAACAATTCGTGGCCGTGCAAATTTCATAATGATAAATATTTAGAACAGCGATATGAAGGTACAAATTTTAATAGTAAAGAACGAGAATTTCATCTACAAGTAGCAAATTTTTTAAAGGAACTTTCAAAACATCTCAAGGAATGCGTAGCTGTTTGCATAGATCCTCGCTTTGAAAGCGTCGTAGCTGTAGCTAGCAGCGGCCGAGACTTAAATCCTATAATGCATGCTGCTTTGATATTAATCGATTATGTGGCTCAATCACAAGAAAGTGGTGCTTGGAAAGGAAAATACTTCAAGGAGGAAATGTTTCCAGCGGATGATTTAAATTTAAATTCGTGTTTACGCGGTATACCTAAACGTATTATTGAATTTTTAAAAAATAGTGAAGAGTTTTGTAATCTTAAAATAGGCGCCGAACGGCCAAGAAAGAAAGATCATTTGCAAAATATGCCGACAGATTTCTCTGATAATTTAGCGAAATTTGGCCCATATTTATGTACCGGTTACGACGTTTACCTTAGCCAAGAACCTTGCCTTATGTGTTCTATGGCTTTACTGCACAGTCGCGTTAAACGCATTTTTTTCCTTCACGAAAGTAATAATGGGAGTTTAAAAACTCATTTCAAATTGCAACAAGTAAAGGATTTAAATCATCATTATGAAGTGTATCAATTTGTTGCAGAAATCTAAACTAATAAAGTTAATTTCTTAAGTTCATTTTACTCTTAATATTTTATATGCTTTAATCTGTAGAAGCTTTCATCACCCCTTGACGAGCTGGTGATGAGATTAATCCTAGTAATTGACAATCAGCTTCCAGTATAGTTAAATCTTTTGAAGATCCCAAGAATCTAGTAGATAATTCCAAGTCCTTGATTCTCAAACGTACTCGAGCGCCTCGTACATATTCATCACTGTTACGCATAGGTCGCGTACACACGCAATGGAACTTCCACCCAAAATCGATATACAAATCGTCGCCAACTACGTGGAAGATTTTTCCACTTACAATCTTACTTTGAGGATCGCCCAACTGTTAAGAAAAAAATTTTGTAAGATGCTTTCTCATTTCATGTGATTAGAAATTTACATCCACAAGTTTAGATTTCCTCAGCAAAGACGCAAAAGACTCATTATCCGGTTTTTCAGGGGACGGCTTTATAGCGTGCTTTTCAAAGGCTTTTGCAAAACCGCTACGATTATCTGCAGTCTGATCTTCAGTATTTGTATTGAAGCTTAGTAAGCATTGTGAAAAAATGAACTGTTTTTTAGTGGTATGAAGAGATATTTTTGCGGTTTTATGCAAAAAAAACATATCGATTTAAAAACACTATGTTACTCTTACTAAACATTTATGTTACTTAAACAGCTGTTTTACAATAATAATCGAGTTATGTTTAATGAACACAGCTAACTAGAGATGGCGATGTCATTAGTTCTCTTGTTTAATTTTTTAAAATTTATTTTTATTAAAAATTAGTTAAATGAAGTATTTATCACGGTTTGATTTAAATGAAAAAGTTTGTATGTTACATAACTTGTGTGCAAGGGGCAAGTTTTTTGGTTCAAATGCAAAAAAAACATTGCTTTCGTTTGTACGGCATTAAAGTGAAAATCACTAAATGTGCATTACTAATACCAATTTTAAAAGCTTACACAATTTTGGAAATTTAAAATTTTTTTTTATATTAAAATTGAATAATAATCACATAAAATGATTCAACAACAGCGACAGCGTATTGAACAAGCCGTAACCGAAATGATTGATGACATGGATAAGACTCATTTACGTAAAATACAGGTAGTTTACATCACATATGTTTGGATTATGTCGGAACATTTTCCGGGCCGGGTTAATGTGCGACCGAACCGGTTTAAAACTTCTGGTTTTGTCATCCTTTGCAGGTAGATATGCATAAATGTGCTGCAAAATGTTGTGAAGATGTCGAAGCCAGTGTTGAAAGTGTTCAACGTTGTGTTGAACGATGTTCCAAACCTTTCAATCGGGCGCAAAATTATGTGCATCATGAATTAGGGGAATTTCAAGATCGCCTTCAAAGATGCGTTATGGTAAATAAAGAAGAGCTTTCTTAACTATATACTCACTAAATTATATGTAACTTTACTTTTGCAGCAATGCAACGATGATGTTAAAGTAAAAATGTCAGCTAGTCCTTCGGCGGATGAAGTAGCGAAACACACAGATCAGTTTGAACGTTGCGCAGTTAAGTGTGTAGACAAGCATGTGGGTTTACTCTCAACCATGATGAAGACAATGAAATCTGTTTTGGCTAAAGGACCCGATCATATACCTCAAATACAATAACACATTCGTCCATATATAATCATTAACATTGATTCGGTTCTTTACTTCTAAAGAATGGAAAATAAACGACAGCGATATATTTTATGTTTATTTTAAAATGTTACAAACTCGCTCTTTGTTTATTGCCTTCTTTGAATATTTTCGGTGTTGCAAAGAAGAACAACGGTCAGTCCAAATCAAATTTTAGGTATTCGGGTTGTTCAGAGCTAGGTCTTCTCTCATTATTTAGTTACTTCTATCCGCGACTAATCAATATCCAAATATTTACATGCTTTTCATGTATAAAAATAAAACACAAAAATAAAAGTAAAGGTATCCATTACTTGAAACCCTTGTAGACGAAAAGTATTCATTTTAAACTTTATAGTTACCAATTAAGAATATATTCACGAGTTTCAAGAATTTGTCGTGATTTCTACGATCTTCCGCATTCTAGCATATCGCATATAGACGGACGAATAGATCATAGCTTAGAAAATTTATGTACTTTATGTACTTTACAGCGTCGTTGACTGCTACCTTTTGGCATCACCAACGGAAGGACAGATCGAACGTACTTTCAAAAACTAATTCTCAACAACGAAGGGAAAAACAAAAAAAAAAAAAAGGAAGAAAAAAAACAATTTAGGAACAATATTTTATTTTTCGTTAATGAACAGAATTCTATTAAACATATATTGGTTGTCTTGACTATAAAAATGAGGTAGTAAACTCTAATAATTTTTTGTAATTGTAATGTTGGCTTCCTTCAAATTAAAGTATAAATACTTAAAAAAAAAAGAAGAAAATTGTTTTCAATTAATTGCATGTAAAGCAAGCCGCTGAGTGAAAAACAATGCTAGACGAGCAGCGCAGACGAGTAGAAAAAGCTGTGACCGATTTGATAAATGATTTATATAAGAGTCATTTAAGAAAAATGCAGGTTTTTTTTTACAAAATTCATGATTTAAACAGTTTTACAGATTTAACTATTTTTCTCAATTCAAACCTTTCATCTCTTGCCAGTCTGACATGCATTCGTGTGCTGTCCGTTGCTGCGATGATATAAGAAAACAACCACGTATGGACAATGTACAAAGTTGCATCGATGAATGTGCAACTCCCTTGCTAAAAGCCCAAGATTACATGCAACATGAATTGGGACAATTTCAAGTACGTTTGCAACGTTGTGTGATGGTTAGTGTATATGCTTTACAAGGATTAACTATTATCTTATCTTGTTACTCCATCTATGCTCTGTCTCTCTATTCACAGCAATGCAATGAGGACGTACGCAGCCTAATCCCTAACAATACAAATGAAGCGGATATGGCGCGTTTTCGTAATCAGTTCGAACGTTGTACTATACAATGCGTTGATAAACATATAGATCTCATACCAAACATGATGAGAGCTATGAAATCTGTTTTATCAAGCGGTCCAAACGCTATGCGTCAGGCTTAACGATTCCCCTTTTTATAATGTGATCTTTTAATCGATTTAAAATTAATTTGTTTCTATTTTTGCATTTTTTTGGTAAAAGATGTTGATGCTGTGGTCATTTAATTAAAATAAAAACTGGAAGGGAAATAATTTAATAATTAATTTGATATTCGTTCGCCTTAGTATTTGTAAGTGGATGTAGTTATATCTCGTGTTTTCATCACGCAATAAACAACAGACAAGTAGGAAAGTTGCATTCGGTTGTGGAAGGATTCCTTAATCCCAGCATGTTCATGGTTGAGATTTACTTGGACGACTCTTTTTTTCGTTTTTATACATGCACTATAGAGTTATCCGTAGGAAACACGTAGAATGTTTAATGGCTGTACAATCAGTTATGAGCAATTAACAAAAAAAAAAAAAACTTTTTGGATTTGAAAGCAGAGGTGGTCTCATTTAGAGCTTAACTGCAGAAGCGTCCTTTAAGTGACATGGCTCGTTTTCAATACCAACTTGTGTACAAGAATTACCAATATTTTTGTCAAATTTTTTCCATACGGCAATTTATAACGCAAAGCTTACACTTACACAGAATATTGAATCGATCCAAAATTGATCATGGGCGCCTCTTTCCATATGTCGCAAATGTTTCGAAGAAAGTCATCCCTCGGTGGTGAGAATGAAAACTAACACAAAAAAATAAATCGAACTTTGAATGCTCATTAACTGAAACAAATCTGCTAGAGCCGCACAGTTGATCGTGGGTAACTTAATAGGTTGGTAAAAAGTATTTACCGAAGAAAAACATCCACTGCCCCTGGCAAATACATCTCCGACTTCCAATTTTGATGTCGACGGGAGGGCTAATTTGTTGATTAATTTCCAATAAAATTTCCTTTTTGTAGTCATCGCCGAAAGATGAGGTGTATACTCATTTAGTCAGAACGTTCGCAACGCTCAAAAGGAAGGAGCAAAGATCCTATAAAGTATATGTCAAATCGGTCGAAGGACACGCCCACAGCATCGCGTAATATGAGAACACTTCCGTGTTTCAAAAGAAATAAAAATTGGGTTTCTACTCTTCACTCATAAACTCATAGTAAATATATGTACAAAACTTTGAAGGCATATTCTATTGGCGTTGCTGTAGTATTCGTGCACAAAAATAGAAAAAATTGACCACTTGACTTGACCAATATTATAGTATATCAAAATTTGATTATTTTTTCAATGCCTTTATAACAGGCAAAAACAAGCCTAAAAAATGCCATAAAGTGTGCAAATTTTTGGCCAGTTGCAGCCCTTGAATGTACTTAAACATCTCTGCCGGTTTGCGTAAGATTGTACTATTTGCGGTAAACAATCTTCCATTAGCGAAAATGAAGAAATCGCTTAAAAAGTTGCAAACGAATTTGGAATTGAGCTAAATTTTTCAAAAGACACGCCTACAACACCATCTAAGACAAAAGCTTTTATTTTGAAAATAGAACAAACCAACTGCGCCCGCTCGATATTATAGAATACGAGAATTTTGTCCTTTTACTTCTTTTCTAAATTATGGCGTCCTACTCGGCAAATAATTAACTCTAAATGCAAGTTGTGTTTTCCTTTGCCTCCCTCTCTTTCCGTCTCTCTGATCAAACCAATCTCATCTATCTTGCGCGCTCTCTCTCTCTCCGTCTATCTTCTTCTCTCTATCTGTCTAACGCTGTTTCAGCAGTTTGCTTGTTTCTTATCGTTTCACCTTTTCACCCTTTTGCCTTATTATGAAATTGCACATTGCAAATGTGATCAACTATAACCAAATCCTCTTGTCTGTCCTGCAATTTTCTTTAAAAATCGAGAGCGGCTTTTTGATTTATTTTGATTTGGTATAAGCCTCGTTCAAAGTATGCAGAAAAAATTATTATCATACCCTACACCACGCGTCCCTTCATAAAGCAACGAAATTGTTATGCTTCCTAACGTTTGGGGAAAGCTTCTTTCATTGTGATCCATTGTTTTTTTTTTACCTACCCCGCTTGGGGAATGTTAATTTTGTGCGGATCCATCATTTACTATACCGATTTGAGCTTATCCGTCGACCTGCCCGTCTTGTGTTTTTGTGTTTAACCTACAGGCCGCAATTTTTAAAATATGAAATATGGTAGAGTAACGTGTTTTGGCTCAATTATAATCGCTATTGAAATTGGTTCGGATTAGATCACTTTTCCGATCGCCTCTCTTAAAACACCTCACTTCGAAAAGTCGTTATATGAATAGCTGTTGGATGGTATATTTATTTAGTGTACGTATTTAACGGTAGGCCTACGATAAAGTTATTTATTGTTTTCATTGAGACATAAGTTGATAGCAAAAAAGCAAATACGTTCTTTTTGAATTAATTGAAAATTTGTTCTTAGGTCTTGGAAACGGTTTCTTTATTAAACTCACCATTAGATTGTGTAGTAAATGGCCCTATTGTTTCTGCGATTTTAGCTATTCCGTTGAAACCAAATTAAGATTAAAAAATTCGTTAAGAATCATCCGTATTTGTATGTTCTCTCTCTATATGTGTATATACATAGAATATATACATATATATTGTTCAAGGTGAGTTTTTATTTTTCTTGGAAAATATTTATTTAGTCATCAATACGTACTTTATCCCCTTCAAAGCAATCTTCCTTAGATATAATACACTTGTACCAGCGCTTTTTCTGATCCTCGAAGCACGTCCGATATGGCTCTGATGGAATGGCTCTTGCAGCGAAGCTTTTTTTATCCCCTTAACTGAGCTAAAACTCCGTCCTCTCATAGGTCTCTTCGCTTTTACGAAGAGAAAAAAGTCGCCGTTTTGTCTTTGACCAAATAATATACGTAGCGCACGAAATTTGAAGAGTCAGCTATTTTTTTCTTGAACATACATCGTATATATATATATATATATAAAACGCAAGACATATCTATGAATAAATACACATATATAAATATATGCTTATTTTATATATATATATATATATATACTTATTATATCCACCTCTGTAAGATGGGTGTGTGGTACTCGTCTTGTTTTTTGTCCCTATAATATATATTCTTGATCAGCGTGAAATTTGGAGTTGATTTGACCATGTCTGTCCGTTTACGTGTGTGTGTGTGTGTGTGTGTCTGTGCGCCTGAGTGGCGTGTGTTGTGGGCAGTCTCCTCGTCGCAAAAAAGAAAATATCGACTTCAAATTTGGTAGAAACATTGGAAGTTGTCGCACGCAGGTTGGTATTGAAAATCAGCCAAATTGTTTAGAGCAGAAGCGCGCAGTGGAGCGTAAACTGAACGCAACTCCGTTTCTTTTAACAATAATTTTTAGTTTTTTGCTCGTTACTCGGAATTTATTAAAGTTAGAAGGCCGAAACGTTGCACGTTTACTTTACGAAGCACTCTACTCTTTACGTAGAAGAATCGAAACAATCGACCATGCCCGCATAAAGTTACGATAAGTTAAATTTAATTTTTTTCATTTTTTTAAGGTGTTCTGCTTGTTATCATAAGGCAAACAAGACAGAATACTTAAAACTATTTTTTACACTCCTCAAATGAAGATATATTATCTGCATAAAAATGGGTTAATTTAACTTTCTTACTTGTGGGGCTATATCATCCTTAAATTTAGGCATAGTGGTGGCCAGCAAAGGTCATAAATAGCGGAAGGTGGGAAGACTATTAAGTTAGATTGTAATTTATATCAGCAGAAGATGAATTGAAAATTTCGTATAGCGGTATTTATTTATAAAACAATGTAAAACTGTGCACTGTGTAACTCATGAAACCTGAAATTTTGCATTTTGAGGCACCTGGCGACTAATGTGAAATAAACAACTTTTTTAATTGAACTGTGCAGTGGTCAAAGTCTGTGATAAAAGTTTAAAAGGCAATCGAAACTCATGTGAAATGCGATCGGAAGAGACTGGCACATTCTCGACGCCCAATAAACACAGCTATTGCGCGAATGATTAATTTTGTAAATGAAATGCATGTGAATAACGACCGATCAGACTTTTGGCAAAATTTCTGAGGAAGTTCAGGAACATATACGTGGAAATAGCGCTTTGTTGGACTTGTGAAAATGGTTATTGTATTTTGCAAGCGGAATTTTCTTTGCTTCTCTCTCTCCTTTTCAGAGAATAAAATATATTTGGAAGGTCGTCTTGTTGCTAACTATAGAGTATCGTTTTTGAACAGCTTTAAGAAGAGCGTTTGACAGGAAAAGTCAAACAAAAAATGAGGGTATTGGTTGTTTGGGATGTAAGAAGCATTATAGAAGATTAGACTAGAAGATAGGCTAATTGGATACAAAACTTCATAAAAGAAGATTTTAATTATTTTTGGTCAAATTGCTTGCTTCGAAAAGATGTGCCTATGATATGCGATCGAATTGAAACAGTTACGTTATGACTTCTATGAGTTTTTTCATGTGACAAATGTTTTTCGTTAAATAACGAAGTTCCATCAGAGGTTCCTCTTTGATACATTTGAAAAAAATGCACTGAGCTTAACAAGCAATATTTGAATGTAATGTAAATGGTTTTCTGCAAATTCTCTCATCCCAATTAACCTAAAAATAAATAGAAGCATGTCATTCTTTATTATTAATTTAGGTTTTATTTCTTATATGTAATTTTAAAATATCAATTGCGATGCTTATCCCTAGGAAAGATTGTATGTACATTAAAAATATTTTGTAACAAATTATTTATCATAAGTAACTTTTTGACCATGTTTGCTCCAGAATGTCATAGTACATTTCACTCTTTGGCCTGAATTTTTTTCAAATACCGAACAACTATCAAATGGCGGACAATATAAATGTAATGAAACTGCAGTGTCCGAATGCGAAGTATTTTCTACACGATGCAATCCCAAGTTATCTAAAATACCAGAAAAAGAAATAATCCCTTGGATAATTTCAACCCTTAAATAAAAGAAAGAATGTTAATTTTACCATTTATATAAGCGACATCATTTAAAGACATGGTTCTCTGACCAATTTCATCTAAAGATTCCTGTCTTTCCAAATCACTTTCCATACTTGTTGTATTGCTCGTATTTCCTTCCGCAGCTGTACCAGTTGTCGTTGTGGTTGGCATGGCGTATCGAATTTCTCTTAGTTCACCTTTAAGCATTTTCATGAAGCAATGCGAATCCGAATGATCGTGAATAGTAGAACCGTGACCTTCACCCCAGCATAATATCATTAAATTAAATTTACCATTACCCGTGTCGACTAGATTTCTTGTATATTTATAGCGATCAAATTTGGCAAATTTTTGCCATTCCTTTGGATTCGATTTATATGAAAGCATTAAATGATTTACCATTTCAATGTTGACATAATTTGTGGAGAATTCTGCATATAGGGCTTGAATTAAATCGTTTAACGTTTCCACCGAAGGTCCGTATTTTAAAGGTTTTTCTATACCATAAAAATGACGCGTAGCCTCACGTAAATATTTTTCTTGATCAAGATCAGTATCGGTCTTCGACAAGGACATTTTTAAACGTTCAAGAACCTGAAAATAACATTTTAACATTATATTAAATAATAATCACAATAATAATAATAATTATAACCTACAAATAAACGAGCAAATAAACTTTTCATGTGTGAAATAAACAAATGTTGTAGAATTTTCTTAATCGAACCCGAACCTGATTTTTGTTTTCCTTTCTCTTCTCTTTATACATTAAAGTTAATGTCTGCGCACCAGCTTACAATGAAATGCATTTTTCTATGCACCCACACATACACACATATATATATATGCTTATATATGCTTGTGTGTTTGTGTGTTGATATATACAGTTGCAATTTGATAAGAATTAAAATAACATCATATTTTTCTTGATGTTACTCGGTTTGTTATCACAAATCACAAAAATATTAAAATTATTAAGCTTAAATATCAATTAAATTATTAAATCTCAATAAAAGAGCAAAGGAAGAAGAAGAAAGCGAAATTATTCTCTTCGCTTATCAGTTAAAAATTGCGGTTAATTACGTATATATTTTTGAAAAACTTTTCAGGCCTAAAATATTTTATTCCCCCTCGCAGCATAGTTGAAATGTACAAAGATCTGAAGAGTTCAAGGTTATCTTTCAAGTCGAATCGTCAAATAATATTAAAACTAAAATTATTATATCTCGCATTATACAATATTACCACGTGTGCCATAAGAATATTCTACAAGGTTTCTTTATGTTTGTGTTAATTTCGGCAAGAAAATTATTTCAGATACAATTTCGTTTAGAAACATTGAGTTTACAATAACAACATACAGTCAGATTTACGTGACGTTAATTAGCGTTTAAGTGCATCTCCGTCAATTTCTTCTTCTACATAGCTACAAGAGAACTTGCTTGATTAATTATGCTCATTACTGGTGGTGTTTGGAAAACTTAGACAGCGGCCTATGGGAGAAGTTTGTACATCAGTTTAACCAGGTTAGCCATGTTTTTCCATTTTTTTTTTTTTTTTCAAATAGGGACCGACACAAACCAACACTTCAAAAGTGAATTATATTTTTATTGTAAGGACTGTTGTGTTATGACGTAAAAGTGTGGGTAGGAGCGAAGCCGATGTATATGAAATATTCTGTTTTTACGTCGCAAACGTTACAAGCTGCTATGGTGGACAGTGAGTGGAGTTCGTTAAAAATTGTATAAACTCGCAACCAATATTATGTTCGCGTGTGATATCAAATTTCCATAAAAGTTGTTTCAACAATTAGTTAATTGATTCGGAGGTTATTTTCCATCTCCTTAGTCATTAAAGGTCTATCGGAATGGATGAAAGTTTCAATTTAATCGAGTCGTTAGACATTAACGAGGGAAGAAATCACAGTTTGTATAAATACATCTCACCAGGTCTTTCTCGTCATATGCCATCGCTTTCGAAACTTCACATCCTTTTTTTTTAACAACTACTCTATTGAAATGTAGTGCAAGAAAATAAAGAAAACATCGTAGTGACGCACAGTCCACCATTAAATACCGTACATTATTCTACAGGTATTTATATAACTACTTTGAAAATGAAGCGTGATTGGAAAGTGGTCGGAGAAGTGGCTCGATCCGAAAAAAATTGCAATGTTCACAATTCCTTGGCAAAGATTGCTAAGTAATAGTATTTCTGCTTTCTAAATTGATGCCAAAAATTAATTGCCGGGTTAATTTTTTGAATCCGACTATTATGTTTTTATTTGTTTTTAAGTAAACTTTTCTTTTTTGTCACAAAACATTTTAGACTTGATCGTATCGTTCGATCATTAGCGTCTAAACTATAAGCGGTCTACTGATACAGCGAAATTAAAAGGAAATTGAATGATATTCTTTCACTCATGCAAATGCCGAGATAAATAATTTTTTCAAATAAATATCAGGCAATCCTGACATTGACCTTTTGTTTTTTTTTAATTTTGACCGATAAGCATCAAGGCGGACGACGATTTTTCACTTATTTATTTATTGCTTATTGATTTTTTTTTTTTCAGCTAGATTACCGGAAGCGCCTTTCTTAACATATTTTATTTTTTTCTTCTAAATGATATTTTGTATAAAGATTGTAATTCTCCTAAAAAGTTCAGCTAAATATGTTAAATGATATCCAAGTCATGTTACATGTTCCGTAATAAGGCAAAGTAGATATGAATTAAAATCACATTTCCTTTCCTTCTCACTTAAAAATGTTCGATAACCGTTCATAACTAAATGGAATGAATTCGTCTGTGATATGCCCAAGCATTACAAACACAGTAGACAGAAACTATTCATATGTTTTAACCAATAGTTTATGCATCACATTCGTTTAACACCGATACTCCAAATAATATGCAATTAATTTCATAATAGTTCAAAAAGTGCAATACATTAATTTTTATATGTAAATTTCTTTCAATTTAAAAATAATAAAATTAGTTACCTGTCTGTCCACTAAAGAGAAAAAGAAATAATAAATTAATTATGCACTCACTTTAAAAATATAGATGTTGCACAAAGGAAATTGAAAACCTTGGTGTTGTGTTTTTTTTTCCTTTTTCGTCAAAGAAATTGAAAGTTCTTTTTTATTCACATAAAGAGAACTTGTTTGCGTTTACACGTTATGAACAATCAATGTTTGATTTAATATTAATTCCCAGTTTTCTATTATTCATGAATTTAACATCAAATGAACTGTTCTAAGCCTTCACACACAAAGAAAAAATCTAATAATGCGAAGTTAGTGTGGTGAATTTTTTTTTGTGCCGCACTTGTATATGTAAACAAATCACAAAAGAGCGCATCAGGACCATCTTCGTCAAGTGATCATTGGTCACGTTTTCTCCTGACTAACTAGCTTTCGTTTATCTATGTTATGCAGTTTGAAATGAGATTTGAATTTAAAAACGTCCACTTTGCAATAAAGACTAAAGATGAGGAAAGATTTATGGGAATCTCCAAGATATCAATTAGCCTCTAAGTGCATCATTATCAATTTCTTTTTCTACAAAGATGTAAATATTTCTTTGAATAATTATATTCGGTAATTCCCTCCCTTTTAAAACCTACGCGAAAATTCTTATATCTAGTTATGTAAAATATTATTAATTTTCTTATGAGTGCATCAATATTACATCAATTAATAACTCTTCGGTCTGACACGAATATAATAAGACTGTTGGTAGACCCATATGATTTCTGGATAGTATTGGAGAAAGTTTGAAACCATGTTTATCAAAATTTCGTGACACTTTGACAGTAACCTTACAAATTAAGGACGTTTTTCTGACGCTATTTTTGTGCATTTTAGTGGCAAATCTGAATAAAATCTGCCTTTTTATGGGGAGAAAAAATAACGCACGCAAATATTAGCATGCGCTTAAAAAAAGTAACGGCCAACCTTCTCAGTCGAAAAAAGGAAATTCATGACAGGGGTTGCTAATTTTAAGCACAGTCGAATGGATATCGATAATGACGAATGCTCTGATCACTTGAATTCATCAATTATTCCGAAAAATTTAAGATAAATGGATCAAGAAAGATCGAAAAGTGAAATTGTGTTAAAAGTATCACTACTGGCTCCAGGGCCAAATCAGTAGTTGGCCGACGAAAGCCGTCCAAAAAAGCGACCAAAAGAACGCTGTCATTAAAGCAACTGTAACTTGTAAATTCGTGGCCAAAATGTCGTGATATTCGTTTGAAGGCTGGTACCGTACAGAAATCATATGGGTCTGTCAACAGTGTTGCGATATTTACGTTGAACCGAATAATTACGTGACGTATTATATTTGCGGAAATATCAAACGCAAAATTATTGGTGATAAGATTTTATTTAAAAAAATCGATTGCGCAATAAAGGCATACAGTTAAATATATGTGAGCGTATCTGCAACATCAGCTCTAATGCATAAAGTGCATCCTCATCATCAATTTTCCCCTATGTATATACATAATTACCTTCATTACTCATTCCGTATACAAAATCTAGTCAAAAAAAGAGAAAAAAAAAAGAATTCAAAGCTTGAGCTTCTAGAACAATTTAGCCAAGTTAGGTGCATTTGTTCATTCGTTTTTTTTTTCATAAAAGGATTAATGTAAATTGCGTGACATCTCTGATAAGATAATAGCGATTTATATGGAAGCAAAGCTCGAGTATATGGAAGGCTTTTCTTTTTCTTTATATGTTAAAATGTAGGAATTTTCATATGAACAGCGGTGGATGAAGAAAGAAAGGAGAAAATTATGCCGATAAACCAAAGCAGTAACGGCTTGCAATAATGCTTCCGCACTTCAATTTCAATGAAACACGAAACTAGTTTTCAAAAACCATCTCAGCAAAGTGTTCGAATTGCAACTGTTGCCAAGTCATCACGTGTTGTTAACAAAAAATTGATAATCAACTAAGTCACTTTTATAGGTAACCTATCTGTATCTTTATAGTATAGTAATAACAAAAACAGCAACACCGACAATAACAAAAATAACAACAGCAAAAAATGGCAAAAAAAGCAACAACAATAAGCCCAAAAATAGGAATTTTGATATAAAAAAAAAGAAAAGAAGAAGAAAAACGAATAGTAATTTCTTGTAGGAAATATTGTGTTATTGTTATTTAATAATTTTAAGAACGTATTTATTTGATTTAATAGCCAGCCACATCAGATTTCATTGATTACGTCAGCTATTTCCTTTAACATCCTAATCATTGCATTAAAATCATGCAATGCACAATTTATTAAAAACAGATTAAAAGTCCACATTCGCAAACGTGCTTCAATCACCGAATGATTGATACATCCATACAATGACTATCTTTTCCAACGTCATCATTGGATTCATTTACTACCGACTAGTTTTTAACAACTTTAAATTGTTCGATTATTGCACACGCTCTTAAACATAGTTTTCATAAGCATGTTCAGATATCTCTTGAACGCATTTTCACCTTAGATTTGAATCGGAGCCAATCCAAAGTCGTCATTTAAGCTGAAATTTTTCATAAATGTTTTTATGATCGGAGTAACGTTTGAAAACTGAAAATTTACTTTTATTAATTTAATAAAATAAAAATATTTATTATTTATGTCAGCCAGGATGACGTCGAAAACTATCTCACGTATAAATATTGTTAATCCGAGTAAGAGGGTTCCGTATATATTTACGACATTGCAACATCTTTCCGCTCCTTTCTCGATTCTCTAAACATGACATCGGCATTGCAGGTGCGGTAAAATCGCGCTTATGACGACGTCAGGTCTATATCTTTAGATACGAATAATTGCGAGAACGAAATAAGAAGGTTCAATGAAAAAATAAGACAGAAGGTACACGAAAGCTCTCACTTAAAGGTCTCCTAAGGCATTTTAATTGGCAAAATGAGTGATATTTAGGAAATAGTTTGCAACAGGAATTTATTGATTTGAGATAATAGCATCGGAGCGATCAAAGATTCCCTTCAATGTTGTTTTTAAATGATCATCCGTTTGTGAAACTTTAAAAAATCTTTAAAAACAAATCCTCGACCCACTTCCAATATTTCTTAAAATATCAAAACAATTATTTTTGAGTATTGAAAAGACTTTCTATAAAGAGAGAAATCATTTTCTTTTTTAAATATTCCTCTCTTAGTTTTTTTGTTAAATATAAAAATTTTCCTTTTAAATGGGGTCGCTGCTGTTTACTTTTGAGCCAACATATATTGATGATAAATCTTGCATAAATTTATTCCAAATAATAGGTGAGAAGTCTATAACGGGACACGAATCTCCCCACCCATTATACCCTACACTAATCCACAGATATTTGGATAATAAACTTTCAAAAGAAGACTCCATATGGCAAGCGGACGCAATTTTTTTCAAACATTTTGATAAAATTTAATACACCGACGTGTTTTAGCCCAAGGATGAAAGCGATTGAAAATGGTTCAGAACTGATCACTTTTATAACGACATGTTTTGAAATTTCGGTATGGATAAATGTAGGGTAGTAGGTAAGCAACTTAACAACGTTCCGTGCTTTTACTCGTTTTAATAGGACCAATTAATCAGCGGATATTTCCAATACGTGTCACACGATGGTGGTCAGAAAAATCTAGGGAAAGAGACGGAGAGTGGCCGCAGCCTAGTCGCCGTGTGCGCAGCAGATGTTATGCCTTTACTGAGTAAGCACACACCGTAGCCACGACCAAGTGCACTCAAAACGCATTGAGATTTGGATCCACGCACACTAACTTGCTAGTCGCGGCTATTATCTGCTCTGTTATGGAGCAGCCGATTTCCAAGGTCCAAGTTCACTGCATTGAAATGCGATCGATCAAACAACGCTCACAAGCATTTATTTTTTCTGAACTGTTTTGAGTTGAAGTGATGAATATCAAAAGCAAATTTTATTGCTGATGTGTTTGTGCTCTTAAAGGGTGTTAATGAAGCTGTCTTTAGCTAGCTCTCCAAAGATAGTAAACATATCAAACTGTTTTCATGCTACACAATAATGAATGATCGGTTTTTTAGAAGTACTGTCTTACGATGTAATGCAAAATAACTTAAATGTTAATACTTACCATTTTAACAGACGGTTTTTTTTCGCTTTATGGGTCTTGTTGTAATTGTTACTATTATTTGCAACGTTAACAAAAATACAAAATTTTAATTTTGCACAAATTTTCTGAATTAAAAAAAAACTTAATCACTTGTTTTGTTCAAAGCAAAAATTGTTTTCAAGAGCAAATTACCCCCGATTTTTTACAAGCGAAATGTTTTTCTACTTGGTTTGCTCTTAATCTGTTATAGAAAAGAACAACACTTTTTAATTAAAGCTTTGGGTGGTCACCCGGCTTAATGGTATTGATTGACTTAGCAATTGCTTAGTTTAACTTTACTTATATCGTTTAAGTTGTGATCGTGTTGAGATCTTTAATGAATTTGTGAAATTTTTGTAACATGCTTTTGGTTTTTGTCTTATTCTTTTCCAATGTGGTCAAGGCGAGAATGAGAGAGATTACTTTATACCATTGGCTCATATCAAACCGTTCAGTATGAATGCACTTTCTCGTTACAGCCTTAGCCAACTGTTATTACCAATCGTCACGTTTGAAAGATGATTAGCTTCTTGTACAGATAATTTTATTGATGATGATTAAAATGAAAAAAATTTTTTAATACCCTTAGGTTAAATAAAAACAGCGATAGATCACTTGATGTTTTAATAATTATTTATACCTATATCTATATGAATGGCTTGTAAAACAGGGATTTTTGTTAACAGATAACATACGGTTTTATAGAGCAACAGCAGATAGCAAGAGAAAGCACGAGTATAGCTCAGGTTGAATCTTGCTGGCACGACTCTATATAAAGATATATAGTTTTTTTTCATTTTAACTTTCCCGGGAAGAGTGTATTTCAAGTGAGCTTAAATTGCTTTGATTATCAACATATAGTGCTGTTACATAAGTATCCACGAGTAAATGTTTAGTGTTCCTACACGTACGTGAGGAAAAATTAAATCAATTTAAATAAAAAAAAAATTTGATTCGGTTGGGATCAAAACTTTTAATAATCACGAATAAGTTGTTTTTGTTTTTCTTTCATAAATACCTATACAGAAATGAATGTTTTCAATTTATCACTTTTCTTAAGGCTTTAACAAATCTAAAAAATATTGAGCCTGTCACATATCTTTACTTACCTTAATAAACGTAGTATCGTAAATACGAAATATTATTGCATTACTCTAATCTAATCATGGTAACCAATTAATTGATTGCAGTTTATAAAGCCTTAGATTATACCAATAAGCCGTTCATTTATTAGAAACGATGAGGAATTGCGAGCAGAAATGGGCTCAGCAGCTTTTACATGTCTCCACGATGCAATAAATCGCCATCAGATAACGCTATATATTGCAACTTCGAAAAAAACTACCCGAAAACATTTTTCTTAAGTAATATTTATTCATGTAGAAATAAACAATATGTTTATAAAAAGAATAGTAAAAATAATGTAAAGCTAAGAAAGCATAGATATTTACATAAAGGTGTTGAAATCGTAATAAGTTGCAATAAAGTGTAGAGAGCGCTTATGAAAACAGAACCTTAGTGAATCTTACCTTATGTGACGTCAAGAAAAGTGGTCGTGGTGTTTTTCCTACAGGGTTGTGTAATGTTAATAGCGCTAACTTTATCAAATCCCTACCATGCCATACATGCAAGGTAACAGACAATAAATAATTAAACGAAAACATTGTAAAATTTGTTATTTCAGTCAGTAATTTGGAAATGAATCTAAAAAATTCTAAAAGATTCACATATAAAAAAAGTCGTTCGCAAAAGGTTCTCATTTATCTATTGTATAATGCACAACTTGGATTACTCCACTACCTTTTAAATCGCTTTTTTCTCTTCGTCTGTTCATCTGTCCATGTTATACAATTTGTTTATGCAATTTTGTCTTCAATCCAAATGTCGCAATTTTTTGAAATAATGTAGATTTTATTTGAATTTAGTACACTCACGTGTTTTACGCCAAGGATGGACCCTATTAAAAATTGATCGAATATAATTCTTTTCACGATCACTTTTTGTAGAACACTTAGTCGCGAAGAAGTTATTAAGTGAAGATAAATTTTAATTTTCAAAAATTCTCAACAAAATCCCTAGGTAATAGCAATTCCGTATTCTAAATTGATGCCAAAGACTGTGTTCCAATGGGTCAAATTTTTGAATTCCACACACTACTTCAGCTCGTATAATAATTTGTTTAAGAAGCTTGAAACCTCGAAAAAATCGCGAGGACTTTTCGCTTCACCTAATATTAAAATTTTGACGTTTTTACCCCAAACTCTCTAAATTTTCATGAAATTTCCTATTTTGAGCAGGGTGCAAAAAATAGGCGTTCTCTAAAACACAACACGTGACCGTACCAAATTATGACCTACGGGTTGAACACAAAAGAGCTCAGAAAGATTTTAGACGAATAAGTGAACATACAAGATGTGAACACACCTATCTATCTGAAATGCTTCTGAACGTTACATAAAGCCGTACAAACTTAGTATTCCAATTACCACAAGTGATGTAAGGTATAAAAGTGAGCGCAAGAAATGCTATCTTTCTAATGTTGATGGCAATCTATTTTTCAAAGGCGGGCTCACACAACCAGTATTACTAGATCATTCGCACCTTGTGGCGTTAAAATCGTCAATTACATTCGCAAATAAAAAAAATATCATGATTCAAAAATGCAAGAGTGTACGGTGGACGTTAACATGTTAAAATGGGCGCTAATATCGCTAAAGTTCTTGTTGACATTTAGGTCATTTACAAGCGAATAATTTTAGATTATATTAAAAGCAGCATGCAGCAAAAGGAGCATGTTTTATTCGGTTTCGCCCAGAAAATTTCGATTTTTAGCAATGCATTATCAACTACATAACCAATCATGGATACGCTGTTAGCTGTCAGGTCTTTGGACTACAGCTTAATGCAACCAAGCGCAGACCTAGCTTTACTTAAAGGGAGCTCAAATGTGCAAATTAAAACGTAATTTTTGATCGATTCTTAAATTTAGTTGCAATCATTGAAATGAGGCTATTTACCCTACCCCTTGCTATTAGAAATTTTAATAATATTTCCCTTCCGAACCCCACGTTAATAATAAAAGTTATGCGTTCTACTACATCTACCTAAGTAATTGTCTAAGCCTTTATAATCGGAAGCTATTTTTATTGCTTATACTGTTATTTTCTTTAAGTGGTTTTAAAGAGATTTTCTTATCACCTTCTTTCTTTTCAAATGCAATGAGCTTAGATAATACTTCCACATTCTTCACGATAATTTTATTAGGTAATAAAGGAAAATTGTAAAATTGTAAATAATGTATCTAAGTGCATCCGATGGGTAGGTTTTTGTGAAGCGAATGGAAGATTTCATTTCGTTTTTGTTTTTTATGTAAGGCTTTGTATTGAGTTCACTGTATCTTTCAATGTATTGTCGTAATCATTGCTCTATTTCCATTGGCCCCATACGAAGTGAAAAAGACCGCAGCAGAGTCTTAGTTGATTCCACATAATCTCATCTTTTGTACTTGTCTAGCTTGAAAATGAACTGCTCCAATTTGGACAAAGAATTATGCATGAATCCACGCTCTACTGTCAGAAACTAATGCGATGGGACAGAACTCGATCAAAAATTAATAGATCGCATACATGATTAAACGTTGATAAAGGTACAAGGACCTCGTCTGGAAAGTTTTCATTCATGCACCGTTTAGCCCAGAGTTTGGTCCTTCATTCTTCCGTTTTTTCGTGAGCTCTCTTCGTTCTGTAAAAGTCTGATTTCCACAGAACTCTATTAAAATTAGCGCAAGTTTTCAAAAGTTCCGCACTGATGGCCCAGCCCTTTTACTAAGAAAAATGATAAAAAGCCATCAATTAAAATGACACAGACAAAGAGCCCGCTGCCACATAGTATCAAATCTTTTGTCAACGTAGGTATGCTCAGAATAGCAAAATAAGGGTTTCCTACAATTCTGAAAAAAACGTTGAAATGCAATTTTGCAAACCAGTTTCAACACTGTCGCTCCATCTAAAAGAAGTAAAGTACTCCCAAGATACTAACCTAATATTATATTTTCGTTAACTAATTGGTTTTCGTTTATTTTTAATTTTAGAAACTGTGTTCGACATGTGTAAAAAATTAAATAATACAATAGACACACGAAAAAAGAAATATTTACAGTAATTGTAGTTTATTGACGTGAGAGTACTGTGAGTACAACAATTTCGAAACTAGAAATTGAGTGTAGATTAAGGGTAGAAAAATGGCTGGATAGATTATAAATGTTTGTTAAAAGTTTGTTTTGCACAAATTTGTAGTTTTTGAATATGGCAATAAGAAGCAGAGAATCAAACCGGATTAAACTTAAGGACGATGCAATAAAATATTGTTTTGATAATCAATTTCTTGCTATTTATATCCATCACAGAAGGATGAGGAGTACATTTATTTTGTCGAAACGTTTGCAACGCCCAAAAAGAGGTTTCAGAGACCCCATCAAATATATATATTCTTGATTTGTTGCACGCAGATTGGTATTGAAACAGACCAAATCGGTCGAACTATATGCGTTCCGTACTACATAAACTGAGAACACCTATTTATTTCAAAAGGATTAAAAAATAGGTTTTTGCTATAGGAAATAAAAATTAGAAATAATGAGCGGTGCTGCGGTAGCTGTATAAAAATGTATCAAAATATATATTTTATAATGCTTTTATGACGCGCAAAAGTAAAAATGTGTGTCTGTCCATCTCTCCCTCTGCTCAACTGTGAAGCAATTGTGATAAGCAGTCTCCCATTCGCAAAAATTAAGATATCGTCTACAAATTTAGGAATGAATTTGAAAATGACCAACAGTCTTCAAAGAACACGCCTACAACGCCTACATGTATATGTCACAAAAACGGTGAACACCTCTGCTGTACCATACATTCAATTGGTAGTGAAATATCTGCAGTGAAAATATTACACGGTATAGGTGATAGAAAAGATCCTTGTGGACAAGTTGTACCGATTACAATGGAGTGAGAACCAGAGGATTCCATAAAGAGCTTCAAGTATCTATTCTCCGAATGTTTTATATGATTCTAACAATTTCATGAGGAAAGTTCTACGAAGCATTTTAAAAATGAGTCCATCCGGTAAAGATTGTTGATCCATCGATATCTTCCGCAAATAAACCCAATTAGAAATATCGCAGTAAAAAGTCGCATAAACAATTGAGCCATGGAATTGTTAATTCGTTTATAATTTGTTTAACAGCAATTACTATTTCTAATCGAAAGCAAAGTTCATTTCAACTTGTTTATGATAAGCAAACAGATTGTTCACTTTAGAGAAAGGGGAAATAGATCATTCAAGCATAATTTGTAAATAAAATATTTATGCGCGTCTACGCAGAATTTGATTGACGGAAGAAATAATTTTAGAAATCTACAAAGAATTGGTTTTTTAATATGATTGCGACGATTCTATATTGTGTGAAATATGTAATATTTCAGATACCTTACAAAGTGTGAAGACTTTTTTAAGAACCATGAATAGCAAATTGATTTAAAAAAGAAAAATTTGAACATTTTCCAGTTTTTTTTAAATTGCCGTATTTATATATGTTAAATCAAAACTTTAATTGGCCCTTTAAAATTCCACCGCTAAATTTCAACATTGATTAAATCGGGCAAAACGCTTTCGATGAATCCTGCGTTTTCCAATAAACCAAAGGGGATTTCCGGTGCAAAAGTTCATTACGACGTTGTCGTACAGTTAACTTTGATCTGGGCCTGAAACCGTGTTTCCTCCGGAACGACTTGACCATGGTTAATGATTAGTTATGAACATGGTTCGAAAAGAAACATATATGGGGGCGTCCTTTCCAGTGAAATTAGGATGAGCAAAACAGCATTTCCTGCGTGCAAGCCACGCGTAAATTTTGATGACTCCCTTGTCCTTATTATAACGCGCAAAACAATTATCATGAGCCTGATTCGCATTTAATTCTGGATGAAGCCTTTAAGGCACACTTCAACGCGTTAGGAATGTATTATACAGCTTTGTAGCACGCAAATAATGTGGACCCCTCAAAGTGTGGAAAGGCACCGCCATCGCTATTGTATAATACTACATGATTTTAAATATCCATTTTCCATTCGTTCATTGAGGAAACTTTCCCGTCTACACAAAGTCTTTTTTAATTACGTAACGTTTTCGCCGTATGCTGACAAATATCGCACCTATGGTATTGTATGTGGACGCACCATAATAAGAACAGAAAAATTCGATGTAAGCCATGTTTACTTTTTCTTTATAAATTTATATGGACTTCAGTTTATTCTTGTCTTTTTACAAATAACGCATATTTCTAGCAATAATAAAAAATCCAAATTAATTATACTTAATTAATATTATGTGAAAATTCAGTTATGTATATAAATGCGTAATAAATGTTTGCATTCTTTCACTTAATAATTATCTAACTATTGAATATATTTAGTCAGATAATTCCAAATCCGATTCCAGATCAATTACCTGAAAGTAAAAATGAGTAAAAATCAATTAAAATATTATTAACAACAGCTGTCAGTTATTAATTAATTATTATGTATTTCAACACGCATTCTCAAAATTGCGGTACAAGGGTATATTAAGTTTATGGGGTTGTACGCCATACCCAGAAGGACAATTCAGAGTCACTTTCCGAATCGATCGAAGCTTGTTTGTCCGTCTTTATATCTTATGTTCTTGCATTTAACATGCAGGCCACAATTATTAAGATATTTTGAGGAAATCTGGTGGACTAATGTGTTTTGGATCTAGAACCGTAGCTACTAACAATGTTTCGGTTCGGACCACTTTTTATAAAATGCCTTATTTTGAAAAATCGTTATATCGTAGGGTGATGTACGATATTTTAATGAGATTGTGGCCCATGTTTTTAAGCACAATTATAAATGGGATAGAAGTGGAAAATATATAATGAAGTAGTAAATGGTGTGGCAAAATGAGCTAACATTTAAAATTATATTGCGCAAAAAGTTTGCATAATACAAAAAAAAAAAAAGATCTGACAATTGTAAATGTTAACAAACCCTTCTAAGCATGTCCACTATATTTCCTCGGAGAAGTCAACATTGGAGTCTTCTAGAAGTAAACACATTTTTATGTATTGGTGAAAAAGTTCAAACAAAATTGAAATACTGAGAAAAATTGGAAATAATTAAAAAATATTTTAAATAAAATTCTCTAAATTGAAAATTTTTTTTTCAAATAGCGAAAACATGAAACGAAATGCTTACATCGTCATTTACGACTCTATTGAAGTTACGTCTGCGATACAACACATTGTCTATAAAATTGTTATGGACATGTACAGAATAATTTATTGAAAGCTAATTTGTCGCCATAACACAGGATCCAATCATTTGTAATAAGCATAAGCTAGTCTCCCTAAAGAGGGACCTAACGTTGAAACATTTCAATCAAAAGCTCTTACGATGATTACCAAAGCTGAGCAGTGCACATGTACTAAATCAACATATAGTAATCTGCAAGCAGCATTCTATTAAAAGAAGTTAAAAAAGTTAACAAATAAATAATCACAACTTATTCGCTATTCCTTTACTGGACAAAGCTAATTAAACTAATTTCAGGTTCTGATTGTATTATTTGAAAAATAAATGTATGTGTTTTCTCATTGTAGATTCCATGAATAATTTTTTGTAATAGAAAAGGACTTCGTTTTGAGTGCGTCCGTCGTAAGTTTGTTGAGGCGTGATCTTTCGATTGACTTTTAATTTAGCTTTTGAGACATGAAAAAGCTAGATGAAACCCAGCCAGATAAACGCTATGCCTTCTTCTCGATCATTTTGGCAAAAACACTTCTAAACTGTATTGAAATCGCAACCATAGCGCACAACATATTTTGAAAATATCAATCAGAATGCTTTGAAAACCTTAAAAATAATGTGCGTTTCTTGAGCAAATTTTTCCACATTTTGTCTATTCCTCTATTAATTTGCACACAGTTATCGTCAAAAAAATGACATTTGTTATATAACCCTTAATTCTACAATTGCCGTAGAGGTGAAGCTATACATGCTGCCAAAAATCCTCCACAGCAGCAATAGCATATATACCCCTCCTATGTATTGCAGTGTACTGTAATATAATTAAATCAATATTCGTGAATGACAATTTATTTATTGACCTACTATACACTAGAATGTGCCATATCGGCAATTATCCGATGGTATAATTTTACTTTATTCTTAAATTTAGCTTTAAGTACACATTTCCATATATTATATAAGCCTCTTAATTGATAATAAAAAAACGGGTGTCAACTATCATGCAAAAAGAATGCAGATCCCTTCTACATTTATATCGATTCTAGCTAATTGCAATTCCTAAGACCCTATATTGAAGGGTAGAATTTATATGAAAATCGGAATACAAATGCGGAGTAGAAAAGATGTAAAAATCGAAATATGAATGTAAAGTAGAATTTATATGCAAATTTGGAAACTTGATTAGGAAAGATTGCAGACCTTTAACATATTTAACTGTCAACTCTAAAATAACTTTTGTAAAGCTGTAATGCTAGACTGTGAAGGATTATGATTGCCCCATGTTGCAACTCAAAAGAGCGTGCTGAGAACTTTTAAAACTGTACTATAAGCAACACTTTTCTTTGTATACACATATATATAATAAACAATATACACAAGCATAATCGCTTTTTAAATATCTAATCTCTAGCCTAGATTTCAATATCGGTTTGGAATATTCATTCATTTCAATCTAGATTCTTCGAATAATTTACCTCGTTGTTTATTTCCCCAAATTTGGAAATATCAGTTAGATCTGCTAAATAAGTGGAAGTTTGGAAAACTTTAAAGAGAAAAATGTCACCTTCGGCTTGGAAAGCTCCGACAACTTTCTGAAATGTAACATTCTCTAAAAACAAATTCAATTTGAAAAGAAAATCAATAAAACTTACCTCGGAACAAGCAATACATTGAGTAAATTTCCGCGTTGCCGGTAAAATATTTTCATAATTAAAAAGTGAGCCTCGTATAGAGTGCGGTATTACTCCTAAGAGACCTTCAGGTATATCGCTAGTATTCCCATTTGCACCTTTTGTTGTCGCGTAATAGGCGGGAGACAATTCTTTTAACGGTTGTTGCAATAAAGATACCAACAATTCAACCGCATAACTAGCTGCTATATTCGAAACTCCAGGTCGGGTGACAGTACATTGTTGATCCAAAGTACGATCTTTTAGAGACTATCATAAAAAAGAGGAAGACAGAAAGAAGTTACAATTAGTTATGCTTTTATAATCCGTATTATAAAACTTCTCCGATCTATTAGCTTACTCTTTCTGCTTTTATATTTAACATAAGTTTTTTATATTACTATTCGAAATATTAAAAAAAAGATTTAATTGCGCACATAGTTTTGCGGAACAAGAAATAGATGAAAATGTAAATATTCGGAAGGAGAAAATATGAACTATTTTTCGAAAGCAATAAATGTGCGATTGTATGATTAGTTGCTGATCGAATGAAGTTATCTTTTTACGAAAATAATAAATATTTTGCTGTTCATGGCTTTCATTGGATCAGAATAGCCAAGTTAGTAGAAAAATTTCGTAATAAGAATTCCTAACATTCACTATCTTCTGAAATAAGCCAAACTCTGGTACAAATAAAGTACAAATAAATATGCAAGTGAAGCCAATTGAAATAATCATTTATCATTTCCATCAATTCAAGAATTTCGTTGCAGTTGTTTTATTCAAGAATTGTGGAATATTTCCATTTAACAGAATTTCCGAGGATATTTATTGAAAGCAACTCTGTGCTCTCTCCATTCTCAAACTAATATTGTAAGCATAGCGTTTCCTCTCTTTCTAGACAAATGTCCCATCTCGTATACCACATTATATAAGTCTCTTTAGTCTGTTTTTTTTCAAATTTTGTAATCTCTTAACATCCCACTCACTAATTCAAATATATGAATGCGAAAGCTGGAATGCTCTTCAAAGCAGTGATGTCGAAGCAGTAATCAATTTGCGAACCTAACCGTTTACACCGCTACCTACATTCGATTAGCAATTAGACTTTTCTCTTTATTATGTTTTGTGGATATAATTCCCAGTAATTATTTTGATAAAGAATTCACACAACGTTTACGACTCTCCCATAAAAAAGAGCAATTTTAATTCTCAGAATCTTATGCTGTTTAAGAAAGTTTATTTTAAGGGCATATGTGGCCAACGCAAAAGACATATGTAGCAAAAAAAGATCAAGTTGGTTGAAAGCCTTGAAATCTTTCTCCCAAGGACAATTCGCAGACGATTCCATCTAAAAAAAACACACCTGCTTTATCTTTACAGGAATAACAGGACGGGCGAAACCACTTCCCGAAACGGCCTATCAAAAGCCCTGGGTCATTCTGTATCCTACCCCATCTATGGTGGCCCACTATTGCCATTGATGGCAATATAAATGGAAAGTAGCTCAAACCTAAATGTTTTGGCATCTCTGAAATAGACTATTTAATTCACGATACTTGAAAACTTTATCAACTTTTGGTTACAAGCCAACCATTCACCGGTGCAACAACTTTCATCCATTAGCTGTTATAAGTCTATTGAAATCATTAAAAGACTTTCTCTCTATATATATATATATATATGAACACTTGAAACGCTTTTTTGTTTGGATTATGAACACTCTCCCCTAATAATCATCAATATTATTTATTTAAAGTGCTGTTGATCGATCGCCGCCAACAGTTGATTTTCAGTTTACCGTTAGGCAAACCAGAGAACTTGAATACAATCGCAACTCTTCTATCGGTTAGGTGCGTTCAACCGATTCATGTGAACAGAAAACGATTTCTAAAATGGCTAGCGCACACGACATGTCGTGTTGGATTCTAGCCGCTTTCCGTCGTCTAACCAATGAATAAGGTTATTACCAACCAGTATTTGGCCGCTTCTGGCCGATAGACATTGAGAAATTTGGAGACGCAAACAACTTATTCTCCCGTTTATTTTCTACAAAGCAAATACATATACACTTTTTTATTTGAGAGAAAGACGGGAAAGAGAAATAAATAACTTCAAGATGTGTAAACGAAGTAATGCGTAGTGCTTAAGACCAAATTTTCTTTTCTTATTTTTCTTGTTTCGTGATATGCATGTCTGTGATAAGGCAAAATTAAAAAAAAAAAAAACTACCAAAAACATATTTAAGTAAAGAGAGAACACACAGCAATAAAATGATAACACGCACGCTGACAAACCTTAAAGATACTAACTATAACCAACCGTTTGATGTCATAGTAAAAACAGATCTTTATGCGATGTTTACTTAAAATATTGCGTTATAGCGCAAAACACAAAAGTTTGTCACCAAAGTTGTGCACGGAAAAAATTAACAAAAAATATTGTTTTGTTCATTAGTGATACCCTTCTAAAAGTGTTTGCTTAGCTGTGCAAGAGAGTAAAAACCATAATAATGTTAACCGAATTTGCCGGAAATTTAGCTCATCATTTAGAATTTGGCCATGCCCTAGAGATTGTCGCAAAGACTGTCGATAGTGCTTCAAAGTACGTTTTCATAGTGTAACCGTTAAAGTTATGAATCGATATTTAAATCGATATTTAAATAGTTTTAGAAAGAAATGCACGGATTTTCTTCTTTCAGATTTCATATATCCTTAGTAACGGAAAAAACAGTTATAAATCCCAATGCCGACGTGGGTTTACGATTTTCGATATATTTCCGTGATCATTGTATAGTGCGTAATTCCCGTATTAACAGCGAATGGGGCGAAGAAGAAATAAAGGACAATCAAAATGCTTTATCGAATCCCATAAGACCAGGGGAGTTTTTTATGGTTTACATATTAGCATGCGAAGAGAAATTTCATATATCGATTAACAGCCGGCCATTTTGCACGTACCGATATCGCGTTCCTTTGGAATTGTTGAGAGCTTTAGAAATAAAAGATCAGATCCAAGTTATTAAACAAATCGATCATCGTACAGTCTTTCCAAATCCTTGGCCAGCTATACATGCTTCAGATTACTTTAAAGCATTTAGTAATGATGTTCCTATACTATTTTGCCCTGGTCATGTTATTGTAATAACAGCACGTTGTTTTGGTAACAAAAAAGGACAATTTATCATCAAATTCATGGACTCAGATACGAAAAGAGAAGAATTACATTTCAGTGTAAGATTCGATCAACAAACAGTGGTACGAAATTCATTGAATAAAAACTTTGAGTATGTTTTTGAAATTAGACTTGGTTACATGAAATATATTTCAGCTTTTATACCATCATTTTTTAGATTTGGCCCGGAAGAGCGTCATGGTGGCTTTCCCTTCATTTTTAATCAACAATTTAAACTTGCCATAGCATTTACTGATAAAGAATTTTTAACAGCTTTAGATGGTTGCAATTTTTGTAGTTATGCCTATCGAACGCCGAATATATTACAAAACCTTGTGGGTTTCAAAATCACTTGCATTAACGGCTTGCGAATGCATGTGACCGGTGTTGATCACGTGAAGTTAATTGATGCTCTCTGCACGGGTTTTGAGAAATATTCCCGAGTTGATTATGAATGTGCTTAATTAAATTTCTTGCCGTAATGTAAATAAAGTGCCTAATAAAGTGCTTTTCACTTACATTTCCTGGTGCTGTAACGTCATTACAAAAATAACAGCCCAAGTCTTCACCTTTAATACATCTCAGATTATCTACTTGTACTTCTGTAGCTGAATCGCCGATTTTCTCCGCACGCTTTGTAGAACCATGGCGCTGAACTAAATAGCTATCAAAGCCTAGAGCAGCATTAATGACTATCTGAAATAAAATATTACAAAAAGTTAAATATACAATTTTAAATTTTCCTTTCTTTGTAATTCAACTTCTAATTTGCCTGAACAATCTAATAGCTTTATCTTTCACAACTAATAACGAAAGAAATACATGTGTCATGACCAGATACTTTCACATCGATCCGCTTGTCTCAAATGAAAAGAAAACGAAAGCTTGGTATATTTAAAGGGTATAACTCAACTTTAAACTAACCAACAAAAAAATGGAATCTTAAGATAAGTATCTCAAATTTAGTACAACTGATATGCTCTTATTTGGAAAATTCGCTTTTATTTAATCTTGAAAAACAACGACTAATTTTTTACAAGATTCCATTCAGTGCAAGAGATTTAAAAAAATTGAAAGATATTTACATACATTAATCGCGATTTTGTCTAAAGGGGGTTTCGAGTTGACCAAATGTATTGCTTAGCAACTAATGGCAAAATGATCCTATGTTTCAATATCGCACGATTGCCTCATGCCTCTTCCAGAAGAATTAAATTTACAGTCGTTTCTACAAGCTATTTGCGAAGAACAAGGATTGCATGTCTAAGTTCGAATGGGATATTCAACAGTTACCAAAAGCGAATATAACTATCCACCACCATCCAGTCGTCTATCCATTTTAATTCCATACAATATTATTTAGCTTAGCTTAGCGAAAGTTCTAAAAGACCCGCAAGTACCTTTTGATAAGCTGTTCCTAGTAGAGTTGGCAACCAGCGGCTTTCTCTAGAATCGGTTAGCAAAAAAAACGCATCATGCTGTTGAGCCAAATCTTTCAATTTACTTAAATCTTTAATAGTTTGTTCCTTTAATCTTTCGCCAATTGGATGACCCGGCATAGGTATATTTAAAACATAACCTGAAGAATTCTTTAAGAAAATTTAATCAGAAATTCAATGTTATTTGCGTGCATATAAGAATAAGCGTCCAATTTGAGAATCATTTGTTGAATAATTGTTCAAGTATTTGTATAAAAATTTGGCCATGTACGAGAGTAAGCATGTACATGGCCAAAAAATTAGATAATGCAAATTCTTATATCATGGCATATTTCTTAGTATATGTTACCACTGATGGATTAATTTCTTTAATACGTTCTGCTGCTATTGTAGACTTCATAATATTGTCTTTGCAAGCGTCTTGATGTGTGTACAAATACTGACGCACCGGATTGGAAAAACTTACTTTACCACTGTCAACAAAAGTAATGCGTTTGAAACCCCATCCCTAAGAAAACTTCATTATTATCAAATGTATTCGATGTGTGAAACAGAATAATATGTACCAATAACGTTCGTGCCACGGCGCAACCTAAAGTGCCAGCCCCAAATAGCAAACATTTAGTCGTCGCCAATATATTCAGATTTAAGTCAGGTAGCAAGCGCCATTTCATTAATTTTAAATTTAGATTTACGGAATTTTCTGCCAAACTACAACATTACAAAATTAAAAGAACATTTTTTAATAAAACTAAATCGCAATTTATCTTACATGGTCGGATCCATGCTCGCTTTCATTGAGATCATACGTGGTTGAAGTTTCCGATTACGATTTAATTCCCAGCCGACGAATTTCACATTTTCATTATTAAATTCCTTCAAATAATCATCAGCTTCAATACTTTGCTTAACTTGCCATATTTGGCTCTCATTCCAATTCATATCTCGATCGTAACGTACGCCAACAAATTGAAGTTTTTGTTGCAACAAAAAGGGACTGAAACAGAACGTTGAGAAAAAAAAAAAGAAAAACTAATATCATAAAAAATATTTGTTGGCAATGTTTTCGATTTTGATTACCATTTATATAATAAGAATGCTACATAAACACGCATCACCCACGATGGTTCCACATATTCACTATTGTCGGCAAAGCAAAAGTATAAATCTTTTATTCCACCCTCCGGCAAGCTTTTAAATTTATTCACGAATTCCTTGAGCGTAAAGCAATTTTTATTGTCTTTATTCACAGAGAGTATAAAAAAGTTTCCTGCGCATTCCGCACCCCTCATTGCAAAGGCTTCTTGTATTAGTGATCCTTTTTCTGGAATGTCTCTTAATTTTACGACGGGATTCATCAACTTCAAAGTACTCGTTAAGGGACTAGGGAATCCAAACCAATAGTAATAATTATAATTTTTCAAATCCTGAAAAGTTAGAAAAACCTCATCAGTGAAACACTAATTCAACCGTGTAACATCATAATTGCTTACAGCAAAGGATAAAATAAAAAATCTAGCTAAACGACTGGGATCTTTTAAAATTGTATCAGTACGAAACTCTTCCAGTAGCTTTGAACCTTCTTGCTGGAGTAGAGAAGTTTTATCTGTTTCCTTGAACTTTTCTAAAGTGTTTTTATTGTAAATTGTACCATAAGCTTTAAAGCAAAATTTCGGTTCTTTAAAATTACTGTAAATATTTCCGTTAAATCAACATACGTAATTATTTTTATTAAATCAAACCAGCATTTCACTTTAATTCACCTGTTAAAAGCAGTACAATCCACTTCCAATAAGCAGGACTTCGCCTGCCGAGGCGAATAGTAGCCGCAAATAGATTTAGGTTCGTCATTTAAACGATCGAAATCTATCTTAATTTCGGTTAACTTATGCCAAAATGAGGGGCTGACGAAAGATTGTAACGGAGCAAATTGTAGTAGAGGCCCTTCAGTTTCCATTAGTTTCAATATCACCAATATTCCAGCTACAATGGTCTAATAAAATGTACGTTTGTTTAATATTTTTCTATATGCTCTTTGTATTTTTTCTTCTTCTTCTTCTTCTGCGAGTCAGACAATCAACAACAGATGATTTATTGAGTTGAATAAGCGCAAATGTAAATATATATATATGTGACGTTCGCCACATACACTACAACTTTTTAATCATTTCAAAAGCATTCGTATTAAGAATTCATTTATTATTTCATTCTATTTATGTAGATTCAGGATTAAGTTGACTTGCAATCGTAAACAACCGATAAAACAAAAATATCACGAAATTCACGCAAAAAAAGATGTTAAGACGAAGAAAGTACTTTTTGAAATCATATGCAATACCATATGTCAACGAGTAAAAACAGAGTTGTTAACATATATGAAAAGTTATATTAGGTATTATTTTATCATTTCAATATATATAATACATAATATATATGACAGATGGAATACATACTGGATGCCTAGTGTGGAAAGCCCGTCATTACGTATGGTATGGTATGGAGGCACAGTACTTTCTAAAAATGCTAGGAATTCCTTCTTACCGACGAGATTAATCAGTTCCAGGAGTCATTGACAGTGCATAAGTATATTATAAGACGCTTAATTGTCTCAGAAAGTATATTGTACGACCAGAAAGTATACTGTACGACCAGAAAAGTATAGCATACGACCAGAAAAGTATACTGTACGACCAGAAAAGTATATTATACGACCAGAAAGTATACTGTACGACCAAAAAAGTATATTGTACGACCAGAAAGTATACAGATATACAGCATATCTCCATATGATGATTTGGTTGGTTATTGTTACAAGTGATGGCTCAAAGAAACTTTGAACTTGAGACTTATAGGGCAGCATAACAGCTTGCTGCCCAAGCTATTGGGTATTTGACGGGCAAACCAGGTGTGTGTTTAGTAGTTTCTGGCCTTGGTTTATTGCATGTTATTGGTAAGTTTACGACACCTCAGGTTTAGAGTTGATATTGTAAAAATTGTTGTATAATAATTCAGATGAAGTACGTATTAATCATAACCTAATTAAGCCATACAATGTTGCTGATATTAAACCTTTTGTTGAGCAATTGTTCGAAGAAATGAACGCGGTGAATTTTCACTTTCACAACCACCGACCGTGGTGGCACCAATTAAAAATGTCAGCAAAATCGTGAAATGTTTCTTTCTTTAGCAATGGATACAATGGTCACCTCCTTTGAATTACTACATTGTCTTTCATCATTTATATCAATTAATATCCAAGGACGCTGTAATCGTTAGCGAAGGAGCAAAAACAATGGGATAAAGTTGACTTTTTCGAAAATATGATAAAATTTTAAATAAAGACTTAGGTAGCTGCAGAAGCCTACATCTGAAAAGAGCCTTTTTCCCTCTTGCTCGAAATCGAGTCTCCGAAACTGGTGTGTCTTGAGTTAAAGTCTCCATCTAGTACTACAAATCGGTGACGAATTACTGTTTTTGACAGAAATGTTACCATAACACTCTTTAAGCTAATATTAATTTTTTGAACAGGACCTTTTCCTATTCAAAAGCAATATAATTAACGCATAAACGTAGAATTTTTACCACAACAAAGGCGCAGTCACTCAAACCATTGTAACTCACAAATAGATGGCCAAAATGGCATGGAACTGTGACCGGTGTTACGTCATACGATCCAGTATTTAGTAATGTAATTGATTATGATGGACCATCAATAGAAGCGCAGGCGGTACTGATGGAGGAGTATCGGCACCTCAAAGCCGAAGTGGAAGCCTTGAGACGGCAAATGCAGAATATCAAAGACGCGAAGCCGTTGGATAAAAATTTTTCTTCATTCTAAGGCAATTATGTTATTATATATGTATATTATTATATATGTATATTCATAAATTGATGATTTACTTTCTTCTGTTTTAGTTTGGATTGAAAAGGAACAATGCGCTGCCGCCTACCGCCTCATATATATGAAAATTCTCTGAAAATTCCCATTTATATAGATTTCTATACATTTTTCATTTTGACCCTAACGGATTTATTAAACACTTATCTACGGTGATATCGATATATTTCATTCTTAAAAAAATAATGTTCATTCTACGGGTAATTCTAACTTGTTGCATTATATAAAAAACCTTTCGGTATTTTACTTACCTAGTTTTTAAAAATTTGTTAACTTTTATATAAGAGTTATGAATGTGTTCCAACTAATTTGGAACATAAACATAACAATGCTTAAGAATTAAATGGCTTAGAGAAGCACCGAATGATCCTTGACGGAGGGCTCTTAAATTATTTGTTAGAAATTAACATAATAGCGAGGATCCCTTTATGTAGAAAAGGCAAACAAGTGTCTTTGAAATATGTATTGTAAAAAACATTCAAATATATGAAAAGGAGCAAGGAGTATGTACAGCATATTACATTTATATAAATTATTGTATATATATTTGTTAATTAAATATTAATAAAAATGGTTGAAATATATACACACTATAAAAAAAAAATAGAAGTACGATATTGGAAACTGCGGTAAAAATGCTAAAAACTACTTAGTGTCCTAAAAGCCTTCCTGTCGGGATCTAATTTGCCCTTTACTTTGTCTGTGAATCTCTGTAGTATCTATTTAATTAAGGGTCCAATTTTAAGCCGCGCCATGTAACGATTATAGGTGCCAATAGTGAACGTAGAATCTGATATAAACTGCAAATCCGGGCTCGGATAAACGTTTTTAGTCCACTTAGGTAAGGCTTTATTATAAAGTCCTTCAATGTATTGTTGAAGCGTTGTAGATTTTCCAAGGAGTTCATTGAACGGCCGGTATACTTCGATAAGCAATTAAACAAATAACCAAATCTAGTATTAAGTTTTTGAAATACATCAGAGTTTCTTAAATTTGACAAAGTGGTGTGGTCATAAGCAGGACAGGCAGCTTTACCTGCTAAAACCTATGAAATTATAAGGTTATTGTTCGTCTAAGTATTCTAGCCATAAATTTACTAAATCCATATACTCGGGCATCGTATGCACAAAACAGTGATCGTCACCACTATGAGACCCGTGAAGAACGTGTTGTTCTAATCGATAATGGTAAAGCATTTGGTAATCCTAGTAAAGATCATTTGGACAGATTAGCTCCCCTTTATCAGTGCTGTTTGTAAGTATTTATCCGAGGCGCTGCATTTCGTTAATGTATTTTCTTAAAGGAAAGTTTTGTCAAATAATAGATTACGTGGATTACGTTCCACCATTAAATATCTTGCATCACCCTACAGTTACTTAGGTAATGCCGTTTTCAAGAAATAAGGTTGTATGGGAAGTGGACTCAAAAGTGGCACGATTCGAACCATTTTTAATAGCGTTCGTCCTTGGGTCAACATACGTCATTCTGCTAGATTTCATCGAAAACTTTCAAAAATTGCGACCTGTAGGGTAAACGCAAATTTACGTGGACAGTTATCTAAAAGACAAACAGGGTTAGACTAATTCAGATTATGATTTTGAATCAACAAAGCGATCATCTGAAAATGGCAAAGTGGTAATATAAAAATAAAAAATAACATCAATTTTAACATTATAATATATTAAATCTTTGAAAATAATCATTTCCATGTGTACGAATTGTAGAAACTAAAATTGATAATCCTAATGTTCCTTCACAAAGTCTAAATGTTAAAAATATCATTCTAAAAAATTTTTCATATTCAATTATATTTAAATATAAAAATAATAAAAAAAATAATCTTAAAACCAAATATTCTAATCTCAATAATATTGATAATAAATGTTTTCGATTAGAGATAAAAATAAAAGTTCCTTTTAAAAATAATAATCTAGGAAAAATTCAATATAAATTAATAATCATTAGTTTTAATAGTTTAATGAAAACCTTGGTTTTGTAAACCAAAATTAAATTATAAATTTTTAAAACATCAAGAAAAAAGAAATTCTTTATCATTAATCTCCAAAATTAATATTTTTATTAAACTACTTCTTGAAATTATTCTATGAATTCTTTATTCTATCATATTAATATTTAATTTTATTTTTATAAATATAAAACATCCATTAGCAATAGGATTAATTTTACTAATTCAAACTACATTAATCTCTTTAACCACTTAAAATTTTCTTGTAATTCTCAATTTCCATCAATAACGTTTCTATCTTTCTTTCTTGCTTCTCTTGTAATTTCAAGCGTTGCTCTTGTTCAGGTGTTAATGCCACCGAAATTTTCTCCTCATATTCAGCTATTGCCTCCTCATATTCCAATTTTAACGCATGCGTACTTTTAGTTGCTTCCATGCATTTTTCCTCGGCGTTAAGAAGACCTTCACGAGTTTGAATATTTTCACGTCTCATTTCCATTATTACTTTTAAAACATGTTTGATTACAGCGCGTGCTTCAAGCAAACTGTGTGCAGCATCACTCAGACTTCGTATTATCGCATCGATATCGTTGACACATACTTTTTGCTGGAGGTCAGCAATTTGATTATCACGCATTTCTTGTACACCACGCAAATTATTCAATTCATCATCGATACCAATCTCATTATCACATTCCAATCGCCTATTAATAATGCTACGATCATCCTTTAAGCGTACGTTCAGCTTCGATTAGTGATACTATGACTTCCAGTTCGCGCTCTACACAAGCAATAATCTCAGCCACCTTGGTAGAAGAAATATTACACTCTCTAGCAGAGTGGAAATGTTGACGTTGACTCTGAGCTACCTTCTGCGTAAAAAAGTGAACAGTGTCCTGAATATTTTTCATAATGCGCCTTTGTTCCTTACCTTTTGTTGATAGCCAACGCTTCCTCGCACTTGCGTTGCACTGGTATTGGTTGCCAATTTACATCAGGATTCCAAACATCGCTCGCGTCCGGCTGATAGAGACCGGCTAGATTACATAAGGAGCTCATTAGAGTGCGACCCACGTCAATTGAACGTACAAAAATTTCATCTTCACTGTAAATTTCACTCAAGAGTTTATTATAACGTTTCCGTAACCACCAATATTAATTAATAGAATCGGAAAGATTTTTGAGTTTGAATGTCTTAAATTCTGTACACTGCAGGTTTTGAGAACATTCTAAGCAAATCAACTTCAAAATGGTCTACTTAATCGAGATTTAGAGAAGCAAAATTGGGTTTCTCTTAGGTAAGCTTGATAATTTGCGTATAGAGTGCGTCCCGTGCTTTCTATTGTTTATGACGATGTAATTATTGTGTAAATAATAGTTTACTTTATTATATAACAGTAAATGCGATATTTATTGAGAAAATTCATTGACTCTGTTGTTATTTAAGCTAACAAATACTACTTCCCTGTCGGTATAGCTTTCATGGAAGATATTACAACTTACTAAAATGGTTAAAATATGTTTTAGTTAACTCTACCACATGAGCAAATATCAATTCTTGGTTTATAGTTGTATCAGCAATAGGCGTTGAAGTGGCAGTGACAATACCGTAAATATGGAAGAGAATTTTTATTCACCAAATAAACTTACTTTTCCCATCTGCATTTCCTTTGCATTCGCTGTTAAGAGTTCCCCTTCTATAATTGCGAAACTTTCCAGTTTTTGTTTTTTAAACGCCTTTTAGACATCGGAAGTGTGTAAGTCATTGCAATTAAATGCGCCCAAATAAATCATATTTCAGGCATAAGTAGAGAAATTTGTAAAGTAGAAAGCCGATTTTAATATTTTGCCGTTGATTTTAACATTGATTATAGAAAATGCTTAGTTTACATTGCTCTAAACCAAAATTTAAATATAGTTAAATTATTAGCAACTTACCGAGAAGCAATTGATGAAGTGTAACTTTTCCTTCCAAACGACCGTTTGATATGAATAGCTTTACCTATCATCATTTGGTTAATAATTATTATAATGTTTCACTAAGTTAGCATCAACTTACATAATGAAGTTTCATTACGTATATTTTAAAGTAAGTTCAAGTTAAGCTTTTTTCGTAATGCATTGATGGTACCATGACATTTATGGCCAGTAGTAGCACTTTGTGGAAATCAAATATTGTTCAAATTCAAACTCGTGCCAAAAGAAGTCAGCACTCATGTTTCCTTAGAGTTCTCTATTGCGGGAAACTACAGCGCCTTTTTCATGTCTAAAGATAATATTTTCAGCCCACAATTCAGACCCAAAAGTTAATATTCGTGCACATGGCTTTTAGGAACAGTACGTGTATTTTCTTTCCACTACAGGGGCAACATTTGTTTAGTTTTTACATATAGAAGAAATTTTTGCCTAATTTTTGTTTATTTTTTTGAAAATTCATAACCAAAAACTTGAACAACATAACCTACTTGCAGAAATTTGTGTGTTTAGCTTTGTTTGGCCGTATGTATAAATATTGTACATAATAAATTTATATTGGTTGGCATATAGTTCATAGATGCATGTATATACAGAAGGTGTACCGACTACTAATGAAATATGTTTCGAAGAACGATATAATAAATATTCGCTAGAACTTTGCTTGTTTTAGGGAGAGTTTAACATATGAGAATGATGTTTTCTTTCCGTTTTATGAATTGTTTAACGCGCTCAATATTAGTGTCTCCAGAGACGAAAACGACCATCACAGCCCAAGATTTTCTTCTTGTTTATATGCCATCGCTACAAACAACAAAGTCATATCGACAACCACAAACCGATGTCAGTCAGTCTTCATAGATTTTGTTATATATAAGAATTTACAAATTTTTTTCAATACAGAACATGTCTCAGTATCCCTTAGCAAATTATCGAAAAACGTTTGCCACAAATATGTGACGTCGAACTGTGATGAGCAAACGCTTGTTCACATGTATGTGCGCACGCGATGATTTGACGAAATCATTGATATCATCCTCAGAACGTCATATTATTGAATAATATGGCATTTTTTCTTTGGAGATGCCATAGTTGAAAACTGGACCGATTTCAAGCTAATTAAAAGAGCATCATATGGGTTGACCCATATTTTTTAATTCAACTTGATCATACTTGACAGTGCGTATTGTATGTTGTATAGGCTCTGGTGCCCTCGTTGGAATTCGGCCATCCATTTGAAAACCATTGCTCTTGATGAGGCGGAGCCCCCAGTGCATTTACCATCTCACTATGAATTTTTATGGCTTTCAGACCTTTTTTTACAAAGAATTTACTCACTGCACGGTTTTCAATTTTGTCCATTTTAAGATATAATCATTGCACGTTTACTCTTAAGTATACGTAATATAAAGAAACTTTAAAATGTAGTAAATTGCATAGTTCTTTCATTGCTTTCTTGTGCGAGGATCTTAGGTCAAAAAAAACGTAATCTTCGTTACAACAACGGCTATGATAGACTGATTGCACACTTGTTTCTGGTAATTTTCAGACACTTGTACACTTGTTTCTGGTAATTTTCAGACACTTGTACACTTGTCTCTGGTAATTTTCAGAGATACATATGCCACCGATGGTTTTGTCAGATATAACATGTCTATCTTTCTTCTCAGTAGTGAACCATCTACATGAAACAGTGCATAAAGTCAAAATCGCGAAGGAACTTTCCTCGACTTTCACTGAGTTGACGCCAGCAGACAAGCGATAATGAATGTTCATAAAAAATTTGACGTTTTTTCTGATAGTAAGTTAGCTGTGCTTCTAATAAATAAAAGACATGCAGATTATCAATGTGTGTTTGATATGCTTAGGATGTTACATGAATCTCAAGTGGATAACTGTCACCTTATTTGAATACCTGGTCACTGCGACTTTTTTTAAATTGAAAAAGCTGATTTTCAGGCAAAAATGATCATCAAATATGCTTCCATTGAAGCAATACGAGCAATTTGTAATCACGTCTTTCAATAACTAAATGACGAATTCAAAGAGATTGCTTGTGCCAATCCAATCGCGTTTTCTATAAAATAAATCGGACATTTAACTTTAAACCCTTATCAAAGGCTTCCTTTAATCAAAATTCTTTACAAACTCAATAGTGGTCACAGTTATGATAAAATACATTTAAAAATGATTTGTTCTATACCATGTAATATTTGTAAGATTTGTAATATCAGCGAGTGTGCTGAACATCTCATGTTCAGACATCACAGGCCTGATAGTAATAGAAGTTCTTTTCTTCTTTTCACATTATATGGTGGTCTCCTCGATCTTTTTGCAGCAAAAAACGATCGTTATATCTGTGAATTAACTTGGTTTATTAGGACAGCGAATTTATGTTTTTGATTTGCGATAATTGCTTTTTTTAACGTTTAAGCATAATTTTTCTCTAACATATTCTTTTTTCAGGCAAAGTTTGCAAAATTACTTTTACATCACCATGAGCAACTCAACAATTTACAATTACACATAACATGAACCCACGCCGTTCAAATTTGGTGCATTTACAGAGATTTAACGTTCATTTTCACTGCTTAGCAGAAAACTATTCAAAACTGCTCAAACTATGAACATATGATTAATTTCGTATTCTAAAGAATTAGGGTAAAAATTTTAGCGTGCCGCTGAAGCTCGCTGGGGTGGGGCTAGCAATGTAACAATCAAAGTCTCACGCACGCGATCCGGCCATAGATTTGAGTTGTGCTGGATTTGTCTTTGATGGCCTTAGCATATCATGACCGCAATTTTTTTGTTATTCATATATATTTCTTGTAAATAATTATGACTTTTGATTATCTAGACTTATAAGCCCCAAATCTTATTGGCTTAGTCCATTTTAACGCAATATCCAAAATCTTTAAAATCTTTAGCCTCGAAAAGATAATAAATTCTATTAATTCAAATTAAATTATGTTTACAATTGAATAGAATTGACTCCATATTTTAAGAAATTTCTCTTTAAAAACAAAATGATATAGATAAAATGCTTAAAAGCCACTTCATTTTATTTTCCTTTTACTCGAGATACTCGGAATAATAGGGAATAGTTTAATTATTTAATAAAATCATCTAAAAGTCAGAAATATATTTTTCAGCTTTACTACTTTAGGAACAGGAGAACTGTGTTTGAAAATAACTGAGGGTTACATTGAAAAGAATTCTGAAAAACTTGAGTGACGCTTCGGAGATCCCATGAAACTTATACGTAATTTATTAACTTTAAATTCTGAATTAACTTAAGCGTGTCGATATGTGAAATGCTTGTGCTAAATACTCTCCTGGCCGCAAAAGTGAATATCAATTTTATTTTCTCTATTGACTTTTTTTTTCAAATAAAGATGATAAGTATTAGAGTATAAGAGTTTCGGCCACAATCGAATGTAATTTTTCTGTTTATGTCCACATTACTTGCGGTACAGGAGAAAAATGGTAGTCTTAATCCTGCACATTTGGACTGCTAGGGTATTAGCCCTTCTAACAGTTCTACGAAACTCAATCTTGTAATCTTCTTGAAGGAAATACGTTTGATATTTTTGTCATAACTGCAGATTTTAATTGCGATTTATTTCATCTGAGTAACACCTTTAATGTTCAAGTTATGTGCCCCAGAAATGGCTTCTGTCGCAACCATAGTTAAACATGATTAAACATTTCAAAATTAAGCAGAATTTCGCAAAATATAATTTGGAAGATATCATAGCAAAAAGATTTATGTAAATATTTCTTACTTCAATAGCTGCCATAGAATCGGAGGAGCAGCAGAAATTACGATGGCAAGTAAAGTTAGAATTCGTGCAATGCCTAGCAAATCCCAACTATCTAAATTGTACGTTAATCGAAGCCAACAAGAATAAAAAAAAAATTTTAAAGCGTTTTTTAGTGATCTAATCGGCTTTCAGTGTCTACACTTTTTTGATCTTTTACAATACGAACATTTTCGGCGAGAAATTGTTAACTCCCAGTGTTGTAAATTTATCGATGATCATATCGCCATATCGCGGTTGCAACATTATACACAAAAACGTATTAAAATGTTCAATTGTTTGAATAGCACACAACTGAACGCAGCAACTTGTGGTGCCGAAATAAATGAAGCACAGCAACCATAAATGGCCGCCCAACAACCTGGTTCAAACTCAGCAACCGGCGTTAACATTCAGAATGGCAATACCCTGATTAATACTCAACAGGCTCAATTAGTTGGTTCGCAGCAACGGTCTTAGTAAATGAACGAAACTAATTCGGTGAATCTTGGTGGCGTCCTAGGTCCCTTATTGCAGAAAATGCAATAATTGTCTTTTTTGTTATGTTCTTGTATCTGTGTAGTTTTGTAAATATTGTCCTAAGGACCATCGAAATACGTTTATATATTACTTTAATTTGAAATAAAATATTTTAATATAAGATAGTAACGTATTTTGAATTGACTGTGTAGACTAAAATTTCGAGGGTTTTGCTTTAAATCCAGAAGAAAAATCTAACATGAATTTCGACGTTTAATATATCCTAGAAAAGTCATTAATATCTCTTCAATTTCTCTTGATTTGAGTACTTAAGTTCTTTTAAACCGTAACTCGCAGCCAAAAAAAAAAATAAAAAATTGACATTTTTGTTTTTTTTTCAGTTAACTTGAAATATAATGAATTCTTTAGCCATCAATGAATACACGCGAATTAAGAATACTGTTGTGTACCGACTCATTTTAATATTCAGCAACTATCCATTTCCCTTATTGATCACCGTCTCGTAAGTGAGAATCTCGCTTCTGTATAATACTGCCAAGCTGTTGACTCTGGTTTCTCGGACCACGCGTTAGTTTCATTATCGCTTTCCGTTAACGTCATCAACATGAAGTCAATTATAAAATCGTCAACAGGGCTAAAATTAAGGCAATCGTTAGTTATTTACGAAGAACTGATTTTAGTTCAATTAATTTTTCAAATTGCGTAGACGTTCAAGTTAACTTCCTAACCAGTATATTGTACAACATCCTATATCTTATTCGCGATTCTAAATTTTCATTTGGCAATGACACTCTTCATGCTATTGCCTGGCGAAACTATTATAAGTTGCGTAATGCTAACTCCTTCGGAAATGCAAAGTGTAAGCAAATGTAGCACATGATCCCTGATAAAAGTATATTGGAAGATAGTAGAGATGACTCTATTGAGGTACATGTAAACGCTGTTAATGAGTCCAAAATCAACTAAATTTCCGCGACTCACCGCCTTCTTTCAATAATTTTACAGATAGAGATTTCTTTTCCTCATTCTAGAATGTGGTTGAACTACCTCGGTTGCATTTGAGGGAATATCTATCAAACTTGTTAACTTGATCTTTCCTTGCATATGTAACCATCGATCGTAAATCGGTAAATACGGTACTAATGATCTCCAAATTTCCCAAGAAGCGGAAAATGGCTCTCATAATATCCATTCCTCTTTTACACATACCAATCTTGGACTGATTAGCATCCTACTACGTCTCTCCAAAGTTGTGGAGTTTATCGTGAAGGAACAACTTGATTCACTCCTGAATAGCAGTAATTCCCTGCATGATGGCCAGTTCGTCCTTCGGCCCTTTTAATCTCCGTCATGGAATTCTTTAGGGACAACATCAATGTTGATAGGAGCTGTGTTCTTTTTGGTCGCGATCTTACAAAACCATTTGACAGAGTCCCACACACTAAGGTAATTAGGAAACTGAACGATAAATACCACTTTTCTTTTAAGATTATGTGGTCGTATATTTCGAATCGTAAACAGCTTGTTTCTGTAAACCACTCTAACTCTTCCTTCGCTGAGACTATATCTGGTGTGCCGCAAGGTTCTAATAACAGTTTTGATATTTGTAATAGTGTTGATAATACTGTTTGTGTTGATAGTGAATTTGGGGTTGTAGTTACGTTTATGTACGTGCAGAATTTAGTTATTGTTTTGAAATGTTAGGTCTTTTTCAAGTTGACTGCTTATGTTAAGGTTGTGCCACCTATACAGTTTTTTAATGTTGTGAGAGCGTAATTTTCATTTAGTGATAACTGTACCTTCTGCTGCGTTTGCATTGCTACCTAATTTCTCTGTTCATAGGTTATTTAGCGGGCCTATTAGAGTAACTATTTTGCCATCGTAATTTTGTATTTTATCTTTTTGGTATATATTTGTTAGTGTGTTCTGAATAGAGCGTATTGTTTGGGAAGTTTTGAAATTGGATCTCGGTTTATGATATAGATACTGTAGAGTGGCTGGTATTTGAACTGACCTTATAGCCATCTTCACATTTTGTGAGAGTTTGGTGTGGGCGATGAACTCAAGAAGTTGCGTTTCTCCATCATCATTTAGATTCTTTGCTAAAAGTATTACAACTTTGCGAAATGGTTCCAAGTCATTGAAGCTACCATTAAAAGAAGTCATTGTTTTCAGTGCAGTTTGAGTGTTGAGAGCCATGACTGAAGACAAATATTTTAGTTGTTTTACTAAATTGTTTTTCTGTTAGCTGTGGTCTAGTACTTAACTACGCTGACGTAGGCACGATACGTGCATATTTTTCTTTTCTTCTTGGTAGCCTATGTTCCTATGCTCCGGTTGTTAAAAAAGAATTCGATAAAATCATAATACTAGAATGAATTATAGATATATTTCCTTTGCGCGCCCCTTAAGAGATTTGGCTTTCTCTGTCTACAGGTCGGACTCTACTCCACACAACTGGGCAATTTATTATTTAATATTTATTATAAGTTAGGCAATAAAATCAAAAACATTATAAGGACAAAACACAGAAGATACTTCATGAATCTTTTTGGAAATGCTGATTCTGCGGTTCTATGGAGGATTTTACGGAAATTGAGACATATGCGTTATAAGGATAATGTGATCTGGGATGGTGAAGTCAATCATCTCAATAGCTTTTTCGTTGTTGACCACAGTCTGGGCAGCGAACTTGGTGAACTTGGATTGTGGCTTACGCGTTCGATTATTTCCATTTTCGCTGCGATGAGGTATCTGAGGTTATTGAATAAAACGAAGTTGGCGTCTGTTGGCATTAATGGTGTCCTAATTAGATTGTTGTTTGATATAATTAATTCATCATCCGATTTGCCGAATCTTTGAGAAACTGCAGGTCTCTAAAAATTTACTAAAACTAGTCAGAATGCGTTCAAGGGAAGATAAATGCTCTTTTTTCATGCACTTATATATATAAGATTATATATTTATTCAAACCACTTGCACGAATATATCGAAGAATTAACAGGAAATATTCAAAAATATGCGAAAATCGAACAGCAGGTCTCTAAAAATTTACTAAAACTAGTCATGCGCCATCAATCGATTCAAGCTTACTCCCCTTCCACTAATGCAATTCTCCACTTATTTTTGTGGTCAACTACCAAAACTTATAGCTTTTTCCCTAGAGGAAGACCGTAGAGAGTAAGCGAGAACCCTCAACTGACGTCATCGGAATATGTATTTTCTCCAAAAATCTTCTCACTCTTTACTTGTTGGCATCATAACGTACTAAAAATTAAGCATGGATAGGAGTACGGGTGGTAGGAGCATAGGTGGTTTTTAGCGGGTGAAAGTCTTGCACTGCCCGAATCGACAGTTTTGGACACTTTTCCATTTCAAAGAAAAAAGAAGACATCAGATAGACGTGCAAATAGACACGCAGTCAAATTTAAGTCGATTGGAAAATTATTTTAAATTTATCGGTGTCATATAAAGTTGGTCCGTCTCAAGCCCCTGAGAGTACTGCAAGCATCCACGCAAACTGAAGATACTTTTACCGTATAGGGCGGCAGAGCACGGAAGGAATATGACGGGATTAGAGTTGGTTGTTTTGGGAAAAACACATATTTCTGGATCAAAAAAGTGGATTGTAATGATTTTTGTCGAATTTGCTTCAAAAACACTTTGCACAACTAACAACGCTCGCTTACTTGGAGGCAAAAACGTTTCTTGTTTCTGTTGCAGTTTTAAGATTATTGAATTACGGATCAGCACTGCATTATTAGTTGATATGCCTAACTACCTATACATATGTACATATACATACAAACCCATTAACATTTAAATAATTTTTTTTCATATCTGGGTTTTTAGGTCTAATATTTGCGATCTATTTGGCGTGTGCCACAAAATCGAATGCAGAAAAGAAAGTCAGAAAAGTGTCATTAAAATTTTAAGTAGTGACTTAATTCGAAAGATCACATCAAGAAATATTTTGAAAATGGTTCTTATAAATAATTAATAAGACGATAAAAAGGAAAAATGTGAAACGTTCCTACAGATTTTTTTCACGTTCTTCAAAAAAATAAGAATAAGCGTATAAAAATTGCCTAAATCTGAGAGTAAGCGTCTATGAATCTCAATAATTTGTATAAAAATTCCAAACATCTGAGAATAAGCCATTTGTTATTTATGAACCAATTTAACTATATATGAGCTTTATTCTACTTGCACGAAACTTAATCATAGGTTCATTGCATACGTAATACTTCCACACTGCCCAATACTTCACCTCTTGATCTATATGGAAATCTTCTTTAGCCATTATATGTGAGCGTTAAATACTCGATATAAAATGACGCCCAAATGTTTCGCACTGCTCCTATATCCGGTTTGAAAATGTACATATCCGCATTATAGTTAATATGCAAGCCAACGGCCCTAAAACTGGAGAAAAGAGAACAAATATATCCAATATTTACATTCTAACAAGTGGTCGCTCATTTACTTCTCCTTTACATTGAGAAAATTCGAAGTTCAAATACATTGCAACAAGTGGTAATTCTGGCTCGCTCGTTTACTTCTCCTTTTTTTGACCAAATTCGAGGTTCGCTCATTTACTTCGCCTTTTCACATGCAGTATACCAAGATATTTCCAATAATTGAAAGTCTTCGTCAGGGTGTAAAAAAAAGAAGCATGTTATAAGTATTCTTACTTTTCATTTCACTTTTTTTGGAAACAAACCTGCCGCGCTTATTAAACGCTTCAACGTGGCATGTTTAGTTTATTCGTTTTAATGCGGTTTTCATTAAAATTCGTAAAAGGGCTCTTCGTTTTCTTCTATTTACATTCTGTTAATTCTTGACGGTATTTCATGTTATTGTAAACATCGGTGTCAAGAAATATCATTTGTTTTAATGCCATATAACCAATTATAGAAATGAAGAAAGTTAAAAGGAGCTCCGGCATTTTCAATTAAGACGCTGTGTTGCCGTATTTGTAAAACTTTAGCTCTAACTTTAGCTAATATCGTTAATGTGCATTTGTAAATTTTTGTAATGGGCATTGTATTTAGCTATACAATTGTATAAGAAATTTACTGCGTTTACCGTACCAATTAGGATATTCGACGATGTATGTTATGTGCGGAGGACTCTGACGCACGAAGGAGCTTATGAGCGGAGGACTCTACTCCTTCGAATAAAAAGATAATCTTCTCCTTCTTCTTCTGCCTAAAGTTTACAGTGTTTAGCAACATAAATAAAAGGAATCATTGTAAATTCGCTCAGTGCACCTAGCTGCTGTTGCACGATCCTGCTGTCGGGAAGAAAGCAACCCGTGACATGATGGTCGCCTGTAAGCGCTTATCGATGCTCGGCACTACCAAATATTGATGCTTGGCGGCCTTTAAAAATGTCGCAGGCGCTGTGAAATGCTCCTTGGGTCTCTTGTGTTGGGACTTCCTTGAAAATAATGTTAAATTATCTCTTGGATTTAACGCAGTTTTGCCATCGCTGGTCTCATCGTAAAAGGCTTCTTTCTCAAGTGTGAGGTCTCTCACGCTTGGCATTTCAGCTGCTCACCGATGTATTGCACGATTACGTATCCAATGAGCAGCCGCCGGTGTTCTTGTTCGAGTGGCGAAATCCTATCCGTCATTTGGTTGCGCAATATTTCGTCATCTAGGTTGTACGGTACGAACTGCTCCTCGCTCTTTGCTTCGAGTTCGTACTTCATTTTGTCGATTATGGAGTAATCGTCTCTTGGCCTGTAACCGCTCAACCATCTCGTCAATTGAAAGTTCCTTAGTCGGCCCACCAGCTCCATTGTATCTACTAACGACCGGGTTCTCATTCGATATCTGATCGCAATGTTGTAAAAAAATGGCTTACCCTATATGGTACGACGGTTATGGCAGGGTAAGCTCGGAGTAATTCTAATATTATTGTAGAAATACTCGTGCGCCTCACTGGGTTCATTTTGGGACTCCACCCAAGTTTCCGGAGCTCCGGTGCAGGATTTCGATGAACGTGGTTAGTGCGTTGATCAAGTCGCATGTCCTTTGCGCCACACCGTCGGAGTTGTCGATCGTCTTACTCCTTATAGCTGTCTGGAAATTCGTGAACTGTGCATCACTCGGGAATTGCAAAATAATGGAGCGCGACCTCCATGAGGACCTATACATTGGCATGCAACCAGTATGCGACCAGTACGGTGAGCTGGGCGCCTTCATCTTCCCCAGCTGTTTAACTAATTTTATGTTAATCGGGCTATTTTTGACTAATCTGAATTTTTGCAATAATGCTTCCGCCAAGTAGGGGTAGTCCCATAACAGGCGTATTAAGTGGGCGCTGCCACCTGCTCGCTTCCTTCTATACACCCCACTATCGAATTTGCTTCCCAGGATTGGTTGCTTTTCATTGCCTCGGTCGCAGACGACAGCGTTTGCGCATAAACCCATAACCCCCGCGGCTTGAATATTCTCTTCAAGAAGGTCCTCTAATCCACCCGCAAAAGATGTGCGGGGGTACGCGTTCAGCACGATGTTGAAGGAGGCCCAAAAACTCTGCGCTGCGAACACGAGGATTTTTTTGTGCGGCTCAGTCTCTTTGGCGTCCTCTTTGCAGTAGTGGCATCCTTGCACCACGTCGTCCTTTCGTGCATACGTCGTCGAAGCAAAGCTGCACTATTGTGTCATGAATAGTGAGCACATCACAAAGTTCCTCGGTGTTTGGTGGTGCTTGTTCCGGGAGAGATTTAGCTTGGAGCCGCTAATTTTCTCCTCTTTGCGCCGCCTGCGCTGATGTCAACGGGCCGTCAAAATCCTCGTCGATCATCTTTAAATACAACTCCGGCGGGATAGTATAATCCTTCACAGGCGGCACGACTTCTTCTTCTTGTTCCATGCACTTCATACACTCCTCAAGTTCTGTTTCGATGCTCGGGGCAGCACTCGGCAGTCTATCGCAATCCTTCATGCGGCTACACATCTTGTAAAATAATATCTACCCCCCTGTTCAACAAATTAAAGCAAGTTACCAGCAAATTATCAGTTTCGCTCCCACCGTAAATGTTGAGCGAAAGCAAAAGAAACTGTAATCATAGATCAACAGAGAAACAGAGAGACTTTTGCCTAGAATTCTAATTGTTGATTGCACAAAACCAAAATGAATTTTTCACATAAAAGAACAACATATCATATAAGTTAAATTACACACTTTATTCTTTTAAAGAAGTTTTAGCTTTAGACGCGAATAAAGCCTAAAAGCTAAGAAATTCACTAAGAATTTGAAATCTTTCTTACACAGTATTAAAACGCGACTATAACGCGTACGCATCTTTGCCGAACTTATAGAGCATTATATTTGTGTAATTTTACTTCTATGGCCTTTTTTACGATAACGGTGATGGATATAAGATTCGGTCCAGACTGAATTTAATTTGCGGAAAGGTGGAGATTACGATTGGAAAAGTGACGAATAATTGTTATCATAAAAATTGTATAACTAATAATGGATGTGAAATTCAAAAATACTCTGCTCGTCTATATGTAATACTGACTACAAATAATATAATTTAATACATATATATAGAAAGTAGTTATATATGTACATGTTGTGTGTAAACATGAATGTACAACAAATCGATTGTAAAGAAGGATCCTGCTAAGACCATATAAGTTATGGGCTTACCGTTTGAACATAAAAAGTATACAGTGACGTAAAAAGGTAGGCACATATTTAAAAATCAATAAAACTATTGCTTTACATTATCAGGATAGTGCAATGTTGGGCGTACATGCTTCTGCCCAAGCCAGCCCATTCCCGTATACGCACTATCTAATCAATTTGGTTTTTTTGTCAATATGATCGCTCCTTTTCTTTTATCCTTTGAAGAATTTGGAAAGCAACATAAACCAAGTTTTTACAGCAAGCGCCTCCACCTCAAATCCCGCTGCCGGTCCAGCTTCGGTTAATCCATCGGTTAAAGCTACCCCTCTCATGTGGCGATGTTCGAAAGGGAAATTCCTCCGATTATTTTGAGTTCTTTAGAAGGCATTGTCGGTCAAATAGTTTGGTTTAGAGAGAGTCGGACATCTATATCAACCTATTCTGGTTGATATAGAGGCACTGATTAACAGCCTGAAAAATCTGTATTAATACCACGTGAAGAAGCAAGCTTTATGGTCATTCCTAATACATTTTTCAAGTCCTCAGGTAAACCATTTTCTATGATATTCGATCTGTTCGACTGTTTATACAATGCCTTTACTTCCATCTTCGGTACTTGGCTCGAGTTCAAGTTTTTTAATCGAGTCGTTACATCCACCCACGACCGATTTCATTTCATTGATTATGATTTCAATTCATTGATGGAATATATCAGCCGACTCCCTAAGTTCACGTTTCATCTCCTGAACTGCAGTATCCATAGATAATTAAGAGTTCTTTAACCATATAATTTAAATAACTGCCAACGGTCTTTTAAATCATATGTATGTGTTTCGAGCACATGTCATCAAATCGTCTCCTATACAGACAAGCCCGCATCAGCGCCACCCACAGTGATTTTACTTTTACAGGAGGCACGGATAAAAGCTTTCTTAGCAGGCATAGCAATACGAAGAAACACAATATCGAATTTAATATCGGCAGTTTTGCAAATGTCCAAAAGGTACACTACCACGTAGGTCGCAAAACCCTCAGTTAAAGAATTGTCAGAAGATTAATGATGAAACCAAACCAGGCAGTCCAGCTTACACACAATATTATGGCGACGATTTTGGTGTTGCTTGCAGAAACAACAAGAATACAGATAAAAGCAAGGCTTCGGAGATAACTTTGCAACGAGGCTGATAATGGCACTAATTATGTCAACACCAGGAAATAAAGTGCTAAATTGCAAGACAGATTGAAGATTTATACACGCAGTTTAAACCAGCTAAGACCCTGTTTTAGCTAAGGCAGCACATATTCCCATTCATCTGGTCCGCATCAAAACCACAATCGCAATTTTAACACACGAAATTGTAAAAAGCCCCAAAAACAAAAATTTTAAGCAGAGTTTGTCAGCACGATGCTCAAAGAAATTTCTACTCAGTTAAGTTTGCCAATCAAGATTTTTGATTATTTGGACAACACAAAAACTATCTATGTAGTTTATTGATTCACTAAACTAATTTAGTATTGAGAATTGGATTGCAAATGATAATAATTCATGAAGTAGTTGTAATTGTTCCAATAAGACTTAGCCTCCATTAAGCGTCTATGATTCTCAATAGATTCTCAATAATTTATATAAAAATTCCAAACATCTGAGAATAAGCGTCCACATTTGTTCACAATTTTTAATACTTGAACATGTATAAAAATTTGTATTGCCTTTTTTTCCTCCTTATTTATTTATGCATTAGATACTTAACCCTAAGACATACACAATACATAATACATTACAGCACCATTTGTGAAGGGATGTGTAGAAATTTTTCTTTTTGAGTTAACAAATTTAAAAAAGCATTTAGGATTAGTAAGCAGAGAGGATTTAATGAACTGAAGGTATCTGCAATAATAATGGTGGTTGAGGGAGTTAAATGTATGCCTTGTAATGTAGCTAAGCAACTAAAAATTTGAATTATAAAGTCATTTAAAATAAGGTTTCAATTCAATTTATTATTGGAAAAATTTCATATTTTTTACATATTTTTACAATGACAATAATTTCAATTTATAACTAAATTAAATATACATTTTAACTTATCAAAACTATAAACTAAATGATATTAGCTGGTTTTTTGGTTTGCGTCTATTTATTTGCTTTAATTATTTTTTTTAAAATTTGTTATTCTTTTCTTATTAATTTTTAAACACCGTGAACTGTTTTGAAGAGCTTTCATCAACCTCTACAAGCCAGTTCTGCTTTAAACGGAACACTTTGCAACTATCATCAACCTGCAAAGGTTCCTTTAAAGCAACTATTTTGAAAACCGCCAAAATATTGCTTAATGTACATCTTATGAAAAATGTATTGTGTAAGTTAAGACATAAACTTCATTGTAGGAAACTTTGTTTGTTATGTCTTTATCACAAAGCAGTGGATGAAAAAAGAAACATTATGGAGTTTTTACGGGTTCTTAAAAATGTCTCAATTTTGCTTTCATACGATAATAAAATCAACCAATCATTGAATGAAAGAATACATTTTTTACACATGTGGAAGAGTAACTTTACAGTAAATATCGATATAAGATTTGGTCTCTAAAGCACCAAAAATTAGCAAAAACATTTTACAAATTTCTCAACAAAAAGAAAAATTTGTAGATTACGCAATCTACAAATGCCGTTTTCCAATACAAAAAAGCTAATTTGTTCCATTGCAAATGCGTTGTCACTTCGAAGATCGTAAAAATTTAATACAAAAAACGCTATAACGTATTTTCACTAATCAAAAGGAACAAAAACAAAAAGCGTTACTTAACGGCATTTTACATTGTTATTGTTTGTTTTCGCGATGTCCATTTGTAAGTGTTGATTTGCTCGAAAAGACTACACAAAAAATGTTATTTTCTAAGAAACAAGAGGGAAAAATCCTTTTGATGAAAAAAGTCATATCCATGCGAAATTATTCTTAAGTTATTGTGTTTTAGTGTTTTTAAAAATTTGCTGTGTAAAATATGAGAATTGTAAAATCACAAAAATTCCAGCTATGATGGTGATGATATGCAGAAATTAGATAAGCCCGAAAACTTAACTAAAGATAAAGATGTTAGGATGACAACGCCACCTCCGCCGCCGCCAACACCTGAGGAAAAGAAAAAGCCTCAATCACCTGTAGCGACGAATGATATCGCCTAAAAGGAGGCCAATCAATTTACTGTGGAGTCCGAGGAATCAACAGAACTGCATCAAACGACTGTGCTTTTGGAAATTAAATTAGAAACAGTGGTTTCTGGAAGTCCTCTTAACAGCTTACAACACGATTCGAAAGCAATCAAGAAAGGGGACAACGTACCGAACAGTCAGGTTAGTATTAGCTTCTTTCATAATAAGTATATCTCGTCGTACCGTCAAACAATGGATTGTTCGTTTGACATGGAATTCATAGGCTTTCAGAAAAATAGGCTACGGAAAAATGCAATTGCAATGGGAACATGTCATACGCATACCTCATTATGATTGCAGTTTTACCTTATGATGTTTTAAAGCCGTAAACTTTAATCATAGACCATTTGAATTGTTAAAATTCGGCGAAGATTCGGGCGTTGAAGAGGATATGCTTCGTATTATTAATCATATTTTGGAAAATGATTGCAGTATTATGGTTACGGATGATCAAAATGCGATGAAAGCCGTCGCTTTAGTCGAATGTATGACGACGGAGGCTCGTTCATGGACCGCGCTTCGTTTGATTGTGAAAAGCATGTTCGTGAGTGATTTCTTAGGAATTAATCTCCATCCAGATGATAGCCGACCATTAAATATCCTACACCACATTATCTAACACAATTTTTATTTTTTATTATAGAACACAAAAATTATATCTTGTTTCTATACAAGGGCATATTCTTCATCTGCATATTTATGGGGAAACGGGCCCAAGTCGCAATATAATTCAAAGTTCATTTTTGTATAAAATTACGTTAACATTATGGGTCTATTCTTATCACAACGTGGTAAAACTTAGACTTTACAAAGGATCGATTTTCGTGAAAATCGTTGTTAGGATAGGATCATAAAAATAGGCCGAGAAGATCCAAATTTAGTACAGTTAATTTTTTTATAAAGGGTTATTGTTCATGAGAAATCTTTATATGCGGTAATATGCAAAAAGTGGACCTACATGGTTAGAATTTGGCAAGGTTGATTTCTATGTCAATTCACTTTTATAAATCATTTTTCACCACGAAGTATTGAAAATTTTATCCTTTTACTATACAAAGATCGAGTTTTCGTATGAACAGTTACATTGGAGCGGGTTGAAAAATTGCCCCAGCTGAATCAAATTTTTCATACCAATTTAGAATGTCCAAATGCTATCAGAGAGCGGGTTTTGTCGATATATTTTGATATTGATATACAGAGACCCCGAAACGTACATATATTCTCCACCAGCCTCATATGCTGAATTGATTGAAGCTTCTCCGCCTGCCTGCCCTAATGGGAGAACTAATAGTAAGGATAGGTCGTATGCATAAAAGATCGGAGAGTAAATTTATTTATTAATATCTCGCTCCGATGGAATTAGTCAGCGGAAACGTTTTGAACTTTAACTTCGATTTGTTGTTTTCGATTAGTTGAGTTATCATAAATTAGTAAAATTTTTCTATGCATAGGTTTCGGATGCAAGAAATGTGATAAAATGAGTAGCAACTTGTAAGTTCACTGGTGCCGTTTTAGCTGAGAAGAAAAAAAAGAGTTTTGCAGACTAACGTTAAGACAGCAGTCATGGTATCGTCACTGAAAAAGACAGAAACAGTAGAATCAATCGCGTACTGGGAAGAGATTTATCTACCGGATGGAAGCAATGTTTGTGACGTCGACATAATCGGCTTTAGGACATACCGTCGAAGGGCGCTGAAATGATTAATGATTTTGAAAGGAGCCGCGATAGGCGGATTTTCATAATAGACAAGTCAACAGGTTGGGGAGAAAAGCCTTATTATGACCATCTTCTTTCAATTCTAATTTTTTACTAGAGGTAAACAGACTAACCTTAGAAGACGTCAACGGCCTCCTCTTAAAAGAAATATATTGAAAAAGAAAATTATTACAAAGTTACCCAAAAAAGAAGAGCGCAGGGAAAGATCAAGTATAGGTTGTAAGGCACATATTTGCCGTGTGCTGAATATAAACTGAACAATAGGTGCTTATGTTACAAATGAATCTAATCTCAATTGTGATGCCGAAAACAGTTCCTGTGTCCATCTTTCGTGTAATGAAAGAATGTACTTTCTTAAACATTTCCTCCGTCAATCATTTAAAGAAACCCTGAAGATCATGATTGGCATTAAAGTCAACTTTCGAAAGTAGAAATTTTTTCACATTTAGAAAAGCAACAGCCACAAAACTGTGTTTATAATATTTTAAATTTTGATAGACCAGAAACAAAATCAACGACAAACAATTTTAATCCCTAAATCCTATTTTATTCCTAAATCGTATTTTATTACTGTAACATAAAATTTATACCACCGAGATGTGACTTTCAGGACGGCATAGGTTTTACTTATAATTTTTAGGAGATGTATTTATAAATCAGTTACAGGAACTTTTTCTCGTCTTGTCCGTTTGCATGTTATGATTCAAGTCTCTTGACTCGACTGACTTTGCTTTCTGCAAACAGCTTGCTTATCTAATTTTTTTACAAATGCATTACCAACACCAAATTTTATCGTAGCGTTTTTACCGTAATCGCCTTTTTCGCTGTGAAATGTTCTGCGGATTGCTGTTGATCTTTTCGCCTGTCGCCACCTACATGAAACAGGTGAAACGTGATAAAGGTGTATTTGGTTTTATCATTTCTATATCCATCACCGAAGAATGAGGAAGCAAGCTTGAAAGACCCCGCAAAGTCTAGTCAACCTCAGATTCTGAATCGATTTAAATGTCTATCTGCCCGTCTCTGAAACGTCTGTTGTAAACATCATGGCCGCAAAAATGAAGCTATCAAGTTCAAATTGAGCAGTTGATATTGAGAATGGGTCAAATCGGCCAAAAGGCGCACCTACAGTACCTCGTAAACCGAGAACACCTCTATTTTTCAAAAGCAATAAAATTTGGTTTTTTTGCAGATAATTCTACAAGAATTTCAATGTATATACCACGATTGATGCTCCTATATAAGAAGAGGAAAAATTGACCACGCCTACCCTGAGGAAAGAGTACACTTACAATGCAAATTAAAGTAAGTTTGATATTGCTTATTTGTTTGATTGGCTTTAAAGGTAACCAATGGTACAATATTAGTGAATACTCTAAGAACTTGGTGCTGAGAGAAACTAATGTTGCATTAGGACTTCATTTCAAAATTTTTCCTTGTCTATGAGTTTTCCTCGGCCTCTTCTGCTCTTTAATCATTTTTCTAGATGCTTGGTATTAGTTCTGGACAACACAGCGAGCAAGGCATCACGGCCGTCACCAGTGATCTGAAAAGAATATGAAAGTTTTGAACGCATATTTAAGCTAAAACAAAAATATTAACCAAAACTTTTTACCTTTATAACATCCGGTATAGATTTGAGGAAATCTTTAAACGTCCTAAACCCGAGATGACGGAAGGGTATTTGCTCCCCTTCCGTTTCTTTCCAACCCGGAAAGCACCAACGATTTTATTACAATTTTGATATTATTTAAAGAATTCATTTCGCACAAATTTCAAACCTATCGCATTAACTGCTTTCTCTCGAATGATAAGAAAAGCAGAAATGTTCAAATACCTGGCTCATAGTCGCGGCATACAACAAACGTATACGTACGTATACATATGTATACAGGTATGGCGGCACACATACTTATTGTTGTATTAGCCAGTGCAAAGAATTTCACAACTCGAAAGTTGTAAAAACGGTACAGTTCTTTTTCTTTCAACAATGTACACCTAGAACTTTTTTGTCGGAATCAGTTGTTCAACTATAAAACAGCTCATATTTCTCAAGTAAGAAAACAATTTTTTTTTATAATTTTAAATCTTTTATTCACTTATTGATAAATATCCATTTTTTTTTAATTTTCAATCCTCCCGCAATATTAGGCTTCCATAGAATTTGATTACGACTTGGAGAAACAGTTTTCACTTGTGCAAGAATTACAAATCAATTTATTAAATTTTGAAATTGAATGAAAGCGTACAATCTACTCCCCGAAGTTCCTACAAATCTGCATATGAGAAGCAAACGCAAAGGAAACATAAATTGCTGAAACGTAGTATAAGTTCTCCTCAGTCTAATGATAGAAAACTGCGCCAGCCTGCCCTACTTGCTTTCTACGACAACATAAGTGAAGAAAGTTTCTTAGCAGGCCTGAATGATTGTGATTCCAATGAAACATTCGTAATTCAAAAAGATATCGCTTTAGAAAAAACGAGAGTCGATACGAAGATGAAATAATGTTCTTAGCGGATTCCCGGTCTTATGTGCAAATGTCAATGGACAATTTTGACAATTTGACAGCCTCGCAAAAATTTACGTCATGTCACGAATCTACAAATGGATGTGAATTTCACATCACTGATACACAGTTAATGGAATGTTGCAATAAAGCGGAAGTTATGTTGAAAGAAGTAAACAATGTAGACGCACCAGAAAGAGCTCGTGGTGATATATTTGAGGACTTTTCTACAACGCCTTTTAACAGTCCTATAACATCGCCCGAGAGTAACTTAAGAAATTTGGAACGGAGCCCTTTATTTACATTACTGGAGAAACCGAAAGGTTACTGTAGCCGTAAATTTAAAGAAAAGGCGAAATCAAATTTGGAGGAAAAATTCAAGGCCGCTATTGAGGACAATGTGAGTACATGTTCATCTTCATTGTTGCAATGCAAAAAAGATAAGCATTTTCTTAATGTTTGTAATCAATTCGATGACACTTTAATTGACGAACGCATCGTAAATTTGAATTCCAAAAACTTATACAATTTCATCTCAGAAAGTAAGTTGCTCTTTATCGGTTTTTTTGTATTTTGTACATTCTTCTTTGAAAAAGCTTCAGATCGTAATTACGACTATATCGAGAAAGAGGACATGTACAACGTAAATGAAAGTAAGTTGTTTTTAAAATCTGCGATGAGACAATATTTAAATTAATCCAAAATTTTTTAGCTTTAGTGTCATCTAATCAGTGTAAAACTGGGATAAGTAAAAATTATCATTGGCATGAAGATGACAATGACTTTTTTGCACCCATAAACACTCTAGAAATCTTAGATCAAAACCTGAAGATCAAGAGTAACTTTCCCAGTATATCTAAGTTCCCAGGAAATAAGCAGATAACCTAAGGTATGACTTTGATAGTGCTCATATTTTTTTTATGCTTATTTATTTGATTGGCTTTAAACGTAACCCAAGATACAATATTAGTGAATACTTTAAGAACTTGGTGCGGAGAGAAACTAATGTTGCATTAAGACTTCAAAAAGCTAGCGGAGAACGGCCGGAGTTGGGAGTAGGTAAAAACGCAGTTGGAGTGAATTTTATTGAAAACGAATGGGAAGAAGTTAAAACTAAAGTGAATCGAGATGAAGTGGGCAAGGTCAATAATCCGGGAAGTTTGCTTATTTCTGCGAGTTTTCAAACAGCGAATGGTAAAAAAATCTCCATATCGGAAGAAAGCCAAATATCCGTACAAGATATTCTAAGAGAATTTCAAGACAGTTTGCAGGAAACGAATTATGTAACTGAACTATAAGCCATAAAAGCTCGGATGTCGATTAAAAGTATGGAGTCCAAGTTTGGAGAAACTGCAAACAGCGGTGCGCAAATAGCCAACAAAACAGGCTTTCAAGCGATGTGCATAAAAGGCAAAGAAACGTGTAAGCATTCTGTGCAAGTAAATGGAGTTTTTATTGAAAATGGAATAGAAGGAATGGAAAACAAAGTTACCTTTAAAATGCACCAAGATGATATTGGCAAGGTCATGAATCGTTTGTTTCTGCAGGTTTTCAAACAGCGAATGTTAAAAAAACCATATTGGAAAAAGAAAACGATTATGAAACTGGACTGGAAGATATAAAATATCGCATGTAATTTAACTTTAGAAAAATTGCAAAGAGCACTGCACAAGTCGACAAACCCACATGTTTCCAAACGGGTAATGGCAAGAATGTGAATCCGCGGAGGAGTACGGAAAAGAAACTTTAGATGAAGAAGAAAAAGCAACGGAAGAAGGATTCTTCAGATGAAGAACAAAGAAACGAAATTGACGACTTGGAAAGTGAAAAAGATAAAGAACATTCTTCAAATGCTGATGACGATTCAGTTAACAGTGATTGAAGTGAGGAGGAAGTGGCAGCTGTTGAAGATGACAACGGAGAGAAAACATTTCCTGACTGGTTTCTTCGGAAATTACGTGTCGGTCATCTCCCACGTTTCATGGTCGATCTGATGTCCCTTCAAAAATATATCAATTAACCGCAAATTGAACATTTCCTTTTTAATGATTGCAATGAAATTGCTCTGTCCATCTTACAGCATACATTTATGCTGTTAAATCATGTTAAAGGCCACAAGACATATAACAATTCATTTACAACGTGACATATGTTAACGCACATGCCACTTCCACACCTGCGGGAGATCGTATGGAGGTCCAAGCCATATGCAAAGTTTTCGGCGATCAGGTTAATAAAATTAGAAAGTCACCATGGCCAGAACTTAGAAACAGTGCTTTTAATAAAAGCTCTCGCCGCTAATAAAATACCACCTTCGTTAAATATAAAGGTAGGTTAGGAGGCAGGTTGCGGAAATCCTTAGACCATATAAAATAATAAAATTCTTATACGCTTTAGTTATCTTTCAGACAACAGCGTGCATATAAATACAAAACTAAACGATATCAAAATTACGGAAAATGCTGATGTGGCATGTGCTACATGGTCTTGGGTATTTTGACACAAACAAGAGGAAGACAATAACATTTTATATATTCCCAATGATACTCGTCGATTTAAATTAAATCCAAAGACCAGAGAACTTACTTTAAAACCTGCTTTAGATCGAGAACATCAGAGTGAGCATAGATTACGCATAAAAGGAATCAAGGAAAAATAACGAATCCCCTAAGGGGTAATTGTACCTTAGAAGTCATTATAAAAGTAAGACAAGTTCTATGCACTCTCGTTAAAACATCATTTATAATCTTTGTCGTCTCTATAGGTTAACGATGTCAATGATAATTCGCCAAAGCTCTCTCAACAACTCTTAACTAATAAAAATTCTTTGACAGATTCAGATGATCAAATAATATTCGAAATTATCGAAGATTCTTATGAAAGGAACGGAGAATTTATTCCCCACAATCTAGCGGATTTCTTGATCTTAGATAAGAATACTGGAAGTTTAAGTTTATTGACGTACGTTAACAATAATATGAAAGCATATTTGGAATTTCTGGAAAATGGACACTATGATACCACCTAAGTAAAGATTTATGTAGTTTCCGAGAAAAATCGTAATATTTGTATTCCTAAGCGATATCGAAATGAAGTAACACTTATTTTATAGAATATAAAAATCTACAGTTTTGTTAATTTTTTTTTGTTATAGAACACATTGTTTAGATGTAATATGCTTTCGAAGAAAAAAATAACAGAAGCAAAGATTAGTATGTAAACGTATAAAATGTGTTTTTTCTTTTTTTATAATTGTGAGCTCACAAAATTATGTAAATATACAAATACTTTATAAATGCAAATAAATCATTTTACCGGTAAAATACTTGTGTAACAAGAACAAGCATCCTACACCAAGAAATTTAACAAGAAACCTGTAGAAGTGTTTCCAAACCGACGCATGTTACGTGAATTTAAGAGAAAAATAGCTGAAAAACTAGAATGATTGAAAACGTTGCTTAAAAAGCTTTTTATTTTATAAAAATTTATTAACTAGGAAGACTTTTGTAATAAAATAATTACTTGTAAAATTTAAACAATTAACAAATGCATACGAATAGACATGACGACAATAAACAAAGCGCAACATCTCTATTAAAAGTATGATCGACGAACGCAGTAAGACAATTGATAAGTCCGTTCAGCCATCTCTTCCCAAAGAGTGTAAATCATAAAGCTCCTGAAAAGAAGAAAAAAAAAAGCATTCGTGAGGAGCTCTACAACATGCTTGAAAAAACTGTACCTCCACATACTGCGGCCATTAAATTTATATCAAAGAGCAGGTCAGACTTTAGTTACTAGGAGGGGCCTAAAAAAAAAAAATTGATCGAAAAAAATTCCTAAATATATAAAATATTATTAACATAAATAAATATCTTTTATTTATAGTCAGGAGACGTTCAAGGGGAGATAAATGCTCTTTTTTTATACATTTATATATATAAGATATGCGAAGAATTAACACAAAATGTTCAAAAATATGCGAAAATCGAACGCCAGGTCTCTAAAAATTGAATAAAATTAGTCAGAAGACGTTAACAAAATGTTCAAAATACTGAGAACATATACGCTATTTTCTCTAAAGGCATTATTGAAAAAAGTAAACAAGCATATACGCTCCTGCTTATTCTCACATTTATAGGTAAATCGGAATCGGTCGTAGAGTTTTGTCGTGCCTTTAATACAAGACGCCGAATACGACGATAAGTAGACACAATCAGGAGCTCTATTATTGGCGGCAGGCTAAGGGCACATATGCCCAAAAGCATTTCAATAAATAAATGGCATACAATATTTTAATGCGTGCCACAAAGGATGAACTAATCTGAAATCTTTTGGTAAAAATGGCAAAAGAAAGAGATTATACTCGTTTTTTTATTATACAAGGAAAATCTTGCTATTTCAATTTTATTTAAGCAAAAATTATATATAAACAAGTTACGGTTTTTTTCATATAATTAAATAAAGGGTTTCAAATTTATTACTGTTATCATGATGATGGCCGAACATAATACGATGTAGCAAGGGAGATCCAAGTAACTTCTTGCCTTTGCCGCCCCCTGACTTTAAGTTTCTGTTATTATGTTGTGTGGCCGAAAAATGAGAAGTCGAGAAAGTTTAAAGAAATTTGGCATAGGTGCTGAACTTTTACGTTCGTATTTACCGCCCGCTTTATCTTTCTGTAATTCCCTTTTACGCCTACAATATATAATTTGAAATTTCGTTTTAGTCTCACCGGATTTATTGTATACTATAACTTTTCAATGTGTGTCATAGTAAAAACTAATTTATTGCTATCTGCGGATTTGCAAGAGCAATAGATACACCAAAAGAACGAACTTTGCTTGTACCAGTCTTTGCTTGTTTTATGATATTCGGAGGAATGGCTTGTTGACGATCTGCTTCATATTCAGTTTTGTGTAAACGTTGCCGATGTTTATACATATTGGCACTGGACGCAAAAGTCATTGGACAATTGGGGCAAGTGTACAACGCCTCACCCGTACGTACTGAAATGTGTTCCTATAAAAGAAAACAACTCTTATAGAAAAAGACAGAAAAAATTAATTTGAAAGTAAAACTAACCTTTAAATCTTGGCCACGCTTAAAAGCTTTCGAACACATGCTACATTTGAATTTGGGGACACACTTATGATTCAAGTATATATGACGCTTTAGAGCTCTCTCTCTCTCGGTAGTTGATACTTTACTGCATATATGACAACGATGTTCATCGCTTGTATTCTCATGGATGTTTTTCATGTGCGTTTTCAAACCAGCCAAATGACGATACCATCTACCACACAGATTGCATTGTTGCGGTTCCAGCGTTAATTTCCTTTCAGTATGCTCCATGTCATTATGTTTTTTTAAATTGCAACTATTTTTAAAAATTTTACCGCACTCATCACATATAAATAGTTTTTGTGGATCATGATCATTTTTTAAATGTTGCTGCAATTTACGATCCGTCGGTAATCTAAAAAAAAAAATCCAATATAAGAATAAAATTTATGGAAGACGAAACAGTTCAGAACAGAAAATAAGGAATTCGAATATCGATGATAACGTAGATGGTAAATAGAAGTAAGAAAATTATGAATACTCGCCATTCTAACTTTTCCAGTTCCAATGGTTGTGAAGCCCTTTACTTTTTGTATTCTACACCACTTGTGGTACAGAGAATATTAAGTATGTGCCGACGGATGTTACACGCAGAATGACTTGCGATAGACGTTTTATGATGCCGACCGATTCATAATCATTTCAGGATCATTTTCTATATCGATCTAAGCCTGTCTGCCCGTCTGATGTAAATTTTTATTCAAGCAACAGATCGTAGTTTTTGAGGTATTTCGATGAAATTTATTATAGTGGCGTTGTTTGCCCTAAGGACGAACGTTGTTGAAAATTGTTCGGATCGGTCCGCGTTAGAGGTCATTCCCCCATATAATGCCCTATTCCAAAATTTTTTTGAAAACCCTCTCATATAACCAATCCCACTAAAATTGAATCTTTATGTGGAAACAAGTCTAATTTTTAACATTTCATAGCAAAAATTGTCTCATGATAGCAAATTGACAAGCAAATCAGCCTTAAAAAATTTTGAGTAACACACAAAAATTGAGACGAGATTAATTTAAAGAATAAAGATAATAACAACAATAATAACACTAATAGCGGTCAGCAGCGGCGGCTATTAAATATAAAAAGTGAGGTTACATCTGAAAATTATTTGTAGTCCTTAATAAGAAAATTTGTTAAATGCTATTCTGTTCTATTCCTGGTGAAGAATAACTTAAAACTGTCCGCACAACGTTCATATGTTGCAGATTTTACTTGAAAAAGAAAATAACATCGTAAATAACATTTAATTTTACAGAAATCTAATACCGGAATTAATGTTTGAAAAAATTTTGACGTTGATCAAAAAATGAAATTCATATCTGACAGCGTCCGTAATGAAAGGAAAGAGTTCAAATTGGTTTCCCAGCTCTCTCGACGCTTCCCGTTCTGCTGAACGAGGGAAGGGTTATATATATTATATTTGGCACGCTTGCTAAACATAACTGAAAGATGGAGAGAGAAAGAAAAAGGATATGAATCATTGCGTGACCCGTATACAAATTTAATGCAAAGATAATAAGCAAACATGTTACTCTTTGAAGTTCAGTTTTTGGTTAGCAAAATGATACAAAATTAAATGAAAAAAAGACAAATAGTGATATTAAGTATTAGAAAATATTGGTGTTTTACTTAATTCTGAGAATATTGTAAAAAGCAGTAGTAAAATAAAATCGTTTAATCTTAGTTCTCTTAGTTTTTTAATATTCGTATTTTACACCTATGTTTTGCTGTGTAATTTGCTTACCTCATACAATACCGTCTCAGACAAGTTTAGAAGATAATGCATCTGCTCCAGCGTATTGGTTTTTAAGTGTTTCTATGGTGTCCTACCTACATTTTAAATTGAAATAAATAATTGAGTTATATCCATAACGTTTTCATCAATTTACAAATCCACGCGAGGATAGTCTTCCATTTTTCCGGAGAGTATCACTTGTGGAGAGTATGCACTTTTTCGGGATGGAAAAGCAAGTGTCTTAGATTTATTACCCTGTGGTATTTTTGAACTGAAAGTCATATAAGATTCCTTATGTAAAATGGACCATTTTTCAGATATGCGTGGATCAATTGCTTTCCGGAAATCCAAGCATGTAATACGTAATATGTGGTAATTTTTCAAAACGTATACGCATAAAACCCAACCAATTTAAGATGTAACGCCAGTTCTTCACTAGAGCGGCGTTACTCCCGACGTGGTCACTGTCAGGCGTTATTATAATTAAGATGCCCTCTGGTCTTAAAAGTTCATAATCCTTTCTGCAGCAATTGATGCGCTGCTCCGAACTTGGCATATATTCGAGCAATAAACTGAACAAAAGACATTCGTAATATATAGTCGGTAAATAGGTCACAGTATTATTTTCCAACCCAACTTTAGGATTTCCCATTGACTTGATGTGAACATTTAGGAAATCAGTTTGTAGAACATCATCAGTAGCTGGACACAAGTCAACAGCTGTCACTTCAAAATATGGTACTTTAGCAGATGGATTAAAGCAACTACCAACATCCAAGACTTTTATCTTTTCTGGCACATTCTTCATATATCGACATTGCGAGCAATCAAATGCTGTCCAAGAATCCAATAAGCCGAAAATTGCTTCTAAATCATGCATCATGCATTCTCGGGCATTTTAGTAAAACATTGATTCTATTTTTTGTACCGCAAATAATAAATTTTCTTTATTCAATACCGCAGCTATTTAAATTTATTCCTTGCCTAAGCCACCGTTTACTAAAATTACGACCGATTTTGATTTATCTATAAATTCATTGATATTTCGTCCGCGTACATAACCTTTATCAATAAGTTCTTGAGCAGATATCGGTACTCCTGAGAAATGAGGATCCTAAAAAATAAAAAAAAATTAATATAAGCACAAATTTTTTTATTTTCACATTTTGTTTCATCTCCGTATCACTATCTACAGATAAGTGTTTTCTCGGTCCCTGTGCATTCCTGCAATGCCCTTAGAAGATGCATCCATAGCCGCCCATCATAACAAAGCCACCAATATCTTGAAAATGCTTCGCCAACGATTCAACGTGATTTTCCAATTTCTCTAACTTACTTACATGGATTATTTTGCTAATACATTATATAAAGCACCCATCACGTAGCACAATTCGAGAGCACCAATCCAATCACGACAATCTATAAATTTTTGATTTTTATCTCCTAACATCACCAAGGTTTTTTGTATTTCTTCTATCGATAGTACATTTTGATTTTGTCGCTTTTTCTTTAATATCCAAGGGCAAATTGCAATAAGCGATATGCACAACTCCAATGGTTTATTCCAAGCGCCACCAATCCAAATCCGACCACAAAACATTTTTTTCTCGACTTTTTAGGCAATTTACACTAGTTTTTTTTCTATTAAAATCCTTTCAATTTTTCCGCCTTTCAGCCACAAATTTTTTTTTTTTTTTTGTTTGTTTAGAAATGGATTGGACCAGTTAAGTTAATGTTAGATCCATAATCCAGAAACGAAGTTGAGAGCGATGAAAAAATTTGAGTATAGGTAGACTGATGTGGCAAAGTGTTCGCAATGAGAGGCTCTGTTCCGCTGTCAATCCATAAATCACCGTATTTTGTATTGTACTGTCAAGAACCGGCTAATGATGCCGATAAAAGAAAAAGTGTAGGCGATTCGTGATTGTCATAGAAATACTAAATGTAAAATTAGAATGAAAACTCAGCTGATTTGATAAAGGCAGTCAGTTGCTTCAAATGCCTAAAGTTACCAGCACGAAAAATTTCATATAAATTGTTATACAGGTTAAATATACTGAAAGATTGTCTAAGGATGTCAAACCTCCTGCACTCAAAAATAAGGTGCTCGGCAGATTCAGTAATATTGCAATCTTCACAGATGTCAGAAGAGGAGACTTTGATCATTTTAAAATAAATCTTGTCGTAGGTGTGATTACTCATAAGACGGTGAAGAGCTTTAAATTCCCATGTTGTGAATTTTCCTTTAGGTAGAAGCGTGGGTGTCAAAAAAGGGTAAATTTTGTAGAACAGCCGGTCACTTTTTTCTCTAGCTAAAACATGATATTCATCTTTCCATTCTTTTATGATGAGTTTTTTGACTAGCAGAAAAGCTTTGCTGGGGGGGTAGTTTATGGACAAAACTGTACCATCGAACCTAGCTTGACGAGCATGGAAGTCAGCTTTTTCATTGATACTAAAACCGCAGTGACCTGGGATCCAGATGATGTGGCATTTTTCAATACTTGGGTCTTTTAAAAGGTTGTAGATATAGAAGACATACTTATTGAATGGGTCTTTGTTTTTGATTAAAATTAGAGCAGATTTGCTGTCAGAGAAAACTACAAATTTTTTTAGCTTAATTTCAGATGCATGGATGATTGCTTGTGTGATGGCCAGAATTTCAATGAAAGTGGATGGTAGTTCTTGTAGAACTTTGAATTTTCCTATATTTTCCAATAATTGAAAAACTAGAGATGTCTGAATTGATAGATCCATCCGTGGCGTATATTTTGAAGTTATTTTCGACGAAGTGGTTAAGTTTTTGCAGACAAGCGATTCGAAGACAATTTTTTTTTGAGTTGATCGATTTTTTTTTGAGTTGGTGATCGAATTAAGTAAGTTTAATTCAACTACGAATTTATCATGAATAATATTATTCCAGGAGGGTATTGAGTTAACTTTATTGAAGATGTTACTGAATTTTTTGAAGCAGTTAGAGTAACTACTGATGACATGATTGTGTCTGGAAGCGACCTCGTCAAAGAAGGCAGGTTTGAAGGTTTTTACCTTGAGAAGTTCTTTTGCAGTTACAAGATAAATTCTCTTAGCAACGGGGAGTTCATAAGAGATGGAACGTAAAATTGATGTTGGTGTTGAAGGGGACAAACCGGTACAACGTCTTAGGATTGAGTGTTGAAAGGTTTGTATTTTTTTTAATGTATACGCAGGAGCGTTACACGATGTAGAGTAGGGATATTCAATTTTGGATCTAACAATAGATTTGTAAACGTTTAATGCTTTCCTAGGTGGGAGTCCGGTGTGAATGTTGGTCAGAAGTTTGATGACATTTGAGCCTGTGTTGCAATTATCGAGGCTATCCTTGTAATGCTCATGCGTGATTAAACTTGAGTTGATTATTCTGCCCAAAAATTTAAAAGAGGAAGACGGACTGATTTTTTTTTGATTGTAATGTAAAAAATTTTTTTTGGACCCTTAGCAAAGCGAATGACTTTTGATTTTTCCGGGTTGAAAGTTAGATTTAAGTCTGCACAAAGTTTGTGAAAAAGATTGGCTTTAGTGTCGAGGTTACGGACTGCTTCCATTAATGATTTTCCAGCAGAGATGATGAGGAAATCGTCGGCATATTGAAATAAATGGGTAGATTTGTCCTATAATTGATGTAAACCGGCTGTGTATAAATTGAAGAGAACTGGGCTGAGACAGCTACCTTGAAGTAAGCCTTCACAAACTTCGACTGTATATGAATCTAATACGAGAGTTCTCGAGGAAAGAAAGTTGAGAACCCAATACCTACTTTGTGTCGGGATTTTAAAATCAGATAGAATTTGGTCCAGTTTCGCTAAGTTTACACAGTCGTAAGCTTTATTAATGTCTAAGCAAAGCATGACTACCTGGTTTCCATTTGCTTTTTCATTTGCAATTGTGAAAAGGACTTCATTAAGGCACATACCGGTGGAGATATTTTTTTGGTAAGCAAAGGACCTTGACGGGAGAAGGTGTGAGTGATTCAGGAAATTTGTTAGTCTTTCTTTAATCATTTGGTTGGTAACTTTTAGAAGAACAGGCAAGAGGGATATGGGAATGGGCACTATTTTAATTGTACGCCAAACAGTGGGAAACGAGTTGGTCATCCAGCGCTCATTTATAGCAGATAGCAGGGTTAGAAGGCTTGGCATGGGAAGGACCTTTATAATTTCATATTTGATTCCGTCATGGCCTGCTGCTGTGGACTTCTTGTTCGACTTAAGGACGTGCATGAGTTCATCAAGGTAGAATGGAGAGATGTTGTCCATCCGAGAGTTAAGTAAGGAGGTTTGGAGACCACATGTCGAGGGAACTTGAGCTTTCAGCCATTCAAGGTAGGATTTGTTGTTGAGATCATCCCAAACATGGTGTTTGTATTTCTTTTTTGTGGTACGATGACCATTTAAAAATTTCCAGAATGGCTTTGTATTGCTATTTGAGCATAGCTCTTCGACAACAAGGGCTCGGTGGCATCTTTTGGCTTTTCTAATCGATTTCTTCTATTCTTTTTGGGATAACTTGAAATCTTCGAAATTAGTAATATTGGGGTATTTGGAAAATTTTTGTTTAGCAGCCTGCAATCTACGGAATTGTGAAGTGAGAAGCTCGTTCCACCAAGGTTTTGGTGAGTAGGAATTCGAGATTTGGATGTCGGATTTGGCGTTAATTATTTCTTGTTGAAATGAGCACTGGATAGAGTCGCCTTGTGGCTCAAGATATACGTGAATAAGATTATTTAGGAGTTTTTTCCTCGAGATGAAGTCATTTATCTTGTACGAGGTAATAGAGGTGGCATTAAAGAGAATAGGAAGGTGGTGGCTGTTTCCCAGGAAAATTTCTTTTTTAACCTCTCGTTTGAATGTAAGATGGGTTGCGTTAGAGAAAGTTAGATCCAACACGCTACCATAATTGTTGGTCGTAGAGTGAAAATAGGTTGGTGAATTATCATTCAGACAATAGAAGTTACTAGCTTTAATGATTTCTTGCAAGGCTTTGCCTTTATTGTTTGACACGAAGTCACCAAAGCAAGGGTGTCTTGCATTGAAATCTCCTGCAATTATGACATTGTGGAAACCATTGAGCATATCACAGAGACGATTAAAGTCATCCCGGAAAGATTGAATGGGGATGTTGGGCTTGGAATAGCAAGCAGCAATGACGATATTAGGTTTTAGACAAGAGGTTTTGATAATGACAATGTCAGCAGTCGATTTAAATGGGATTTGTTTGAAGGATATGCCTTTTCTGGGAAGGATGGCAACACCTCCATAGCCGTCACTTCTACATTTATAAGCAGAGTTGTAATTTGAGATTTTGAGATTGGAAATTTTTTCATCGGACAGAAAGACTTCACTCAAGATGGCGAAATCAGTTCGGTTGGAATTTATGAAAAAATCAAGAGAATGGGCATTACGCCTGAAGCTTTGTATGTTATACTGTAGGAAGGACGTCATGAGAAATGTTAGAACATGATAGGGCCGACCCAGATGTACCTTGTTTTAAAAGATCAAATTTTGATATAAGGGAACTTATTTCTGTTTGGATGGTTTTAAGCATATCTTCTTGAGAAGAGATGGAGAGAATCCTGAAAATCTTTTCCAGAACTATCTCCATTTCAGTGGATTTATGGTAATTGATGAAAGTATGCTTTTCAGGAGGTGGGGTAGGTTTTTTTGGCTCCTGCGACTTGTTACTATAAGTCGAGGGCGTCTTGAGAAACATTCTATGCAAGGACTTGGGAATACTTGTTTTATTTTTTAAAACTGCATTGAAGTTTTTGTTAATTAAAATATTATTTGTATCAATAGTAGGATCTCTGATATTGTTAGGGGCATTGCTGTCCTTCTTGGTGGGAAGTTTACGTCATAGTTGTCAAGTAAATTGTATGGGTTGTTAGAGAATTTCTCTTTGTATTCTCTAAAAGATAAGTTCTGGATGGTTAAAATTTTTTTTTAAATTTTCCTCTCTCTTTCTTTTTGGACACTCTCGAAATGTTACGTTGTGGTCCAGAGACCCGCAACCTAGACATTTGACTGAAAGGCATGAGTTCGTAGGACATGCCGCTGACTTGCCACAGTTTAGGCATCTGCTTTCCTTACTTTTGCAGAATTTGGGGGTGGCCAAATCGGCCGCAATTATAGCAGAGCCTGACGGAAGGAATGAAGTAGTCAACTGGAATATTACAATAGTTGAATTTTATACTCTTGGGAATTAGTTTACCCTTGAAACCAATCTTTAGGCTGTTTGTTGGGATGAACATTTCTCTGTCTGCAGGGTCTCTTCTGAGGATTCTTGTAACAGAAATGATTTCAATATCAGAGATAGCTGAAAGTGGAATGTTTTTTACGATCCCAAATTTTTCTGTGAAAATTGTAGGGATGTAGGCCTTGCAAGACTTTGGACGAAAATCATTGTTTATTATAAAGTTGTTGGCATCAACCGCAGTGGCAAAACCAAGTTTGGCTTTGCCATTGCTGATGGTTTTGATATTAATCAAACCATCCAATTTGAGATCTTTGATGTGTTCGAAAAAAAAATAAGTCTGAGTTAAGGCGAAAAGTTTTCTCTAGGTTATTGTTACATACATCAATGAATACGTAGCACTCACCGGTCGTGTCATGATTATAACGATTTGGACTAGTTGGGTCAGAGTTCTTTCCTTTTATGGGACTACGATTATTATTACTGTTCACAGAGCTGTCTTTATTGGGAGGCTTATTCTTAGAGGGAGCGATCGGACTTTAAGGAGGTGGTATTGACATCCTCGGTCAAGTCTTTTACGGATGAATTATTCTTATCAGAGATGATCTTTTTGAGACCTTCGTTCTGGTTTGTGGATTTTCTTTTAAATGGCTCCTTGCTATGCGTGATTCGAACCAAATTTTCGAAATCATCATCGTTTGATAACACGCTTGAGAGCCTCACCCCCTTGAGGGCCGGGCGACTTTTAGGTTTCGTGCTAGATTAAAGACAAGAGAAAAGGATTAACTGACTTACCGAGAAAAGAAGGGATATGGAAATCAGCCGTTTTTGGTGGAACCGACAGAGACAGAGAAGAACAAAGCCTTGTAAGTTAAAGCAGTATTAAGAATTTGACAGGAATCGCCGCTACTTGATGTCCAATGTACAGGTGAGTTGACGAAGTGAGTCTTGTCAGGATGAGGTTGAAGACAGCAGGTGGTGCTACACAATCTGCGGAGAAGCACAAGGACGTCGAAGCCTTTGTTGATTTTGTTTAAATGCTGCAACTTCACTATATATATTTTCACTAGTTCAATAGTTTTCAGAAGCAAAAGTTTGTGGAAGAAAAAAGAGAATTTTTCTTTTGTGTTGAAAAAAATTTTTTTTCAATAATTTTCTGCAAGAAGCGTCTTGTTTCATGCAGGGTTGCCGAATCGATGACAGCCACAAATGCAATTTTATAAGTTTAATTCGAAAATGTTCTTCAAATTATAGCTGATTACTATTATGGATTGTTTACATAAATAAATAGAAAACATAAATAACAGAGCTTACGACAAAAATAATAGCGCTTACGACAAAAATAACAGAGCTTACGACAAAAATAAATACGCTTACGACAAAAATAATAGCCTAATGAAAATACAGAAAATACTGAAAGCCATTGATTGTGAATCATTTGAATTTTATTTTTGTTTTGCAAAGAAAAAAAAAAGGCTGTTGTATCAATCAGCTGTCTATCTTTACACATTAAGGTGCCGCATATGAATTTAAATGATATTTGGTGGTGCCAATACCTTCTATTTTAGCTTCGACCTCCTGGCGACAATATTTTAGCTGTTGTGGGCTTTTTCGTAGATAAAAATCCATATTTTGTGTTTTATATACATATAAAGTAGGTTAGTTTTCTGTACGTCTTAGTTATTATATTTTTGACATTACCTCATTATTTTTAAGATTCTTTTTGAAATTAAGCTATTTGAATGCAATTCTTGCTACAAGTAAAAATACGTATAAGTATGTGGATTCTGCTTATTGTCTACATTTCTCACTATCCGAAAGACAACTTAAAGTATTGCGCTGATGAAAGACGTATCAATCCCCTCACATTCTCTAACAATTGCAACGAAAGAGAAGTGACACTAGAATTTGAAAAATATGAAACCGCGAACATATTAATAGTTCCCTTTTCAAAAGTAAATAAATTAACTATTAATATAGATATTATATCCAAAACAATGTCCTTTGAACAAAAGCAATACATATATATATCTATAGCAATATTAACACATGAGGATGTTAATGGTGTAGAAATTCTTAAGTTCTCTATTAAATGCATGTCTTGATTAGTATCTATATTATGAATAAATGCCACAGAAATTATAAACAATAAACTCTTAAATAATCCATGACTTAATAAATGGAAAAATGCCACCTTCATAAGCCCTGAAGATAAAATTCTTATTGTTAAGGGTAATTGAATCAAAGTTGAGAAAGCTTCCCAATTAAATTTAACTTAGTATGAATACTAAACATTTCTTTCAAAATATTGCATAATAGTTAAGTTAAGGTTTAGCAACAGTCAAAAATTACATTATTATTAAAGTTCCTTCTTATATTTCCCATTTATAAGCTCGATTTTTATTTTTATAGTAAATAGCAAGTGAAACGAGCATATTTTTAAATTACGAAAGTGCCATATTAAAATACTTCTGCACTTTATGTAAACAAAAAACATATGTTGAAATGTTAGTATTCTACTAGTTTTACGATACATAAGTTAGTTAGTTTGCGCTAATTTCATATAATTCTCTTGCTTAACACATGTCTTGAAAAACACAGTAACAGCGTTGCTATACAACGTTCAACGTACTAACAGCTGTAACCAATGCTTGCTTGAATACGTTGCGAATTATTATTATTCCTTGTATATCATAACCAGCAATTCTACATTGTGCAGAGCATAAAGTCGTTATTTTACAGACGATAATTCTCTGTCTTTATTTAAGAGAAAATTAAATTATTAAAGCAAAATACATTACGAAGCAATTTGCTTAAGGATTAAAAAACAATTTAATCTCTTTAGTGTATGTTTACTAAAAGTATGAAAATATTATAAGTGCAAACCTTTTCTTGCAAAAGCCAACAACGCTAAGAAACTGAAGTAAACGCGGTGCGTGTGTAGAAGAACAAAATAAAGTAAAAAAGAAAGCTTTATGTCAGAATTGCCGAATTTATAATGAACATAAAATAATTATCAATCGGTATTTTAATTGACAAAATGGTACAGAATAAACTGCAAAGAAGAAAAAAGTGCATGTTTTTCATATATGTTAACACATATGCACATCATCCCTTGTCATGAATTAAGTGAAAATCTATTTATTGCATAAAAATAATCCTAGATTTTCAAGTGTTTTCGGGCTTGTAAGAATTTTTGGTTGCAACAACAGAAATGAAAGATTAAAAAAATTAAGAAAACAAAATCGAAAGTGCTAAAGCATCGTTATAAAAAAATATATTTAGCAACTTTGGTTCAGTATTACTGTTTTCAATCGTTTGGTCAATTTGGCAGTCAGTCGTAATAGCTGACTCTGGATTCACAAAAATAATTCCGGACATGTTAATGGCTGTGTAGGGGTAAGTAGAGCGGTTATTGCACCTATTTGAAATGAGATTTTTATGAGAGTTATGATGAGAGTACATAACGGAATTCAGATGTAAAGATTTGAAAAATGGAATGAATGAGCTGAAGGTGGATGCTCTATTCAGATGCTCCTGTATACGTGCTTTTTATTACTCTTAATCTGATATATGACCACTAAACTAAACATTCGTATAACACCAAAGAAAATTTAACAAACCTTCATGTTAGTCCTTCTAAAATGAATGAAAAAGGTAAAAAGGATAAATAAACGAAAACGCGGCGCAACTATTTTGTAAGTTTTGCTGAAAAACCGGCGCCGATTTATGGATTTTAGTTTCGAGTAAATTGCTCCACAGAGCAATCTACAGCTGTAAGCTCGTTACAGCGTATCTATAATCAACAATTATGGAGTTTCTTCGATATCCGGTACTATGAACCGTCATAGTGACACGCTTATCTATGAGTAAATATTCTAAAATTCTAACCCATTCATTTGAAGGGAAAAGTTAGGTGCTGTTTATGTTATAGAAATTAGTTAGGAATCTCTGAATTGATGTATTCTAACCAACGGAAGGCAAATACAAAAATTCAAACAGCGTTAAGTTTACCTCTGGATGACGAAAAGATAATTAAGTGGCAATTGCGCACTAGAGTATAGCGTATAGAACCTTAATAAGCTTGAGAATCTGAATATATTCAAGCATAATTGTGTGTTGGCTTATATGTCAACTCTCTTTGGAAGTGTCATGATGGTAACACTTGGCATAAAGAGACGAAGCTTATGAATGTTCGAAATTGCTGGTCATAGCATAAGTTCTAAAGTGTTCCCGTATAAAAGCCAACCACATACGCACTAAATTTATTTTTCTGTCATTTCTGCCCTCTCTGTTGCTACTAAACACTTCTCCTGTAATATTCCACATGCGTGGCATTTCACGAATAAATATAAACGACATTTTTGGAAAAGGCAGCATTTGTTAGAAAAATTGGCAAATGAAATATTCACATCCCAGATAATAAGTAAAGTATATTTAAGATTCGCCGTCAATCGAATTTAGTTGCCTTGTCACATCAATTAAATTGCGTTACATGCTTTAAACGTATTTACATTTTTGCTATTATATTGTAGATATTTATTTCCTATACATATATTTTTTTAATTTTTTTTAGATAGATGTGTATATTTTTCATACGTATTTTTATTCTCTGCTTATGTATTTGAATATATACGAAATGAAGAAAAAATTACGTCTAAGGTTTTTTAGGTATCTTGTTCGAGTCTGGTCCACTTTTAGTTTTGATAATATGCGGGTATTAACTAAAGATATAGGCGATAAGTTCTCCTTTTTCATTTCATGGGCGAATGCCAACAATGAACAGTAGAGGAAGGTAACGTCTTCACTTCTAATCATAATTACGTTTACTCTGTATAGTTTCGATGGATATTTCGACTTGTCTCCGTGTTATAACTACAATTACAGATCTAATATGATTTTATATTTCGATATTGAGATTAAGTATTAAGATTTCTTTCCAGTTATTATTATTTACAATTTATTTAAAAAATCGTCTTATAGCATTGGGTCTGAGTTAAATTTTCTGTAGACTTTGTTTTTTGATGTACATACCTATATCGTATTTGATTCTCTTTTTTAGAATCATTCATTCGAAGTTAAGGCAAACTGCTCATGGCTTTCATATCTAAGTTTTCCTTGTGAACTAAAACGTGTAAACCTACACTTGAAATTTTGAATGCTTGAATGAAAATAAACAATTAGCAACAGCAATTTTACAAAATGTACGTTTTGTGTACTAATGTAATATTTTCTATTAGGATAACTCCAATTTCTAATTTAATAAACAAATGACTATATAATCCACTTGAACAAAAGTAATTCGCTAAGCACCCTAGGATGATGAGTTTAAGCACTACGGTCATTTTGAAATGCGACACTTCACAAGAATAGAATTTTCTCGATTCATGATAATCAAAAATCAATATTTTGTTTTATAACTGCATTTACTTCTGGATTTTTTCCAACGAAACCTTTCCTTGTCATTCAATACTTTTTTTAAGCATACGCTATATAATGTGTTCAAATTTTTCAATTAATTAACTCTGAGAGTAATATATATTTCAACAACCTTGCAAAGTATATAAACTTTTTTTTTTTTATCAAAATTTGCGTGTGTGCACGTTAACTTGACATCTGTTATCATCAATTTATAGTTGTTATAATTATATCAATAATCTACACAATGCACGCTTTGTAAACAACGATGTTGTCTTCATTATAACCTGAATTTTATCGATTATATATGAACCTTGCTTTCAGTTTGTGACCAATTTTTTTGGTCAAATTTGAAAAATGGGTTTTCTCAACGCTATCACGATAAACTTGAATTTAACTAGCAAAGATGTTTAGTAAATTCCTTAACGAGCCCTATTAATGCCTTAAGAGAGCTCTGGTAGGCAGCTAAGGTTATTATGTTTTCGGATTTAGACGCATACTTCTTCAGAATTAGGCAACGTTAGATATTTTCTTAAGAATCTACGTGAAAATCTGTTTGTTGAAGTGAAATTCAGGGGTATTTCCAAATTCGACAGATGTTTCGTATAGGTTCACGAGATATATAAGGATATCGATGGAGTTTTCTGGTTAAGCCGCGCGAGTGTTTCAATTTTGACCACTTTTCCATAGTCGATTTATGTTTACATCTCATATCTAGAAAATTTGGAAAAATAGGTTCTAAAAACAGAATTAGAATGTGTGTGTGAGCTGATTTAAAAACTATTTTCATCTAGGTTCGTGATGGGTCTAACAACTTAACATAGCTTGTTAGGACGTTTACAGAGTACTCTTAAAATAGTTAGCAATCGATTTAACTAATTTTTTGCATACCAAGCTTCACGTCAGTCGAGTAAAACTCTGGGAGACTTAGGCTCTAGATATGCCCTCTATTGCTTTCCACACTCCTACTATTTCAAGCTTTCAATGCGTGTTTCTTAAAGCTTTATTTTTTAAGGCAGTGGATTAAGGCAGTTTATTATTATTAATTTAGCCAAAGAATAAATTCTAAGACTACAGTCTTGAAGCATTAGCAACTAAGGCTATGTTGAAAGCTCTACCGCACATAAGATTTGACTCTTGAGCCACTCATACGAATTCTTCGAACCGAATGCATTCATATTATTAAAATTTTGAAGGCGTCTTCAAAAAAAAAAAAATCGTCCAGTGCTTGAATGAAGGATTTTCTTTTCTTTGATTATAACTTGTTTTATAGAGCAATATGTAGTACAGATTTTTCCGACCTTTTTTTGTCTTTTTCGGTATACAACTGTGACAAAAAACCAACTTTCAATTTATTTTAAAACCTGCGATCTACCTCACGTCTACTCATTTACTTAGAAGAAATGTTTGCATTTTTCATTTTGATTAAGTTATTACGAGATATGATACCCACCGTGAGGCGCTTTTTCCTTTTACGCAGGTTTTTAAATAAATCACTCCTTAACATTCTAATTTTTTGGGATATTTTAGGAAATGTGACAAAATGCTGCTCCTTTTTACACATAAAAGTTTGGATAAAATAAATCTTTTATGGTATTAAATAAGCGAAAAAATTATAGTGAGACGCATGGCCCACCTTCAAATACTCTACAAGGAAAAGTGCTTGAAAAAGTATTTCGATCGGAAGCTTTTTCAATAGCGTTTACCCTTGGGCCAAAACATTTTCGTGTAATTTACCGAATTTTGGATTACGTTTAACAAAGAACGCAAGATCATAAGTAACCGAGCCGATTGCTACTTTTGCGCACTGCTCCTGAATAATTGTTAAGTAAATCAAAAGAATCCGATTTTCGTTTCTGGCTTTCAACAAAATGTAGCAAGAAAGCAAAAATAGGCGGCGAAAGGATTGATTTGATTATTGATCTGGGTTCTGGTGAACGTCGCTTTTAGTGAACGCTCCAGTACAAACAGACAAAAATTTATACTTCTCAAGTAGAGTGGAAACGCTACTGACATTTTTTAATTTAACTTTTCATTCGCGTCTGCAAAGCGTATTTATTTTTTGAAAACGAAGTAAACATTTGGTTTTTGGTTCTCAAAACATATCTCTTCAAATGAAGTATTAATTAATATACAAGGTTGTGTTCAAAAAAACAGGTGAACTTTTATGTTTTTCGAAAATTATTTATTTATTCTTCAACATATACTTTGTCCCCGTCAAATTAATTCTCCTTAGATATAATGAACCTGTGCGAAGAATTTCTGATATGGGATCTTCGTAAGGCGTTGAGCTCTTACACCGACACGGTCTTAACCTTCTTAATTGTTGCAAAACACTGTCTTTTCATGTGTCTTATTATTTTTGCAAAAGTCACCGGGGATCAAGCCTAGTGAACACGACGGCTGCGGTTATGTTTTTGGCCAAACAATTTACGTCGCCCACGAAATTGGAAATGTTGTCTTTTCTCTTCAATACACCTCGTGTATATTTATTTCCTTAATGCACTTGTGCGAGCGCTTTTTCCAATTCTCGAAGCACGTGTGATATCAGCCTTTCGTTATGGTTTGACTATCAAAAACAAACTAAAAATACAAAATGACTGATAATGTCAACATATTTCGGGGACATTTGTACCAACATATCGATAGCTTTATTTGAACACACTTTGTATAGAAAGCAAAGAGCACAGAGGCTGGCTGCTTTCGTTTGAAGATTTAGCTCCACTTTTTTATAAAATATTGTGGATGCTTAGGTTGCAAAATGGTAAGGACCACCTTAATGTAAAATAATCTGCACATATCAATTTCACAGTTAATTAATATATGTATTGTTTAATCATTAGTAAAAGCATTGGTTGGTTGTTGGCTAATAATAATAATAATAATACAGTATTGTTTATGTTTCTCAAACATAGTTAAGTTTATAATGCCGGTCGTGATATTTGTTTACATCTTCTAATTCATCGATTCTCTTAATTTCCTTTATTTATTTATTTATTTTTTTCGTGTTTATGTCTGTTGAGCACTGCTACCATGTGCATCGAGAGATTCATTTGTATGTATGAATGTGTGTATGTGCATCCAAACAGTATTTACTCATATTTGTTCCCTTTTACTTTTATCTAAGTTCATTTAGCGTGTTTTTATCGTAACATTTGCAAATCATTGAACCTGTTGTTGTTTTTATTATTGTTGTCGTCGTTATTCTTGCTCAGTTGGCTGCCAGACTATATTTATTATTGCATTTAGTTCTAATCAACCTATTTGTACAACTAGTAGTGAGATTATGAGTTTCGCATTCTTAGGTGAACCGGTTGTAAGCTTTACTATTCAAATTGTGCAAAGTGCTTACAAAGATATATCATATCTGATACCATCTGATTCTTTGCTTTAAAAAAAAATGCACATTTCATTTTTGTTTTTATTTTCTTAAATACTAAATAAATAGGTAAATAAACATCAATGATTAAATTACGTAGGTACGTACATACATGGTTACGAAAAAAATTTAAAATAAAAATACAAAAAAAATATTTCTAAAAAAACATGCATGTTGTTCAATTTTTTGAGTTTAAATTAATTAATAACGGGTAACTCGATATACGGCTATTTATACCGGTTGTTAAGTTAAAAAAATCTACAATTGTTGCAAAAGATCTCGTAATAGATTTAAAGATTAATAAATTGTTGTACAATATAAGGAGCATGTGTTCGTTTTTGGATTCAAGTAAACCGAAGAAAAACAAGAAAAAGAAGAAAGTAGAGTGTGAATCTACGTACGATTTTAGTGTATTCTTGATTGCTTTTTTTAATTTCGAGATCTCAAATCTGACTATTTTATTAAGGGACCTTCCACAGTTCCAAAAAATTGCAGATATTTCTCTCTTACATTTTTATAAGTTGTAATGAACGTTTTAATGGTTCAAATAAGTGAATAATTGGATGTCTGGTGAAAGAATTTCAGCTGAAGCTAAGACAGGCATGTTGAGAGGATTGACGGGAATCTGTAGTCGTTGTATAGGCTATTTGACTGCGCAATATTCTTCAGTATTGGGACGATCATTTAGTTGGTAGTGTGTTTTTCCAATAATTTAAAACAACCTGATTTCTCCGGAAGTTTTCCTTATTTTTATTAACTATATTGCCTGCCTACTTATTAAAGATTTATAGCATTTTTTTTAAAAATGGGCTAAGGAACGATTAGGGCAATCATTATATTACCTCAAAATAAATTGAATGTAATCGTGTTTCAGATAGCGGATATTTGAAAAAAGAAATTAGTTTAAGCGAAGCTGATGCTCTTTCATAAGCAGTAATATTATAGACTTTAAAAAATTTCAGAAGTGACGCGGAACATTATCCAGCAAAAGCAGACCTTGGTAAACAGTATTAAATAATTTTTTCATCAGAAAGTTTTTTTTACCTATCACTCGTGGGATCCTCTGTATACGTGCAACACAGTAACAGCCAGAAAGAGGTGAAGAAAGAGGAAGAGATAGCAAGGTAGCGCCTAAATCGATAAGTGCCTTTACTGACCGGGCATTCACGAGTTGATTTACATTTGTTGGCACTTTTTCACAATTCTTTCCAGGTTTTGAGAAAGGACCGATTTGATCGCACTGGTGGTGGAGTCATAATCGTCATATCTGCTGCGATCCCGTCCTATTCAATTGAATTTCCTACTCCTCTCGACGTTGAATTTATTGCCATTTGGCCTACAATTGCCAATAAATAGTTATAAGTAACTTGCTCCTACCCCCAACGCGGATATCTCCGTTTATAAGATACATGCTGCCTTCATTTGTGATGTGGCCGAAAAGTCTAAACCTACCGACATAGTTATAGCGTTGAGGGACTTAATGTTGCCACAAGTCACTTGGTGTCATGGTGATAATTCTGGCTGTACTGTCCCCACTTGAACTTCGGTTAGAGCTATTGTGTGTGTAGACTCCTAGATCTTTGCTTTGCCAGTTACCCGGAGATAGTTGTAAGTCGTTGTCCATCTTTTAGTTTACCTGAGGATCCGTTTCATCCATCAATTTGTAGTTTCTTTTATTAGAGGTATGATGTTCCGTGGAACTATTCTAACGCGCCAAATCCAACTTTATCAAATAAATATTATGATTTTAACAAAACTAATATTTTACTGCTCATCTTCACACATTAAAAAAATCTCATCTTTCACACATTATGTTCGGTTTTTCTGCTGGGAATATTGAAATCTTACTTTATTCGTTCTACAATGTATCGAATTCATTCGAAGGCATTTCTGCATTCGTTCCGATCAAGCAATCTCGCCCTCGAAGCAGATGCCCGTCATGGTTTAACAAGAGAATTAAATATTACAAAAATTGGAAAAATTGCTTATGACTATTTCGCTTAATCTGCATCAAAGCATAGATTCAATTACATCACCAATGGTTACACAGCATCTAGTTTTTGCTATTAGATCTTATATTTATCTTATTATGGCTTTCGGAAAGGAAGGTCTACTGTCAAGAATCTTTTAGAGTTTATATGCCATGTTTTCAAGGCTTTTTCTAGTGGTTCTCGTACGGATATCGTATATACTGATTAAATAAATGTTATAAAGCATTTAACTTAGCCAACCATAACTTATTGATCTTCAAACTCTATGCCTCTGGCTTTCCTTTTTACTAATTGAAATGCATAAGCTCTTATCTGCGTAACAGATCTTTCAGGGTTTAACTTCATCATCTAGGGTAAATTTTCTGTGACGTCTGACGTCCTTCAAGACAGTCACTTAGGACTCCTTTTATTTAAGTTATACATTGATAATCTTCCCTCGCTGATTTAATCCAGCCAGATCTTGATGTACGATGACGGTGTTAAACTGTTTTCTTCTTTCTTCTTGGAATCGCAATCGCATCGTCTTCAAGTTGACTTAAATAATTTAATTACATGCTGCTCGTTAAATTTTATAAAATTAAATCTAAAAAAATGCGAGAAGATTTCTTTCTTAAGAAGGAAGTGATTAAGTTCTGAGTATTTCATTGACTCACAGGAATGGAAAAGCGTTGATTCGGCCATCGATCTAGGGGTCCTATTCGACCAAAGACGTTTTAATTTGCACCTTGAGCTCTCTTTAAGTAGGCCTAGGTCCGCGTTTGGTTTCATTAAAAGGTGATCCAAAGGGATTTAAGGATCCCTATATTACAAAAAGGCTTGACATGCGCTTAGTTGAGTATGCCTCTGTTGTGTCGTCTCCTTTCTCTAGGTGTTATGTAAATGGAATTGAATCAGTTCAAAGACAATTCTTGCTGTTTGGCCTTAGAAATTTGCCTTGGGGCCCGCTTGCCTCTTTGTTTCCTTATGAAAATAGATTGCTTCTGTTATCCTTACCGTCACTTGAGATTCTTAGTGTTTCCTTCTTAATTAAGTTAATTAATGGTAGAATCGATTCGATCACATTGCAAGCTTTTGCATGTTTGCGAAGGCTTAGGGGTTCACTTGCAATTTAGTTCGGTACTGGTTGTGGACGTGTCTGCGTGGTAGTTGGTTACATGGTTTTTTCTTTCTTATTGATTTTTTACATGAATTATGACTTAATTAGTCTTTTGTTTACTTCTCCTTATATACTTTATACTAGTTTTTTAATATTAATTAGTACAAAATTTGTTTCTAAGAGTCAATCGAATTCGACTGTTAATTTATTTTAGTTGAGTTTCACGTGTAAGTAAATAAATAAACAAATAAACTTTATCGCACTTGAGAATTGAACCCGCGAACAGTGACTTTGTCGCGATTTTTACTTATTCAGCTAATCACACGTTAATGGAAGAAGAGAAAATTACTGGCGTTTTTCTCTGCCTGATTTTCTCAACATTTTCTTTTGCATTCTATAAGCACAATTTTTATTATATCAATCACCGAGTACATCCGTTTTTCCAACAGGTTTGCAACGTCTAGAAGCAGGCTTCGTAGAACCCGCAAAGTATATATATTCTTGACCAGCTTCAAATTCTAAATCAAATACAGCATGTCCGTCTGCCCAATTGTGTTTCTGCGTAATGTCAGCTATAAGCATTCTCCTGGTTACAAAAATTAAGCTACTGACTTCAAATTTGGCAGAAACATTAAAGGGTGTGAAGTTATATTTAAATATAACTAGCAAAGACACAAACTAAAATTTTTGCAGAGCTCTGTAAAGCCGTTACCAGAATTCTGTTAAACGAAGTCTCGGAGGGATTTAACTCAAAGTACAAGTGAAATAGAACTTTTCGAGAATTTTTTTGCAAGTTATTATAAACAAAACATGACTATATGTAAATTAATTAATATTCGAAACCAAAACTTTTTTACACTATGCTATAAATGAGGTTGATAAAGCGAATGTTTGCGGAGCTACTGTGGCCAAACCGCATCCCTTGGAAAAATGAAACTAGCACAGAGTGCTTCCTCTATTAATAGCCTTTCCAACGGTGTGCAAAACTTAATATAACCTCTGTGCTAGTTTCATTTCCAAAGTCCCATAAAAAAATTCTCCGGGCAAAAATTCAAATTCTGCTTATGGAAACTATTTTTAACGGTATTTGAAATTTGGTATGTTAGCGAAAACTACATATGAAAAAACACCCAAATTTGACACTCTAGTGCGGCCAAACTAGAAAATGTCGCCTATATTCACCTATATCACGTGAATCTATATAAAAGTACCTATTCCATGGGCAAAAAAATTCACACTTTGCTTTCAGGAACTATTTTTACCGATTTTTTGAAATTTGGTATGTTACCATAACATAGCTATGGGAGAACACCCAAATTTGACACACTGGTGCGGCCAAACTAGAAAATGTCGCCTATATGCACCTATATCAGGTGAATCTATATAAAAACGCCTGTCCAATGAGCAAAAAAATTCAAACTTTTCTTTCGGGAACTGCGCTGAACGATCTTTTGAAATTTGATATGTTAGCGAAAAATGGTAAAATGTGGTATAGTATAGTGTATTTTGTACTAGAAATCACTGTACTACAGTACAAAATTTTTGTACTACAGTATAGTGTATTTTGTACTGAAAATAATTGCACAGTATAGTGTATTTTGTACTGAAAATCATTGTACTACAGTACAAAATTTTTGTACTACCGTATAGTGTATTTTGTACTGAAAATAATTCTACTACAGTATAGTGTATTTTGTACCGAAAATCATTGTACTACAGTATAGCGTATGCTGTACTGAAAATCATTGTACTACAGTATAGCGCATTCTGTACCGAAAATCATTGTACTACAGTGTAGAGAATTTTGTACTGGAAATCGTTGTACTGCAGTATTGTGCATTTTGTACTAGAAATCATTGTACTACAGTATAGTGTATATTGTACTGAAAATCATTGTACCACTGTATAGCGCATTTTGTACTGAAAGCCATTGTACTACAGTATAGTGTATTCTGTACCGAAAATCATTGTACTACAGTGCAGTGTATTTTGTACCGAAAATCATTGTGCTACAGTATAGTGTATTTTGTACTAGAGATCATTGTACTATAGTACAAAATTTTTGTACTACAGTATAGTGTGTTTTGTATCGAAAATTATTGTACATTATTTTTGTACTACAGTATAGTGTATTTTGTACTGAAAATAATTCTACTACATTATAGTGTATTTTGTACTGAAAATCATTGTACTACGGTACAAAACTTTTGTACAGTGTATTTTGTACTGAGAATAATTGTACAGTATAGTGTATTTTGTACTGAAAATCATTGTACTTCAGTATAGCGTATTTTGTACTGAAAATCATTGTACTACAGTGTAGTGTATTTTGTACTAGAAATCGCTGTACTACAGTATTGTGTAAAAATCATTGTACTAAAATCATTATACTACGGTATAGTGTATTATGTACTGAAAATTTTTGTACCACGGTATAGTGTATTTTGTACTGAAAATCGTTGTACTATAGTACAAAATTTTTGTACTGAAAATTTTTGTACTACGGTATAGTGTATTTTGTACTAGAAATCATTGTACTACAGTACAAAATTTTTGTACTACAGTATAGTGTATTTTGTATCGAAAATTATTGTATATAGTTTTTTTTTGTCCTAGAATATAGTACATTATGCTAAAGTATACTATACTAGTACTATACTTTACTATACTAGTATATACATAGGCTATACTATACTCACAACCATTTTTCGCTAACATATCTAATTTCAAAAGATCGTTCAAAACAGTTCCCGAAAGAAAAGTGTGAATTTTTTTGCCCATGCAATAGGTAATTTTATATAGATTCACATGATATAGGTGAATATAGGCGACATTTTCTAATTTAGCCGCACCAGAGTGTCAAAGTTGGGTGTTCTCCCATAGCTATGTTATGGTAACATAGCAAATTTCAAAAAATCGGCAAAAATAGTTCCTGAAGGCAAAGTGTGAATTTTTTTTGCTCATTCGATAGGTATTTTCATATAGATTCACGTGATATAGGTGAATATAGGCGACATTTTCTAGTTTGGTCGCACCAGAGTGTCAAAGTTGGGTGTTCTCCCATAGTTATGTTATGGTAACATAGCAAATTTCAAAAAATCGGTAAAAATAGTTCCTGAAAGCAAAGTGTGAATTTTTTTTGCTCATTCGATAGGTATTTTCATATAGATTCACGTGATATAGGTGAATATAGGCGACATTTTCTAGTTTGGTCGCACCAGAGTGTCAAATTTGGGTGTTCTCCCATATGCATTTTTCGCTAACATAACAAATTTCAAAAAATCGGCAAAAATAGTTCCTGAAAGCAAAGTGTGAATTTTTTTTGCTCATTCGA
>NW_023998564.1:306477-407279 GCF_014805625.2 Glossina fuscipes
TTTTTTTTGCTCATTCGATAGGTATTTTCATATAGATTCACGTGATATAGGTGAATATAGGCGACATTTTCTAGTTTGGTCGCACCAGAGTGTCAAATTTGGGTGTTTTTCATATGCAGTTTTCGCTAACTTGCCAAATTTCAAATACCGCTAGAAACAGTTTCCATAAGCAGAATTTGAATTTTTTTAGTTTGTTTGAAAGGTAGTTTTATATGGATTCATGAAATGTCCACAAAAATCTTTTCTTTTTTTTAATATGGACGGATTAGGCTTTCAAACCAACTATATCTCAATTGTAAGTATTTAACATGAGCTCTGTTAAGGTGTTAACAGAGGTATGTTAACAGAAATGGTAGGTGTCTTTACTAGTTAAATTCGAATTTATCTTCACACTTATATCTTAACTTAATATAACTTATATATGTATATATAGAATATAATAGTGTATCAAACATTAATTTTTTTCTCAAAATTTTTATAATACGCAAAAACATGCTTCAAAAACCGCATAAAATATATAAATTCTTGGCCAGTTTCAAATTTGGAAGGCTTCTAATATGTCCGCCTGTCCGTCTCTCCATATGTTCGTCTGCCCAACTTTGTAGTATCTGTCGTAAATATGAAAATATCGCCTGCAAATGTGCGCAATAATTTGGAAGTGACTTAAACTTTGCAAAGGATACGTCTATAACGCCCACACGACTATACAATAAAATCTTTAAATTTGAAAATTTCCCTTTCCGTGCGAGCATTTCTTATATATGTGTAACCGTTTGTGGAGTGTTTGTTGATTATAAAGTGAAAGTCCTCCATTACTGCTAGCTACTAGCTAGCTTTACAATGACATGTGCGTTTATCCGCCACAATCTCCGACCCTGTGATATTTGTCTGTAATATACTATTCCATATTTCACTTTGACTAGGTGAATAAAAATATTACTTTCTGTAAAATTGGCCTAAAAACTTTCAGAATTTGGTCTCTTCCAGACAAATGAATGATAAGAACCAGACTTTAACATTATAAATTTGCATAAAAAATTTTCAACAATGTTTATCGAAATAAAAGTGCAGAAAGTATAAAAGTTTCAACAACAAATGTTTATTACAAACAACGTTTGTGTATTACATTTTTATAGAGCCGATAGCCTGTGTTGCTAGTGCTCAATTTCTTTTTTTAGTCTAAGAATTCATTTCATTAGTCTAAAATTAAAATAATAATAATACATTTTTTTAAAAATATTCACATGAACGCATACTACTTGGTAACGTGAACATTACTTTCTAGCTCAGTCAACCATCTAATGTTTTTGACATTGACGTGATTTCTGAGTTCGTATATTCGCGCGTAACATTGCTCTCATCCAATTTTTTAATAGTTTGAGAAAGTTTTCTTATGCGAAAGACAAAGTTGCTCTATGTCAATGTTTAGATATAACTTGTATGGTTTGCAAATAAGTGATATCTTATAAGCAGATAAGATTATTTTAAACGTCTATCAAAATTGCATCGAAAATTTTAAATAATACTTATGACGTCTCATTAACTATTTTATTAGTTAACCAGGACCCCTTTTATAAAAAAGTAGGCTAAACAACGTCTAAGTCAAACATCGCCTAAGTTACTCCAGCGTAAATTGGATGTAACAGTGTCTTAGATGAAGTGGTAATTTGGAGAAACAAAGTAGTTCGAGCGGATCAAAGGTCGTTTCACTAGCAGAGGTACAATAGTACTTAAAAAACTTCCAGCGTTGTGGACCACCATCCAGTAAAAGTAGCTTTTGGTTTACGACATGACGTTGACTTCTTGAATTGAGAATTTTGCGTAAAAATAGAAGTAGTTGATTTTACTGTTCTTTTTTTCTTTGACCTATCACTCGTGGGATGTCTTTTTGTCGTGTAACACGCTGACGAAATGAAGAAATAAGTAGAGAAAGATATAGAGAAGTTCATGCCCATTCGATAAGCGTAATGACTTTACCGAGAAAGCGCAGTCAAATCTTGTGACGGCAAAATGTGGTAATCTACCGCGCTGATATTTGAAGCCCGCGTACACTAAATTGGCAGTCGCGTCTCTTATCTACACGGATACGTCCTTGGTTATCTCTAATTCGTGTATAAACTATCAAGCAAAACTCCCCAAAAATCACGTACGTCGATCTAAAATCATAGTTCACTAGGACCATTTTGCACTTGGCGACATGATTGCCTCATTTTTTATTTGGGTAAGATGTTGTTAATGCCATGTGTTATTTCTACTCTGCTTTTATTTAGAGCAAACATATTCATAAACATAACATTTTTAGTATTTCAATGCTATACGCAAAACTTAACTAATTAAATTTTTCCCAGAAAAAATTCCACCCTTTCTTGACATTTTCTAATTGCATCTGTGGTTATGCAGTAGCTCATGCATCTTATGCAACAAACATGTTTTATAAGAACGCAAAGTAATAAAGAGAACTCTTTATTGCCTCGAAAATTAAAAGTGCCCAAAGAGATGTACGGTTGTAAATTTAGCATATAAACAAGTACGTGTCGCAATTATTCGTATAATTGCAAATGTTTATAAATACATGCGTCTGTATGAGGTGTTCGTTCTCATTAAATGTTTTGCATACTTGTTTTGTTCCATTTTCTATTCTTAGCCTATTTGCTTAAATGGAAAATCAATAATTTTTACATTCACATATATACATGTATGTACATATGTCTGTATGCCCATATGTATATATAATATATGTTTAAAGGTTCAAATTTTCATTGTCATTTATTACTATTGTGTGGATTCGTTGCAAAACAAAAAAAGTAAGAAAGTTTATTCGGCGGGGGCCGAATCTCGCATACCCACCACTATGCTTTTCGCATTCTACTCTCCAAGTTCTGTTATTTGATTTTCGTATCGCTGGTATTATTAAGAACAAATTTATCGCTGGGTTTCCCATATTCGTTATAAAATTAACCCATTTTTAGACAGATAATAAATCTCCATTTGAGAAATTTAGAAAATAGTTTTAAACATTCGGTCTCGTTTGCCTTACGACAAAAAAAGTGAAAAAACAAAATCTAATCACTCGTAACTTTATTTGCGCGTGACGGATGTTTTCCATTTTTGTGCAAAATTTCAGCCTTCTAACTTTTATAATTCCCGAGCAAAACGAGCAAATATCCAAAAATTTTTGTCAAAAAAAACGGAGTTGCGTTCAGTTTACGCTCCACGGCGCGCTTCCGCTCCCACCGATTTGGCCCATTTTCGATACCAGCTTTCGTGCAGAACTTCCAAGATTTGTATTAAATTTGAAGTCTATATCTTCATTTTTCTAACCAGGAGACCGCAAATAACACACGCCACACAGCCACGCAGACACAGGGATGGACAGACCGACAGACATAGCTAAATTCGAACTTCACGCTGATCAAGGATATATAAATTTGATGGGGTCTCTGAAGCTTCCTTTCGGGTGGTGCATACATTATGGAAAAAAACAAAATGAGTGTACCCCCGTCTTACAGTGGTAGGTGTAAAAAGACTTGAAATATGTAGATTGAACCATACGTTTGAGGGAAAATTTTCTTGGTTTACTTACATCCATTTTCTGCGGAAATTTTATTTACTTTAGACTAATAATAGATCCTCTAGTTAACCTACTTGTCGTCCGTTTACCTCTCAGACTTTCAAGATTTAAATTCGACAAGTTAACAATAAATTTCATGATGTCTAGTCTTGCAATTTTGGTGATGATAGCCGTAGTAACCGTTAAGCAGCAATTGTGAAAGGTGTGACCTATGGGTTGTTAAGAATGAAAAAACACATTTTGAGAATTGTTAGTTTAGTTGAAAGTAATTGCGTCTTGAAAATCAGCCGAAATTAAAACAAAAAAGAAGCTGTTACCTTTTGCAAGACCACTTTGACCAAGACGATAGCATTACGCAGATTTCCGGGAAGAGTGGTAGTGTGGTGTAGAAAACCTTTCATTATCATTTGAACTTATTTTGGTAACATTTTAATTACATTTTACATTGAACGATATTCCCCGATATTAACGCCCTATAGCTCCCTATCTTTCTCGTTTGAATATAGATTATTCGAAGCATTCTCATAAATAACTAAGGGAAAGACAAACCATATTATGGTACCACACGAATCAACAGTGAAAAACTTAATGAACTGAATTGACATCTACGAATCACCGAAGAAACGACACCAAATTCAGTCACTTTCGAAGAGATTAAGAACGAGCGGCTGGTTCCATGCGACAATAATGTTTAATAAAAATTGTAATCCAAAATGAATTAAAGTGCACAAACGATGACAACACCCGCATGGGGGGCTATGTGAAGTGACTCTCTGCATTTGGCAGATTTAGGCGGGGAATCGTGCATCATGAGCTATCTATCGTCAATAATAACTCTATGCACGATTAGAACGCGCAAGCTAGTTAAAGCCCTCCAAAATTGATCATTAGGGGAAGTGTTGCCTTCCATCGCGACAATGACAGATGGTGCACAGTTTTAAAGACTTAAAGGGCTTGACTTAGGAATATTGAAGCAAAAACTGTATAGTCCGATTTTTGGTCCGTCCGACTATCACTTCTTTCGGTGTCTTAGTGGTATAAAACTGACTGGTAGAGAACCGACTTATAGGAGTCTTGCGAAAATCCCTCGATTTGTTTTTTCGTCCAGAGAAGTCGAAAGTTCTCCAATGATGCCACATTAGTTTTACTAGAAAAATGGCAAAAGCGTCGCGTTGATATTGGCTACGAACTTGTAAACTTTATAGGATTTTTGAAGCTTGCTTCTACGCGTTATTTGAATGATTTTGTTTTCAATAGCAACCTTCGTGCAAGAACTTTCCATACTTCTGCCAAATTTGAAGTCGATTGCTTAACTTTTGCGGCGAGAAGAATGTTTAAAACGCACATTACACAATTGGACAGACCTTCAGACGGATATGCTTAAATACATTCAGAGTTTGATACTGAGCAAGAATATAAATACACTGAAACTTCCTTTTGAACGTTGTAGACGTTTTGGCAAATTGAATATAACCTCATCCTTCGGTGATTGGCATAATAAATTAATTTGAGTTTTGACGGAAAACGGAATAAACTTTTTCTTCATCTTCTAAATGATGTAACAGCAAAAGAGCTTCTAATCAAATATACAACTGTGTTAGAGACCGTATAAAATTCCTCAACACTTTTTCTTAGCAAACCTTATAAGTTTCGTTTGAATTTTAAGTTATTCGAAAAGTATTTTTTGATTTTTTTTTTTTTTAAATTAATCATTAGGAATAAAGACAGGATTCTTACCTGTATTTACCGTTGGAAAGCTTAACGGACTATTGTAACATGTGCCAGAAACCTTTGCAAAACCACAATTGCAACCGCATGGTAATCGGCGGGGAGCGTTAAGGGATATGAGAGCAAAACTTATTGCATTGCCGTCATTCTGATAAACTGAATGTAGACATGAAAAAAAAATGGTCGCATTATCATTAACATTAAAAATCCCTCGTGATAATGCTAGATCTGACAAAGAATTTTTTATAAGATACACTGATAACTACAGCAATTATAAGTAAAATGAAAAAAAAGAAAATCACTAGAATATCAACGATTGTCATCCGCAATTGCATATATAAACGTATCCTTACACGAATAAGTAAATATAATGAAGATATTGCACACCATGAAATTCTTGGTTTTTTGTTTTTACGAAACAGAATAAATGATCTCTTTTTAAATTTTAATCTGTTGCTTGATGCAATAAATATTTAATAGCAACTGGCATGACATTATCAAATTGAAACAAAATTATGTAATAGCCAACGTTTACTAATTGATGACCATTTACAAAACAACTTTTTTTACCATCGAAAAGTTGACCGGTTCATGGCCTTGTTAAAATTGCTAAAAATAATATCATTGAGCAATTCTCAAAGAAACAAATTTGGTTTGTAACACACACTAGACACAATTGCCTCTCTAGCCCAAGTTGCACAAATTTAGGATTAAACTTATTTAAAGTTTACAATGCAAGTTCGTAAGCTAATAACAAAAAAAAGTTCATCATTCCAAGAGCGCGCAACCGAAACAGGTCGATACAAATTTTTGATCATATCCATCATTTAAGAATTCGGAGCGTATTCATTTTGTCAAAACACGTGCAACACCCAGAAATCTCAGATATCCTACATGATCAGTATGAAAGTCTAAATCGTTTTGACCATGTTCGTTCATCTGTGTGTCGGTGGTAAGGTGGTCCTACAACGCCTGCTTTATATTATAGAATACTAAGATATCATACCTTTGTCAAAACGTTTGCAGCACCTACAAGAGATTCTATCAAATCTGAATTTTTCTAAACGTATTCATATGAGTATGTGTTTGAAACACATGATATAAATTTCCAGTTTTATTCCACGAAAATAGAAAACATTGGCCACGCCCTTTCAATATGTAGATTTTTTTCCTTTTTTTTCAAATAATCGCAATAGGTATAAAGGGTTTGGTCGCAGCCGAATATATTTTTCTCATTTACTCATTATTTGCAAAATTCAAATTTCATGGATTTCATTTCGATTACTATTATTTTGGACTAGAGCGTAGCTCTTCAGAAATCGTCTTTCAAAAAAAAAACAAATAAATAAATAAATTTTCCCTATATTTTCATCGACGAACTTAACATATCATACAATTGTAGGTATTATCTATATGTTCAAAGTGAAAGCGTCTTCCATATCTTATTGATTTTGTAATTTTACTTTTTCCATTTACGGATCGAATCGTAAAAAATACCATATGAAAATTTGCCATATTTTGCAAAAATTCTTTTTAAGAATCTAGTATAGTGTGCGTTTAAGTTTCTGTAAGCAACGTGAGCAAACTTCTTTTATATTTAACAAGAAAGTCTTGCAAGTTCTTTGAAGCTTTTTTCTTTTTTTTTTTTTTTAGCTATCATCATTACAGACAACATACTAATGAAATCAATTCATTATCAATGTCTCTAAATGATAACTAACAAATTTATTTCAAAATGAAAACATGGTGACAATGACAATGGTGACACTTTCGCGTGCAGTAAAGCCTTTTTCAAGTGGGTGTCGAAGGTGTCACAAATATCTACGCAATTATGAAGGTTTTCGCATTATGCCGATTAGTGTATGTTCGCTTGCTTTCTCTTTTAATTTATTTATGATAATATAAAATTTTATCGATTTTCTCTTTTTTGTTTTTATGTTTCAAACTTTTAATATTTATTCATGAACACGTTAAGCGTTAAGCGTTGCTACATGTACTTAAAAGATTAAAAGAAAGTAAAAACAATTTATATTGACTCATATACTCACCACCAGTGTACGATATGCATTAAACCATTGTGTTGTTCCCAATAAGTGGCGTTAGAATCGCATCATTTTGGTAATGTCAAAGATATCAAGTCGCATTAGAGCTCGTGTGAAAGGCGGCAACACATAACACAGAAGAAAGTAAACAAACACCGCGCTTGTGTCGAAAGTAAGTAAGCCCAAACGCTGATCAGTTATTAAGCGTGCAGTAGATTTATAGCTATCCAGCTTATCACAGGAAATTCATTTTCAACCATCAAGCAAAAGCCGTTACATTATAAAAAAGATCTGATCACAAAGAGCTGCTGATGAACATGACTTTTTCGGCACTATAGCTTCTTTTTTTTTCTTTTGATATTTGAAAAATGTCGTTAGTTTGGACTGAGTTCGAAAATATCCGAACGGCGATAACTTGCCCTTGGTCATATATAGCTTAATAAGGTTAGGATTTTTAAAGTGACTCAGTTCATTGGGAACAAAGCCAACATTATCTCAAAATTAATCCAAAGTCCTTTATCCAGCCTACTCCTCAAATTTAAGCCGTTCAAGAAATCATGTCGTTTTGATTGCCTTGAAAGTGTTTGCGCCATACCAGAAATATATTAACCCCAAAAAATATTTTTTTTATGTCTTCTCTAAACCATATTTTTACGCTTGACTAGTATCACCATGTTCTAGCGGAATAATATCAGATTTGATAACAAATTCTTGCTGCCTCATTAATAAAATAATTCTTAGATATATTTCCCCCAGTTGTAATGTAATGAAAAATCTATTTCAGATTTTATCAAGTCGATATCAGTGCTGTCTGAACGAGATTAGAGAACAGATTGCATGTATTGCTTTCAAGACTACGAAGCACACAATTCAAGTATAGTTGACTAAGGCTCAATAAGTTTTTATCCAAATGAACTTAAGGGGTAAGGCCATTATAAACTTTTCGTAAAAGAAGTAAAATTATCATAGTCGCGTCACGGCCGACAATTACGTAGCGTAAACTATTTCGCTTAATGCAATTATTCACTCGTTTTAGCAATGACACATAGCAAAAATTACACACTATTTTTCTGCAAAGGCATACTTTTCATAAAAGCTTGCTTATGAAAGAATGCCCAGAATATCGCAAGGCTTACTCTAAATTTAGCAAATTTATTTTATTTCCTAAAAAATGTATTATGCTGCAGTTATTAATAAATATAAAGGCTGGCTTTTCACGATAATCCCTATATATTGACAATTAAAAAATAAACGTATGTAATACAAATTATCTACCGTCAGTTTCATTACTACATTGGTCCTAAAGGTCAATTTTCATCGTAATATATTAAATATTAAACTTTTCTCTTAAGTAACTACTAGTCATGACAAATCTTATATCGAAATCCCAGAAATAGACGTATATATTTCAAAGTTGCTCGACTTAAATTTTATGAACAAGTTTTCATCTTAAAACATTGACAATCAGTTCTTTTTGGCATATAACGGTTTCCATTTCCTGAGAATTTTTACATGCTGTAGTATCCAAAAATCGAGCGATCCAGATTCACTGTACAGTCGACCCATGCTTATTTGACTGCCTATCTGTCTGTCCATGTACTCTTGCTATCAATCAAAATGTCGCGGCTTTGAGATATTTTGATGAATTTTGTGCACTGACTTGTTTTGGCTCAAGCATGAACGCTATTGCAAATGATTCGTGTCTAACTACGTTTTCAACCACTGATAATTCGAGAGTGATATTATAATAAAATGTTGTGTTTTGGTCCTAGGACGAGGGAAATATGATTCGCATTGGATTTCTTTCCTACCTCTCCACATACAACTCCTTCCTTTGAAAAGTCATTATATGAACAACTGAACTAAGAAAACTGATGGACAAAATAAATGCTTTCACCTGCTTGTTAATAAGAGAGTGGCTTTTCTCGGTCAATCAATAACTGAACTTTTTCTTTCAAACACTTGAAAATCATACAAAAATCAGCATTTTTTTGTGCACCAAAACAGGGGCGGCCTGTACTTAACTTTAATTATAGGTGCCCCATGAGAATCGCTTCGGAGTTGTAATCTTTTAAAATTTTTCAAAAGTCATTTCTTTTTTCTAGGACTTGAAGATACTCTTAATCATCCCCACGATCATTATTATTTTATTAGCTTTCCCAACAGATCAAAAAAAAATTTTCAAAAGTCTTCTTTTTTTTTTGGGCTATTATATGGGGCCATAATCCTTAAAAGTAAAGAAAGCAAACAAGCCTTTATAAACTCACTTATGGACTTGATTGTCATATAGCAATATCAAAAAAGCCATTGCTCCCTGGCGGGATAAACATGTTTTATAAAAGGTTGTCATTTTTTATTCGTTTTTTTCTTCGCTTAAATAACAAAATATGATTATGCTATCCGTGTATATTTTGTTTATACGTAACCACTAGATTCTAATTTTAAGGCCGCATCGTAGGTGGGTAGACCGGTTTTATCAATAATTTTACTCATATCCAAACTTATGATACCGTTTTCATTAATACGATCCAAATTCAACGTAGTCGAGGCGAATGAATATTCATCCGCATTATTTGACTCTGTAGAAATAGAGGGACGTTTGCACGAGGTTAGGGGAGAATTTAATAATGTTGTTGTTAATTCTGAGGTACTATTGTTATTGTTATCCTGTGCATTCGAATTTGCATTGCTCGCCAAACTTAACAACGAAATATTGGAATTACGGTCCGTTTGGTTGTTATTATTATTGCTGTTGTTATTGTTATCGCTGTAAGATTCCTTAGAATTTAAAATAATTTCGCCTGGATTGCTGTCATTTAATGCTGTAGTGTTAATGAATTTGTTATCTATGACAGTAAGCTCATCGTCATCGCAATTATTTATTTCGCAATCATCGTCGGCATCATCGTTATATGTTTGGTTATTGTTACATAAGAAAAACGGCGTTGTGCCTTGTCGGCAAACAGTGTTAGCGGTTTCTTTGTTGTTATGAAATGCTTGTCTTTCGTTGTCTCTTGGCTGTTGCTTACTTTGCAGACTGATACAACTGCATTCTTCTTCATGTCCGTCTTCCTCTTCTTCTCGCTGCTTTATGCCGTTTCCGCCAAAATTCTGCAGTAAATTGTTTTCTTGTTTTTCTTCTTTTTGTTTTTCTCTTGATATGTTGTGGTAAGAGGCAGCTTCTAACTCTTCTTCATCATCAATGCCACCTGATGCCAAATTATGTAAGCCGCTTTCAATAGACAATGAATGTGTAGACTCGTCATCGTAACGAAATTTGCCACATAAAGGACAACCGCTTTGATAACTGTTTTGTTTTAAATATCTGGTGCCAAATGTTTCGGGGCTGCTGGATTTTATTGCATTCGCTACCGCCATTGCAGTATAGGGTAGAGATTTATGCACACTTGCGACTATTGTCGGCGAACTATTCGTGGGCCTTTCTCTTGCCGCCAAAGCGGCAGCTGCCGCATTCCACATGTTTTCAACTTCGGCCCGTTGGAGGGAGCAGCACGATTGGGCATTTAATACTTTTTTCATATTCAAATCTGGCAAATTTGCATTAGCCAACGCTCTGTGCTGTTTGCTTAATTGATTCGTATTCAAACATAAATTATGCTTCATAGTATTTTCATTTTGAAAAGTGCAGGCATTTGATAATCTATTATCGGCGGACTGGGGACTGCAACTGCCCGATGCTTCATTGGTATAGTTAAGAGACGCACCAGTTAGAGCTGATGTCGCCTGTGATACGCTATAGACATCTAAAGTCGATCGGTAGCCAGGTGGCGGTGAATTACGTTGGATTTGTTGCTGCAACATTAATTGTTGTTGTTGTTGATGCATTAACAATTGCTGACGTTCTTGCATGGCAACTACAGCATCATACGAGGGCGGTGGTTCATGATGAAGAGTTGACATCGCCGATAAGCCCTCTGTGGATTCAGCTAAAAATAATCCGGATGTTTCATAGCACTGTAATAGATAATTTGAATTAGTTTTTGCAAACGATTTCGGCATAGGATTCGTTCGTCTTGAACTCTAAGGCGGAAAATTTTTGTACGTAAATTTTACTTGCATTATAGAAATAATCTTTTTGATATTGATTGCACTAAAATTTAAACTATTTATGAATTAAAAATTTGAATTATGCAAATTTTATATAATATATTTTTTAAAAAGGTTTAATTTATAAAACCAAACGACGTAATTACTATGGTTTATACAAGTAATCTTCTAAAATTAAACATTTAATATTATAAACAAATAATTACGACTTTATTGAAATGCAATTATCATTCTTATGCCTATAATTCTAACCTATAACTGTTATAATTTCCATAAACATGTACAAAATACCATTAGGCGGATGAGAATAATGAATGTGTTGCATATTTTAGACATTTTTTTTCCTTTCTGCTCTTTGATTTCATTAAAGTCTAAAAGCGCTTGCTACGTAGAGTTTAATTAAATTGAAAGTGCATTTAATTTTCTCTTAGATATGTACCTACGCAGATAAAAAATGTACTATAATAAGGAAGACCTTATTATATAATGCATCAGGAATTACTTTTTCCCCATAAAGTTTATGAAATAAAATTTCTTGCATTCACATTCATATGTATATTCATATATATACATAAATGTGTGCTTATAAATATATCATAAGTATATATATATTTCTTACCTGTTCGACGCTATAAATTTCCATATTTGGATCATTTTCCAGCCATTGATGTTGTTGTCGGTAAGCAGCCTCCGTACGCTTTTTAATGCTACGATGACAGCAATAACAAACAATACAAAGTACCGTTGTCATCAATGTTAGCATAGCACTGTAAATAAAAATAAAAAATATTGCATACTTTCTGTAATAGTGAAAAGTAAGAACAACACGAACGAAAAAAAGATTCATTAATATTTTCTATCTTGCTTGTGTTCACTGAACGCCTATATACGTTAGCAATCAAAGGAATTGTTTAACAGAACAAAAAAAATATGAAAATAAACCTCTTAACTAATAATAAACGAGAATTCCTTGCTACTCTATAACTGAAAAAGATGAAGGCGTCAGCAAAACCTAATTAAATGGAGACGCTGCTCACTGAAAAGTAAACAATTTGAGAAATGAGAGTTGATTGTCAGTTTTGAAAAATTTACTTTATATTTTTCAGATATTATGACGCTGCCATGAAGAAATGTGCAAAGTGTTATATATCCGCAACTAAATGCAGCAATAAAAGTCTTTGTCTTAGTAAGCGCACATAACCATACGGACACTGTTTGATAGGAGCATAAAATTCTTAATCAACTGCTATGAAAGATCAGCTACTCTAATCTAAGCCAAGTCGCCGACGATAAAACATTTTACTGATTTTTAACATGAAAAAAAAGCATATTATACCAAATTCTATGCTTTTCTTTTTACTTTGATGTAAAGCAAGAGAATGAGAGCATTTCCAATTAAAAAAGGAGCAAGAAGTGTTTTATATCTTAGAGTGAAATTTAAGACTTCATGGCAAGAGTAGGTGTTTTTTACATCTTATCAAGCAGGACAATTTAAGTATTTATGCGGAAATTTAAATCCAGATTGGCTGATCGATGACTGTGTGGAATGACAATCAATAGAGAGATTTCATCGAAAAGATACGTTTTCTGATAAGAACTTTTCTCTTTAAACGGTATCCACAAAAGAACCTAACCATTACACCATCTTAAAACTTCATACGATAGCACGCTATAGAAAGCTTCATCGATGAAATATGCACAGGCGTCCGTGATATTTACATATCATCAGCATCACAAAGAGAGTTCCATTTAAAGCATTGGAACACAGAAAAATTTGTAGAATCATTAAACATTAATCGATCAACCGAATTTAGGCATTTAAAGACTGGCGAGGTAATTCTCAGAAAAAAACAAATTGGGTTTGATAAAAATTGTAGTGAAGATGCAACGACTTTTCAAATGTGAAATGTAAACAAATATAAAGATAAAAGACTTGCATGGGCATGGAAGATATGAAATGGAATTTCTAAGATAATTTGAAGCCCGGAATATACTGGTGCAGAGCGATTTGGGACAAAGCTGAATATCAATGGTATCATTACTTAGTTGGGTCCGATATATCCGATTTAACGCGGATGACTTAATACTACGATGTCCAATGGCGAATAGAATGAGATTATGTCACTCATCGTCCCGCAGGTGATCAATTCCTCAGTGCCAGGGGAGGCGCTTAGTATGAACGTGATGAAGGCCTAACTAACATTTTTGCTTTCTTTGCGTGAAGCGCTCATTCGAAACGTAATTTCCATACAGATCAACCGCTTTTCCCTTGACGTAGACCCATCAGAACCAACGTAAAACTCCTGTAATAGTCTTTCCAAACTGCCAAGGCGGGATGAAAAATTGTTTTAGGAGATCCGCAGAACATATGGCACGAAAAATAAAACATTTGATCATACCTAGTGGGCAAGACATCTGCAATTAGTTTCCGTCCAACTTCGGAACAAGTAATTAACACGTAAAACTCTGTCGTGCGGTAAAAGAACTGTAGTGAAAGCTGGGAAAGAAAAAGCAATTTACGTGCTTTAACTAAACACAAAATTAATAATTCTTCATTTTCTGTCTGCCTAAATAATCGCAAGTCAACACAATACATAATATGCAGTATATAATATAGGGACATAAATCAGTAAATAGCGCGTTCAACGCAGACAGCTTTACATCGCTTGCCTAGTCGAACGCGGAGAACTGTTGCATAGCCTGGCTCTGTCAGAGGTAGTAAACCCTTAACCAATAATAGACATTTTCTACTCGAATTTCTTTTCCTCCATAAATGGTGACAGGTACTCTGTCCAATACCTTCTCTTTTTCTTTTCAAAATTTTTGTTACCGTGCTCTTACACACTTAACCACAAATGTACTCTGGGGTTGTGCGTATAACTCTTAGAATTTTACGTATAACTAAAACCTCACTGAATAACCTACACTTGATGTTTTGAAGTGTAGGCCAAAAATTGAAACCCACGTAAAAACCTGCTGTAAAAATTAAATAACAATTTTGTATTTTAGGCTTTAAGATTTTTAAACATAGCCTCTATCTTCAATGTTAAATAGTGAATAGAAAAAAAGCGAAAAGTACTTTTAAAAATATTTTCATTTATTTACGTATTTGAACATAAATAGATGACGGATGTACTTAGAAAGCAAAGAAAGAATTTTCGACATAGAGAAGTGGAATTCTATTATTTTAATTTTAATAAATTTATTCAAACTTACCCTCCTAAAAGAAGATTAACATTCGTGTTAACACCGTGAGCGTACGTATTAACATTGACACCGCTGCCGCTGCCTGTTACTAACGCTATGCCACCACCATTCGAACGAATTGTTTGTTGGTGAAAAATACCAAACCCACTGCCATAGTATGTTGTAGTAATCGGAGCGCCATAGTTACGAATACCTTCACTATTGTTACTATTAGCACCACTACCCCTTACTTCCACATCATCATCATCATCATCATCATCATCTACGTAACTGACATTACTGGCGATAGCAGGCGCAAAAGTGTAATTGTCGTGTGCATAACTAACTAATTTAGCGGTTTTTTGTTCTGTTGTAGTCACTTCTGGTGTTGAAGCAATATTTTGATTTCGTATATCTTTTTCGTAATCTTGTAGAGGTATCGGTTCCAGTGTGCCTTCTGCAAATCTCATAGTTTGAAGTATTGTTTCTATTGGTGTTGATGTTGTTGTATTTCGTTTATTGAAATTGCTGTCGCTGTCGTTCTTATTATCGTTTCGCTTAAGAATATTGACAGCAGTAGTCAAAATTAAAAAACGCTTTAAGGACATTCTAGTTATTAGAATTAATTGTCATATTTTCCTTTAATTTTCTTTTTATTGATTTTCATCTCGCTTGAGATTTTGTTTGTTTCTTTTATATTTAAATTTAATATTTTAAGGAAGATTTTTAATAAGTAGATAAGCTCGCTTCTCTTATTGTGTATTAGAGGTTATATAAATAGGCGGTTCTGAACGCCAAACAAAAGTCGATTATTTAGTTGCACTTATTAAAATTATTCTTGTTTGTTGGTTTTTTCTTTGTATAATAAGAACCTCAATTATTGGCTGACAAGGTATGTCCGTCATAATATTTAACAAAATATAGTTAGCTAAAGGTCAACGAAAGTTTGTAAAAGCAAACAAAGGCTATGCTCTACGTGAAGGAGCAAAAAACTTTTTAAATATTTTCCAATTTCATGATGTCATAGATTACATTTTTTCTATCAACAACAATAACAATAAATCGAAGAGTAGGAGTAATTATTCTCCACTTTAAGTGTTAAAATAACACTTATTTAAATTAATATAACATTAAAGCTTTTTATTGTCCACATTAAGGTGCTGCTTATAAGAACTTTTCCGGCCGACTTTAAGGGAAAAATAATGCTTAAATCATTTATTATCATTATCATTATTATTATAACTACTTTTGCCAGCATCTAAGGCTTTCGACTTGCTTGAAAAGTTTATCGTACTTGACATTTGAACCCACGACCACTGAGTTGCTAGTTGCTAGTCGAGATCCGAGTCGTGTCACCAACTCGGGCCAAAAATTGGTTTTGTAAATGCTAGTTGGCTAGAAGGATTAGTTATTTTTACAAAAAGAAAAAAATAATTTTTTAGAACTCGACTATATACATCTGCATGCCTTCTGCTACTTCATTTAAATCTGTTCACTAACAATCTCCGCAACTGCGAAAGTTTCAAAGGCAGTCGAAGAGATAGTTGGACCAATCTTTTTAACCAATTTTTATATATCCAGTAGTTGGTGTTGATTTGAAAACGAATTGTATCTTTTGCGTGCAATTTTCCACTTTCATACTAAATACTTTGTTTATTCACGAAACGCACTGATCTAACAGGAAATATATGATTGCTTATGTATAGATAAATATCTCATGAATAAATATCTCATATTGGCCGCCGCGAAGACACCTTTTTTTCTAAGCGATCTTTGACAACCACACCTTAAAGGACGAATTTTCAAAATACTTAAATGAAAATTTCACATAGTACAGTTTAGTCTTTCACACGCTTAAAAGTTTGAGTACAATAATCGTTTTATTATTCGAAATTACAGGAAACGCGCTTTGTTTCACCAATTTTTGCTTTTACCAATCTGTTTCTTTCATCTATTTGATGAAGACATACTATTAATTCAATTTGTCGAAAAAAATACGTCACATAATGCAGGCAGATTTGTCTTCTTTTGAGAATGACCTATGTTCGTCAATTTCAGCTAGAGCCGCAATATTCTCCTTGCTCATTACATTTCGTTACTTTGGTATTCATACGGAAGCATTAAGAAATGCTTATAATCTTTTAATACATTAAATTATTCATTTATTAATAGGGCATAATAAGCGGACTTTATTAAAACGGTTATTTTTTCTTTAATATGACCAATTATTAAAGCTGTGTGTCCTACTCGTGTAACGTAGTCATGGCCAGAAAGAAGTTGGAAAAGAGATAAAAGCTGGACGTAGCTTAGTACTCAATTTATAACAGCAGTGCCCTTACAAACTAAGCGTTCACTATAATTGCGACCAAAATAAGCTTTACCCTACTCGAGATTCGAGACCGCAAAGATTGATTTGGTATAGTGAGATTAAAGAGTAGACTTTCAAAGCCAATTGCGAATTTGACAGAAAATGTAAACTTTGATAATAAATGTAGACTTTGAGAGAAAATGTAATCTTTGGTATCAGTGATAGACTTTGAGAGAAAATGTAAACTTTGCCCTATATTTTTGGTTTGATCTTCATAGCAAATGTTGACTTTGATAGCAAATCCGTCCAATTGAAATTTCTGAATACGTCGGCTTGGAACCTAATCTTAATCTCAGTAAAAGCAAACGACGACAGTGTACTCTTGAGGAAAGATCCTTGATTTGTGGCTGTATGACTTAAAATCAACCTGGAGAAATGGAACGCCCGTATTTTAATTCGAAATTTCACTGCAATATATGAGTTTTATGTTAAAAGCACTTATCGAATAATTGATATTTCCACAAAGAAACAAAAAAATGCTAAAAATGTTGAATATGCAAGATTTGTGTTAAAGCAGAGCAATTTTTAATAATTTTGATTCACATTTTATTATTATTATCATTATTTAAATATATTTATAAGCTATATTGCGTTTAGTTATCACAATTAGTTGTAATTTTTCTTAATATCCGTGCTCGTATACACATTTTTTCAACCTTTATATGTTTTATTTTCTCTTCTTACACTTCTGAAAAAATTCTTGCATAACATTTAAATGCTTGAATTTGAAATCAATTTCAACCTCGTTCACCAATTAACACATTCGAACTGATTTCAGCGAGAGACAAGACAATGAATGATATGCCTTAGGATTTAAGGACTTGTTAGACACTAGACTCTAGATTTGTGTTATGGTTTTTAGCTAAATGGAAATACACGTAAAATAGACCTGCGCCTAAACCACCATTATTATTGAATGCAGAAAATTAGAATTGAAAAAAAAATTTTTTCTTTTTTTCTGGTTATATTGAAACACACCTCACTTAATGACTACGGCACGATGTAATGATCAACATTACATAGTTGATAAAAAAAAAGGCTTCTTTTCTCCTTCAGAAACATTTTATTACAAGTGGGAAAGAAATTTTCTGTTCATAGCGGGAATAGTTATAGAAACAATTTTATTACTATTTATTCTCCTTTCTTCACCTACGAACAAATAGTACAAGTCGTCCTAACAATATGCTTTCACTTTCAGAACTAAATGTTGTTAACATTCTCTTCGACTTATTTAGCTTTTGAATGCATTTTTCCTTTTTCATTTTTTTTCATTTTTCAACTCTTCTACAAGTATTTTATTTTCATACCAATGCAGACTGTGTTGTGTGTTTCCTTTAAACGTCCTTTCTTCAAATAAAACGTTACGAAAGTCACTTTCTATGTATGTAAATGTAAAATTATATGTAGATACCGTGCTCTTTGTGTATGTAAGGTAGTAACAATTCGTAGAAATTCATTTCGTCTGCTTCAATTTGTACACGTGCGCCATAGATATGTTCCGCTTGGTAAGCAGCAACCAATCAATCCGACCATGCCATGCCGTGCAGTACTGTGTGTATACTATGCTACATAGAATAGGAATCACGACAACAATCTTACCAATAAAAGTTATTGTTGTATTACAATGTTATCGCAATGTTTCTTTTATTTGTATGTGTTATAAATATTGCATACGTTCTCCTTTTCAGTCTTCTACTTTTAACCTTCTTTTCTACAATAATGAGCGCCTGTTACTATTGCATTTTTAACAAAAAAAATAAATAAATAAATAAATAAAAATAAATAAAAAAGTACAACAACATATGCTTTTCCGGCTTTCAGTAATGTACATATGGAATAGACGAAAACACCACGAACATACGATAGGGTCGACTGTGTATGGCAAGAAAATGAACGTCATGTGTACTTTTTATTTTTATATGCATTCCTTTACATTCACCTAAGCTTTCATTATAACCTTATTAAAGTGCTGTGCAGGTAGGTAACACAACTATTATTACTTTTATATTATCCTTGATTTAAACAAAGCGAATAAATATATTATTCAAAAGATAAATTCATTTTAGTTAAAGAATCTTTCTTTCCTTTAAATTTTTCATGTCTTTCCCGATAGTGCATATCACAGATTCGTCGAAAGCTGTACATAGGCCTTCTTTCCATTAGAGTATACATGTACTCGAACTGTATGCTTAGTTCCATAACAAGGCCATCTTACAATTTTGTTCCGTTCATTTCAATTCTCGTTGAGGTAGATACACAATAATCAGCTTATATATTAATTCATTCTATGGAAGACGCTTCATAAAAAGGAAATTTTTAGGCATTATTCGTTCTTTTTGTTATTCTTTTATTTATTTATTTTTTTTATGTTAATGCAATTTGGTCGTAATCCAGAGAATAGCTTTTATTAATACAACATTTTGTTTTGTTAAAAAAAAGACGCTTCACTCATCTTTATTCCTTTTAAGGTTATACCGTGAATATTGTTTTAATTTTTATGTCATTTTTAAATATTAAACTAGAGCGGATGTATACAACACCAGGACTTGAGATACAACCTTTACTATTACCTTTACTTATACCGATTGATTCGGAATCACTTTCCGAATCGCTGCGAGCTTGTCAGTACGTCTGCCGATCTTGCTTACAGTTGGCAATTTTTGAAATATTTTGATGAAATTTGGTACACCAGTATGTTCTGCCCCAAAACACGAATGCTATTGACAATATTTCGAATCGGACCACTTTTTCAGCTACTTCCTACATAAGGTTATATTTTGAAAAGTCTTTATATGAATAGCTGGCGTACGGTTTTCAATGCTGGGCCATGCGCATAGTATTTTTACTTCTTTCTGTTTTTTCACTGGCCAAAGTGAAAAAAGCCATTCTAGAAAGGCGCAAAAGGCGCAACAGTTTTCATATTTTATATATATTTATGTTCGATTGCCGATATAGTTACATAAGTTCGATATATTCTCTACATTTGTAAAGAAATAAAGAAAGAATTTCGGAGGACTATGGCCAAACTCGCTCAACTTGCCATCTAATCGAAAAAAATCGTATAATTGAATACTAGATCTACATAACAACAAAGCATGGAAGACGAAGTTTATGAAACCATTTTCGAAATTGAAAGATTGAAGAAATTGCCGTTTACATCGTAATGGAAAAGGGAACTTCTTTTACTATTTCTGATAACTTTCCTGCTATAACGCACAAACAAAACATGTAAAGAATATGATTCAGTCGGTAGTATGCTTGAGTTTATTTAAAAAACTGTTGGAAAAAGGTACTGCTCTCGAAGTTGGTAAACCAATTAAATATTTTGTACTACTATCGAACAAACATAGAAACTGTTACTTTTCACAGATTAACTGATTCACTGTGTAATTTCCTTGTTTTGGTATTTTCAAAATTTACCGAATAAAGTTTAGCTTTTATCGTGGAGGAGAAAAGAGCAAAAAACTCTAATGTTGCCATTATTTACTCACATAGCAATTCTTGACACCGAATAATAATTTTAACACAATTGTATTCTTATATTCACGTAGTCCTTGCGATTTATATTCTAATTGGGTGTTTGAAGAAGCAATCAATGTTTGTATAAACTGCCGGGATCCGCGAACGAGTAAAAATGATTCCCAATTTGACGTTAAAGTGTGTCCTATTAGGGACTACAATCTAAGTGTGCCATTGTCTTCAACATTGAAAATATAAACTGAACTTTGAGACAATTGCCAACCGGGACTAATGAGATCGCCATGTATTCACCATGCCATGTGCCCTTTGACCAATTTTTTTTTCCTTTCTTTAATGTGGACAGTGATTCAGGGGATATCCTCTACGCTTATCACACGATGGCGGCCAGAAAGTAATAAGAAAAGAGAATGAGAACGGTGGTCGCAGCCTGAGGGGTGTATGGTCAATCGGAAAGTGTTATGTTCTTATCAATTGAGCACTTGGGATTCGAACTTCGGAAGACAGACATGGTAACCGTGATTCTTACCTACTCGCCTAGTCATGCGGATCAATTTGGCCCCTTTTCAATACCAAACTGTGTGTAAAAACTCTCAAGGTTTTTACCTAGAGTGCCAACAATACACCACAGAGAGGGACAGGTATTGCTAGATCAATTCAGAATTTCAAGCTGATCAAGAATATGTATAGTATTATAGTATCTCTGAAAATCCATTTGGGTGGTCCAAACATTGCGGCAAAATGACTATACCCCATCTTTCAAAGGTGGTTACAAAAAGGACTGAAGTGTAGGGGTTCACATAACCTAACTAAATGTCAGAATTTCAGTAGATTTAAAAAGATTTCTAATCTATCTCCCCCCACCAGCTCTTTCTTCGTTTCTCTGTCTCACTGTCTCTATTTCAATTTCTCTCGCTTTCTTGAAAGGACAGAAGCCATAAATAACATTCTTGTCTGACAATCAATCAAATTGAACTGACACCTCTTGAAATTATCGACTAGTCAGCACTAATTGTTCAAATGGAGGACACAAGAGCGTTAGAGCAAGGTTCCGAAAGCCCTGAATCATTATTACAGAAGTAAAAAAAAAAGAAGATTAATTCAAAAACAAGTAATATTGAACACATGAAGCTTTACTATATTATAGTTCCAAATATCTGTATACACAAATCTTACAACAAAGCCTTATCCTTCCCATGGCAACATCGAAAAAGTACGGAAATTACATTCGTCTACGGCCCCGTCGGTTATACCCGCCACTTTTTTTGTGGAAAAAAAAACAAAGTACTGATATTATCGGATCGTTTTTAGAGTACTTGTGACAGCTTTTATTGTTACCTCTATTTCGGATTATGAGTAGTGAGTAATTGTTTTGATTTCATAAACAGAAATGTTCTCCGCTCATCTTGTGTGTCCCTTCGGCCGCTTTCAATACCAATTTGCATACAAGAATTTTCAATGGTTTTGCCCAATTTGAAGTCGATAGATTCATTTTTCCGGTCACGCCGATTCACAATTTGATGCTGATCAAGAATATAACTACTTTGTGGGATCTTTAAAGCTTTCTTCTGGGCGTTTTGAAAAAATGAACAATGAGATGAAACCTCATCTCTCGGTAATGTGTATAAAAAAAAATTGCTTAATGTACATATCCATTGCATTGCAGTTTTAGGAGGAGAAGTGTAAAAAAAATGGCTTTAGTGTCTTGCAATGCGTAGTAGGCATGTTTATTTAGTATAATATAATAAACGTTTTGCTATTTTGTTTTCACTAATCTGCAAACCGCCAACACCATAAACCTATTCCTTCATGTTTAAATATTCCTCCTCATTCTCTATCTACGAAGATATTTTGCTCAAAAATGCATCTTCTACTGCATCCGTCAAAAACGGAATCGCACCTTTTACATTGTACGTGGTGCGAAGTGACAAAGGAAATGGAATAAAAATTTATTATTCTATAGTCGAGTTCATAGCTAACATTACAGAAACAGAAAAACTCATCCCAAAATGTATCCAAAACTTTTAATTGCTTGGCAATAGTACTTGTATTCACTGGAATCGCTTTCAGCGTCTTAGCGTTTTTAGCTCCTGTACTTAGCAATCGACCCTCGGGAAAAACTCGAATTTTCAAGGAACAAATACTTCCAGCTAATGAACTATTTCCCTACATTCTAAAAGGTTAAAAATATATTTTAGGGTAAAAAAAATATATATAAGTATATTTATATATGTATGCCTTTAAAAATAATACGGTTAAGAAACTTCGACTTCCCCAAGCATATTTAAAGCAATTAAGACGTATTAGGGTAGGCTTGATTAATTTGCTAAAAAAAAAAAAAAAAAAAAAAAAAAAAATAGGTCAGACACATGACTAATGCTTTAATATTCTCAGATTCTCAAGTAGAAAATAATTCTTAATAGTGACACGCTAGCAGACTGCGGTTTGCTTGATAGCGATTTATGTATTATTAAATATATTTAAACTATTATTTGCAATGTATTTAATTACTCACATAGGTAATGGTAACTATAGATACTAGACATACATATACACGTATACGGTAAAAATATATGCATATATATGTATATGTGTATATGTAAATTTTCCCATCGATGCATGAAAATATTATTTATTCGTTACATTCGTATCCTGATCGCATAATAAAACGGTCGCTGTTCGTATGCTTTATGTTTTCAGATACAATAAAGCACTCGTGCGATTTCATAAACATAGCTTTGTGCAGACATCTTGCAGTAAATGACAGTTGTGTTAATTGTCCTGTTGATTAGTAATACCGGATAGTTATTAGAATCGCATATGTGTATAAAAATTGTGTAACTAATAATAAAACAAGTAAACAAAAAAAATTAAAAACACAGTGTTGCGTTACATTTTTCTATAACTAAAATGGGTTTACTCGATACAGATATCATCCAAAAAAAAAAAAAATTAAAGATTATTTGAATTAAACTGAATCTCGTTAAAAATGGCAAAAAAAAAAAACAAAATCTAAGTAAATTGTAGTCTTAAGGATAGCAAGGATGGCTCCAAAACGGAAATCGAATGATCGCGCCGTGCAATAAGATAAGAGAGAATGCACTGATTGTGTTTCATTAGTTGAGATTTGCGTTGAATTGAAACTTTCCTAACCATACTTACATGCTTTACATACATACATGGCAATTGTTTGTAATGAAACTGTTGTACAAACGATGTTTACTAGCAAGTAAGAATTCACACATACATTGTTCATTGTTCGTGCTTTACAGGACGTTTCTTTTACTTGACATCTTAACAAAGAATAAAAAAAATTAAATAAATAAATAAATAAAAGAAGGGAAATTTACGTTCAAGTGACTCATAATTGAATATTAACGATGCCTTTAAGAACTTGAAAATGTCTTTCGTTTGATTGATGACGCGTCCAAGAAACACTCTCTTCCATTCACAATGGTAAGAATTTCTTTAATAATAAGAAGAGGGGTTAACGAAAAAGTTCTTGGTGTTTTTCACCCAGATCCAATCACATTTTTTAAAAGCTAACTCAGCCAAGCTCTCTTAATCTTTGCCGAGTCACTAAAGTTTTATGCATTTTCATACAGACGCGACGGTGAATCCCGCGCTTTTGTTGTTGATAGTAGAGAGTAGATTCAATCGTCTGACCGAGGTTGCTGGAGCTTGTGATGCACGATCAACTCACCCTCTTCCCCATTAAACACAAGGCACTTTCTGATGTGCCATTAATCCAAACTGCGTCGCCTTTCAGTCAGTCAACGTTCACTACAACGTTGAACTACGATTTGTTCGTAAGTTATTTTCGTATATGATCCGCTTTTCACAGACCCATTCCAATTTTTTAAAGAGATCTCAACAGCTTCTCGTTGCAACATTGCTTTGTAAACGGAAGTTCGACTTAATTTATATTTCGAATTATTAATTGATATGGTACCTCCGAATCCAACTTTTTTTTGGATCCAGCCTTATGCAAATGATTCAAACTGTTTTTTGTCAAATTTTAATTGTGCAGCAATGTCGTAAGATCAAACCTTTTTTTAATTTTTTAAGAACTTCTACAACTGAATAATGTAATAACTTCACAAATGCGCTATCCGTTGTTAATATTGAGTTTTCCGGAGCGGCAACAGGCAGAATACTTGTATGCTGTTGATTTCGATAAAATTATGCTTTCCCATAAGAATTAAAAATTTTTTTACAATTGTTCGAAGAGTTATCGGGAACACAGCGAATGTTTTCAGAATTATGATTCAACTTCTATAGCCTTTCGCACATGCTACAGTATGGGTTATTAATGTTAACGATATCACAGTTACGCCTAAAGCCATCTATTGTTTAAAATGCTGTGAGATGTTTCTCTGGCCTAACATAAGACCTTTCTTTTGAAGTGTTTCGTTGTACTAACAATGCAGTGAGTTCTATTCAGCCAACCAACACTTAAAAATAACTCAAAAATCCATAAATCAGCGTCGGTTCCAAATATATGCATCATCTAATTTGGGAGGTTTACTAGGGCTGTGTTTCGCTTTGTAATATTCACAAAAGCGCATTAAGTATATGCATTTTTGATCCTTAGCAGATTTAGTTATGCTAGTCAATCTTTGTGCTCTGTTGTCATTGTTTGGGAGAGGGATTAAAACTTGGCATAGTGCTTGGATAGAAACGATACTGTCTTAAAATTTAGCGGTGGAAGATTTAAAACTCGAAAGATACCTAAAAAAATTGATAAAATCATCATAACTACCAGCCTTTGCTATTTGTCCATTACTGAGGTGCAATAGGAAATTACAAAAACCTGATGAGCAAGATTCGTATCACACCAAGGCGTGTTGTCACCGTTGTAACTGCCTCCGCTCTTGACGACCTCTTATTGAATTTTCAAAAGGACCATAAAAAAGTTTCAATTGAACAACAATGCAACTATAAACATGTCAAGAGGAGTGATGACGATGTCTGGAGACATAAAAAAATGGTAGAGATTAAATGGCTGTTGTTGTTTAAAGTTCTGCTGCTGATCGCAGGAAGGAGTAAACGGGAGGAAACAGGTGTTCAGGCCAAAGCGGCATGTCCTCTACCATATCCCATTTACTGGTGTCCTCGCAATACAGGTGCGATGGCACGGAGCGCTGTCGTTCTGCAGTATCACTCATTCGTATCTCTTGTCCCACTTTGGAGGTTTTCGATATCTGCTTCAAAGGGATCACTTTGTGATGCCACAAATTTATTTAAAATACAGAAATCACATTTATACAGAAATCTGTATTTATTTACAAATACAGAAATCAGCTACAATGAACATTCAGCCATCCATACAATCGAAGTTTGAAGCTAAGTACAATTGAAATAGAAAATCTATTAAAACAATTTTAACTCAATTTATATGTATATATAAGAAATAAAAAACGTACTATCAAATCCCCACATTACGAAAAAATTACATCATTTCACATCAAACACGAACCTTTATGTTGGTGGACGCAGCTCATTAATAGAATTTTAATTTTAGAATAAGAATAACGTCACCAGTAGACCGGCATCGACTAAATTTTATAAAAAGAAAATTCCTTATCGAACGGATAGGAACATTACAATTGATCTCGCTTAACGACACCGGCGCCATTAATCAATTTTACCACGAAAGTAATACCTAATACCACCCTACGTTCCTTGAGTGACGGCAAGGTTATAAGTAGCAACCTACTCCCATGAACTGGTAAAGGACAACCTAAATTTCTTAGAACAAAAAACGAAAACTGCTTCTGCAAAGTTTCTATGGAATTCAAGCGGCAACCGACGCGCATTCCAACAACTCATAGGATTCCTTTTTGTGCCACGAAACGCAGAATATTGTGCCGTTTTCGAATCAAGTTTTTCCCACTACCGTCGATATAGCTGCTTCACTAAAAGACAGCTACGAACTTTTGCAATTGAAATTCTGAAAATGTGTTCACCACCACCATTGTCAGTAGCAATTTGATACACGAAACCTTTTTTTCAAGACGCCACCATACCAATCGTTTTTGACTTTCGGGAAAGCTAAAAAATCCAAGGGTTTTGCTGTTAAAAAAAATATTTTCATATTGTGATATGTGCTGGCTGTTGTCAGCAGGTGTTCACCGCCGCTTATGCGTGCAAGCCGTTAATGAGTTAGATAAAAGAGGCAATTGTTACGATAAAATCATCAGGTTAAATAATGCTTACAACCGGGAAGATATATATTTGATGGCAGGCGACTAATTTAGTGATGTTACCGAAAGATGTTACTGAAAGAGAGAAACTGAAGCCGTTTTTCTTACATGATATTAACACGGAGCTTGAACTCTAGAGTACATCAGTGTTTGAAGTTGCCATTACACTTTTTCTTTAGTATGACCCTTTGCCTGTGACGTCCACGCGGACCGTAAGAGAAAAGTAAGGAAAGAGAAAGATGTAGTGAGATTGCAGCCGCAGCCTGATGGTTTTGTATATAAATCATAAACGTTGCGCCTTTACTGACTGACCACTCACTATAGTTACGAGCAAACTCATCTTTACCGCACTTGATATTTCGACCCGCGAACACTGACTTTGTAGCCGCGATTCAAGGATACAAGGCTTCAACTAAGCATTGTTTCGAACCGTACGTATGAGTCATATTGTGAATCGATTTAAGTAGGTCGGCGACACTAACAAAAAGCTAAAAATGATTGGTATGAATGAATGCAGGGCCGGATTATAAAGTCAATAGACCTACATTTCTTAGTAATGGCCAGAGAAATCAAATTTCAACGTCTCCCTTGAAAACTATGAATTTTGTTAGGGAAATCACGTAATTGTTTATAAACAAATTGTGCACTCCACACCAGAGGTAACAAGTTTCGTATGCTATTCGTATACGAACAAATGTGTTCACCCATTGCTATTTAAACTCCCCTGGGTGACCACAAGAGATAATAATTAAAATAGTTGCTATATTTCTATCAAGAATTTCAAGAAAGGAGGTTTTTTGCACTGATGATTGTATGCTTACGTTAAATTATCTTCATGTAAACAGTGAACATAAATTTCATAACGATAAGCTTCTTATTTGATGCATGTAGGTACATAAGCGCGTAAATAAAATGACAATTTATTCGTAAATCCTTCCTCTTTTTCTCATTCTCTTTCACCGATGAATGAAGTTCGCTACAGTTCTTCTCTATACGTATGGGTGTGTTCACAATAATTTGTATGTACGTTGACACACCTGAAGGTCACTTCAGTGATTTTCGTTTTTCTTGCATGTTTAGCTAAAGTTAGTGCCGCAATTCAATTGTTTTGTGATTAGGATGTAATTATGTTACAGGAAATATATTAAATAAAGCAATAATCTTTACATATATCATGATCTATCGATTTATTACTTTACTTCGTTTCAGGGTACGTTACATCGTAAAAATGGCTTTAGCTGTTTCTTTGCGCAAAGCCTTATTCATCTTGTTAACAGTAACTATTTTTGTGCTACTGGTTTTATATTGGAATCAAAGCGTTTTGAAACCACAATTTCTAAATAGTGCACATGAAAAATCCCCGCAAAGTTCTCCTCGTTTTAAAGACAATTTAATGTAAGTACAAATAACAAACATTCTTTTTATTTTAACCCTGTTGGCAGCAGAATACAATCACTTCTTTTATTGTATTAATAGAACTTGGGAAGATCAATCAAAGGCCTTATATAGGTCTCCAATATGCATTGGTGTACACAAAGGACGATCAAACAAAACCCCAATTATTTTATTAACTAGCTTTAACAAAAAGTAGTACGATTTGAACCATCCTTAACAACGTTCGTTCTTGAAACAAAACACGTTAGTGTTCTTAATTTTATCAAAATATCTCCAAAAATTCTGATCTGTAGGTTGTATACAAGAAAACTTGATAGACAGATGGACCGACAAGGCCAAAACGATTCGGAAAACGAGTCTGAATCGATCAGTATACTGAAAGGTAGATCTATCTTAAGTCCTCCTGGTTGAGGGTGGTTCAAATTCGGTAAGGTATATAACTGTTATATAAGCAGTTTTGCAAAAGTGCATAAATGTGAGCAGATTAACAATTACAAAAATACAAACATGATTTAGATTGTTTTAGAAAATTTAACATATTAGACGTAGAGCACAATTTCTTGTATTCAAACGATTCTGAAGGATAGACGAATGATGGAAGAGTCGAGTTATTAAATGATGAAAGCATGGAAAACAATCCAATCGTTGAAGAACACAGAAAAAGGAACGCAAGGGGTTATATTTTTGTCAATGTAATGTAATAATGACTGAATTTGATGTATTCTAAGCGCAATTTAATTAGTTTGGATAATATAATGGCGCTGAACTTCACCGTTCATTAAATAATTGCTAATGCAAAGCCTATTATGATTTATTGACTACATACCATTCTCTATTTCTGCAGAGGAATAACATAAGTATAGAATATAGAAGATAGAATGTTCCTAGTGCTAAAAGGATAGCTGTCGTTTGTGTTTTATAATGTCAATAGCAGGAAGTGAGTCGGTACACACTATAAATAAATTGTTTGTCTTACGACAAAAGCTTGCTTTGGTTAACGCGGAACGAATAGTAATAATCTCAGCAGAAAACCTAGAGCTATAGGTCGACGACAATAAAATATGACCCCATAGAATTTCTATAAATTTATTTGCTTTTACGTAGAAGTATATGTGCATGTCAAGGCACACCTCGGCAGTCAGGATCAAAACAAAAAAAATTACTTTAAATACAATATAAAAGAAGGTTTTATTATATAAAACTAATGTTAGATTTAGCTAATTAATAAAATTAACTTAAGGAAATTATTTAGCAAATTCTGGTAGATATTAAAAGAAAAAAAAAGAAAACTTAAATTAAGACATATACCGACGAATGCACGCTCACAATTTAATTTACTAAAAATTACAACACAAACAAATAAGAAAGTTACATTCGGCGAGAGCCGAAATCCGCATACCCACCACCGTACTTTTCGCATTCTACTCTCCAAGGTCTTTTATTTGATACCCATATCGCTGGTATTATTAAGAAAAAATTTATCGCGGTATCATTTTAAAATTAACCCATTTTTAGGCAGGTAATATATCTTCATTTGAGGAATGTATAAAATAGTTGCAAGCATTTTGTCTTGTTTCCCTTATCATAAATAAGCAGAAAAACTCAAAAAAGTGAAAAAAAGTAAAGTTTAATTACTCGTAAGTTTGTGTGTGCATGCCCAATTGTTTTCATTTTTCCACGTAAACAATAGAGTATTTCGCGAAGAAAATGCGGAATATTTGAGCCTTGTAACTTGAATTATTTCCGAGTAACAAACAAAAATCCAAAAGGTTGCGTTCAGTCTATGCGCGCTTCTGTTCTGAGCAATTTAGCCCATTTTCAATACCAACCTGCGTACAGAGACTTCCAATGTTTCTACCAAACTTGGACGCGATATCTTAATTTTTTGCGACCACGAGAGCGCCAACAACCCACGCCACACAAACGTGGTTAAATCAGCTCAGAATTTCAAGCTAATCAAGAATATATATGTACTTTATAGGATCTCTGAAGCTTCCTTTTGGGTGTTACATATATTATAGAAAAAACAAATGGGTATATAAAAATAACAACTGAATCGATAACAGACAATCAAGGTATTTCATTCCCAAATAACTCCTTTTTCAACCCATTTGCCATACGCATAGCCGAGTAAGCGAGTATTAGAGCAAAAATGTAAAAGATATAAAAGCTCCACGTACACACAATAATAATCTTCATACAAATCCACAGAAGGAAGTATGTCGTCAGCATAGCATGATATTATTCAGCATAATCTCTCTTACATTTGAAACGTTTGAAAACTTTTCCATCCGATTTTTTTCTTATTTTTAGCGAAAACGCAGAAAAAAAATTTTCTTTCACATTTGATTTTCTCATTTCACCTACCCAAATATTTTCTTCTTCCCAAAGTCAAAAAAATTGAAATCTTTTTCAAAGAAAACTCGCCTACTCCTTGCCTACAGACGGATGTAGTTTTATGACATGTTTCGAAACAATCTTAATTCCTTAGGTCATGTTTTACCACCACATCATTTTTGTATTGTCCTGAAAAATCGAAAACCTAATTACAACTCGCTTTAAACCTGACTTACCGACAATATCAAATTGGCGTTGCCAATCAGCAAAGAGACTTGAATTCGAAATGAAATATCTCCCTATTTCGAATATCTTAATGTTAGTTAGTTCTTAAGCTGCTTTTATTTAATATACAAAATATTTACAAACTAGGTGTGACGCCTTAAGGAATTTATGATTTATGGTTTTAGTTCGTCTTCACAATTTTAAAAGTTAAAAATGTCATCTTTTTTTGTTTCTTTTTAGACCGATTGAAAAGAAGTGGACTTATAAATGTGCGGGTGATAAATGCGTACGATATCATTATTCCGATGTAGTTAAAGGTGAGAAGCGAGTGCCTTTTATAACGTGTTCCATGACGTGTGGCGAGATAAGTATATGGCCACAACCCACTATCAAAACTGCAGTTAGTACGAAATCATTGAAATTCTCAATGGATGATATACAATTACGGTTAGATACCCCGTACAAAGGAGTAGAGAAGCATTTTCGCATAGCATTTGATCTTTTTCTGAAAGATCTAAGACACATACAAAGACTGAATTTGCCGAAAAGATCCGAGCAAGAGCAAGAAACGGAAAGAGAACGAAGCGCAAATAATGCCGATGGTCAATCAAGGCTCTTAACAGGAAATGCGATTGTTGCTAACGATAAGCAAAGAAGTAAGCGTTTTCAATTAGATCAAAGAATAAAAGGTTCCCATGCCCAATATGGTGAAAATATTGGAGCGGCATCAATTTTATCACGAGCATTCAGTACCCGCAAGCAATGTGATATTGATAGCTTGACTGTTAATGTAGTCATACATAAATTTTCCGATATGCATTTAAGTTTAGAAACCGATGAAAGCTATCAAATAAATACGGCATGTAAGTTAAAAGTATTTCATCTGTACATCTGAAATGACTTTAAGTATTAGTTTTTCGTTACCATAGATGAGAAGCGTCATTACCGAGTGCACATTAGTGCGAATACATTTTTTGGTGCACGCCACGCCTTGTCAACATTACAACAGCTAATTTGGTTTGACGATGAAGACAATTTGTTGCGCACCCTCTCCAAAGTCATAATTGTTGATAGCCCGAAATTTCGTTATAGAGGCCTTATGTTGGACACTTCACGCCATTATTTTTCATTGGAGGCTATTAAACGCACCATTGCCGCTATGTCGCATGCAAAACTTAATCGTTTTCATTGGCACATCACGGACTCTCAAAGTTTTCCTTATGTATCTAAGCATTATCCCGAACTAGCTAGCTATGGTGCCTACTCGGACCATGAGACGTATACGCTCGAAGAGATACGTGAAGTAGCAAATTTTGCAAAATTGCGCGGTGTTCAAATAATACCTGAAATCGATGCGCCTGCTCATGCAGGTAATGGCTGGGATTGGGGTCCTAAACATGGTCTTGGAGAACTAAGTCTCTGTATCAATCAACAACCCTGGAGTTTTTATTGTGGTGAACCGCCATGCGGTCAATTAAACCCTAAGAACAATAACACTTATCTTATACTACAGAAGATCTATGAAGAATTGCTTAACGCTACCGGGCCCACCGATTATTTCCATTTAGGCGGTGACGAAGTTAATTTGGAATGTTGGTCTCAATATTTTAACGATACCGATCTAAGAGGCTTATGGTGCGATTTTATGTTAAATACCATGGCCCGGTATAAATATCCCTTATTGCTTAGGCAATTACTTTCAGTAATGTCTCGATTTCTGATTTTAGCCTTAAAATCGCCAACAATCATATCGATCCGAAAGTTGTCGCGGTATGGTCTAGCGGCTTAACCAACACGAAGTGTCTTCCAAAAAGTCATTTTGCAGTGCAAGTATGGGGCGCCAGTTCTTGGCAAGAGAATTATGATTTACTAGATAATGGTTTTAATGTTATTTTCTCTCACGTGGACGCTTGGTATTTAGATTGTGGTTTTGGTAATTGGAGAGCCACAGGTACAGTTAAGCATCTCCAAATAAATATTTAAAGACATTTTTCATAACCGTATTTGTGTGTTAAAGGTGAAGGTGCTTGTTCACCGTATCGTACTTGGCAAAACGTGTATAAACATCGTCCCTGGGAACGTATGCGTTTAGACAAGTTACATAAGAGACAAGTATGAAAACTTTTATATCGATGACTTCCGTTTATTAATATTTGTTTATTTTGTAGGTATTGGGTGGTGAAGTTTGTCTTTGGACTGAGCAAGTCGATGAAGGCCAATTAGATAATCGGTTATGGCCACGTGCTGCCGCATTGGGTGAGAGGTCAGTATTTTACGCGAAGCCAAAAGAGCTTAAAACGCTTATTGTTCGTATGGAGAACATTATAGATTAGTTTAACACTATTGAAGGTGTACTCAAGAAAAGTGACAATATCCCTTCCCATTTTTGTTTTCTAGCTTATATATTGTATAGAAAATTTGTCATTTGAAAACGTTTCAGAAAGGATAACAATTTTTTTTTGTTCCTCGTTGATAGCGATGGAATCAGTTGCCATACGGAAGTTGAAGACAAACTATCGCTCAGTTGCTTAAAAGCGATGTTATTATTAGTCGTAAAGCACTACGAGTTTTACAATGGAAAAAGTAAAGCAACTAAATTTTGGTATTTTGGCAATTGAAGACAATTGTATCCAGAATGTCCAGTATAATTTTGAACATTCTGTCTTTTGATCATTTATAACTTTATGGGGGAGTGACCGTTTTTCCATTAACCATGAATAATAAGGCCCTCCGTTAAATAAATTTAGGAAATTTCAGAGTTATATTTTTCATAATATGTGAACGTTGACAAAAAACCAAATGACCAAATTTCTGTTTAGGGATACAGAGGCGTTTTTACTTTTCTCTTTACTGTGATGATATTCTTTGAGCGTTTTGGACCATTTTCATTAGCAACCTGCATGCGAGAACTTGCTAAATTTGAAATAAATATCTTATTTTTTACCGCACATCCACACACAACACGTAGGCAGACGCACGTGCAGAATTTTAGTCTGATCCAGAATCTATGTGCTGTATGGGATCTTTGCGGCTCTCTTTCAACCTAGCGGCCTTTGTTTACAGCATACATATATTTCAAATTTCATGGCCTACGCACATTCGATTTTTGAATTTCTTCCTTTTTTTTATGTTGGTGCACGTACGTATACATATTCATCGGACTTGACCTGCTGCGAGTTTTTCCTTTTCCCAAAACTGAAACTGCTGGCACAAATATATTATATCTAAGAGGGATTACTTTGAAGGGGACAAAATAGATATCGATGAACAAATAAATATTTTTCGAGAAAAACAAAACTACCTGCGTTTTTGAACATATTTCACCTATATATGTAGTACACTATTCAATAAAGATAGGTTTATGTAAACCGATATTGCGCAGAACTAACAGAACATGTAAGGTAGGGCGATAACTTTTAAACTTTAAATATTCTTTACTAGTTCAAAAATTTTTATGAAAAACCTGACATAAAAGAAATTTATTCCCATTTATAACAATTACTATATTTAAGATCTTCTCTTCTTCGACACAATAAGGCGAACGCAATTTATCGGCTATTTCCTCGTTAACATGTTTTACATTTTATGGGATGTATAAACCATTTTCGATATATGATGGTGAAGATATATGAAAGTTGCCAGATACTTTAGAGATGTTTTTTTTAAAAAAAAAGAGAAGGTTTTTCAAGGCCAATTGTATAACTAACAACTACTTCTTTTTCTGAAGGAGTTGCAGATAACTTAAATAAATGAAGCACAAATAATCATTTGTCGAAATCCTCGGTATAATAATTTAAACTTTATTTTAAAATTCTTAATTTAAGATTATGGTCAGATCCCGATGATGAACACGATATGGACGTTGTACCGCAAGATGTTTTTAAACGTATGTCACTGTTTCGTAGTCGGTTGGTAGAATTGGGGATTAAGGCTGAACCTATATTTCCCAAATATTGTGCTCGAAATCCGGGCGAATGCATTTGATATTATCTATAAGACTTAGTTTAAGTTAAAAATAAAGATAAGCTGAAACAATTAATTTATACACAAACATATATAATTTTTATCTTAATATTATTTTAAAAATCTCTACCTTTATATTCACCACTTAAGAGGCTTTAAGCTAAGCAAACTAAAATAGAAGAAAAACAAATTTTATCAAGATAAGACCTTACAAAGTATACGAAATGTTTTCAAATTTTAATTTTTCTCGGTGGTGGATATAAGAAAAGTTCGTCTTAAGACGAAAAGAAAACAAAAACACTTGTTTTACACCAACCATTATTTCTAAGCAAACGTAAGAGAACCAGGAATATTTTCTTTATATTGAAAAACAAAAAAGAAAAGAAAAAAAACGGTTTCGAATATTTGAAGAATTCCCATAAAAACTTATCTAAAAGCGTTAAGATCATCATGCCATTAAAACGAAGCTGTAACTTTTAAATAAATTCCAGACTAGTAATTTCGAAATAAGTCTTAGATTAAACTGTATCAATCACTAAAACATTTCGTTGCTCTTAGGAAATTCTTTTCAAATGATTCTTATAAAAATTCTAACCTTGCAGAGGGACTCGTCAAAAATAAGAAAAAAATCATTACATAGACTCGATTAATTTTTTTTTTTGTTAAGATTTTTAAGTGAGACATTAAGCAACCAACTACAACCATAACATATACGCACACATAATCATGAACATATTACATATTATTTAAAATATTTGCATAACATTAAAAAGAAAAAAGTAAGAAACGCGAATAGAACTTTCGTGCAACATTGTCAACACTTCAATGAATGTTAGCACTTAAAACTAATCAGCGTAAAATCTCGATAAGTCATGTAGGTAAATCATAGTAATAATAAATACGTATTCATATGTGAGATATATGAATATAATAGAGTAAAATAAATACATGATAATTGTTTCGTTTAAGTGATATCAGTGACCTTAAATAAATTCAAAGAATGTAAATTTATAGTTAAAAATAAAAGAAATATTAAAAACACACACCTAATATAATACGAAGAATAATTGAGGAAAAAACGAATCCTTCGAATACTGTTAACTTTCTTTTTAACTTTTTCCGCCTTTTTTTGTTATTGTAAATCCATCATATTAGTGTTGAATTTTATATTGAAACCAAATTCCTTTTTCAATGTGTTATTGTTTTTGTAAGATAATAAAAAAGAAAGAAAAACGCTTGTACTTATGATTTTAAAGATATATAATAACGCATCTATATATATTGAATGAAATATTTTCGCTTTTAGCTTACAATTATGTTCATAATCCGCTAAGAGAGAGCGAGAGAGAGAGAGAATATGTATTCACAAATACACAAATATAATTGTTTATAGTTAACTTGGATTAATTTATACTAATTTCAATTTAGAAAATTCACATTTAGATAAAATTTATTTGTAAATAAATTAAAAAGAAAATATTTTCAATTTTTGACTCGAAAAAGTCTTCAAATTTAGATAATTAACGCAGTAAGTTTAAAATGGAGAAAAGAATGTTAGAGAATTTTCGCTAACAATAGGATACTATTTCAAAACTAATCACGAATCCAATGGTATAAGTAACATATATTCATATGTTTTATAATACACATTCAAAATTCTCTGCTATTCTACTTTATCAACACTTTTCTTCGAGGGTCACTTTATTTCTTTTTTTGACATCACATACAGCATGTGCATCCTGCATGTATGTATGTACTATTATGAACCAATTTTCACTATCAAGTATTGAAAATTATCCCCTTTGACCATGTAAATGTTCAGTTTTCGTAAGTATAGGTACATACTTACGAAAAAATTCTCATGCTTTGTAATATGGAGTCAGCGGAATTTGCGTTACTAAGACATTGTTTACCGTATGTTTTCTCATTTCAGGTGCTGGCGTATTATTGCAAAAGTTATCCAACAGAAGATGATTTAGGTTGATATCGTCTTGGGTGGAAGTGTCAAACGTAACGACTTGTATTTTACTGCACGATTTAAATTGGCTGCGTTGAACTCCTCTTCCTTGGTGAATATCTTTCCGACTACAGATTTAGTAGGCAAAAGCTCATCCAAGAGCTTGCATGCAAAGGGATTTTGCTCAAAGTGTGCTAAGCCACATAAAGAAAACGGTACTGCCTGGGCGAGCAAACATAAGCAGTTAGCTTCGCAAATCTAAAGTTGATCCACGGGTAAGCAATTAGTATCTCCGAAATGGATAAAGAAGCATAGAGCAGTACCCTTGTCCTAATCCAACTCTTCAACTCTCACGCGATGCCAATAATCATTTATGGAAATCAAATAGATACGCTCGCGCACTACTGATGCTGGACGTTCTTTTCGCTCGACCATACAATTTTCGAATTCATTCATAAGTGGCCCAAAGCGAACATTGTACTCATTACCAAACAAACGACCCCATATTTCGATGTATATTAGTGGCATCGAAAGTTTTTTGACCTCTTCTTTCTCTTGCAGTTATCATTGATATTGATCAAATGCATATTTTTCTTTGCATCCGACCCTTATAGAGGTCGGACATTTCGTTTTTAAAATTCGCTTAATTTTATTTCCAACTTTATTTGCACAAGGACAATGTAAGGCAATAAAGAGCTTAGTGTGCGATATTACTATGCTCAAAGATTCTACCAAAGAAGGCTGTTTTTTTTTTTTGGAAGTTTGATATTTTTTTATTAAAATTATTGACAATTAAGGTCGTTTAAAGTTTTTTACATTTCAAATTGTATATTCACTTCATGAGCGTCAAATTTTGTTTATACTGTAATTAAACAAAGACAGTGGCTGTACAGTAGGATTGTTGATTGATATTGCAAGGTCCACTCTGCTAAGGACGCATACAGATGTAATATTCTTCAGTGCTAAAGAAGAAGAAGAAGAGAATTTAAAAAACTTATTTTTTAATAACCAAGGCTTCTTGTGATCATAGCAACATATGCATTTACATAAATTCTTTATTAAATAATACTCATACATCTACGGTTATCAACTAAATCGGTGGGTATCTTGGATATTATAACAATTAGAACAAAGGACTTTATTCTACATTCATAAGTGGTGAAGGACTTGCTGAGGTTAATCTAAAAAAATAAATAAGATAAATGTACAAGTAAATATAAATATATATATATATATATATGTAATAAAAACGGCAACGGAAAGAAGCGTTTACGAATGCGCATACAATGTTTATTAGAATAAAAAAGTAACAGGAGAAAATAAATAAATAAAAATCTATAGAAGAAGAACCCAAAAAAACATGATAATCATAATTCTTTTACATAACAAACATGTCAATAAAGGATTAGCAAGCAAAAATGAAAAATCATATCATCATCCTGTATAAAGAATGTCTCAAATTAAACCCGATACCTACTAATATAAACACTCTATTGTATGATAAAATTTGCTTAACGTTTCTCTGCTGACTTCTCTTGGGCACGGTAAACGAACATTTTACTATGAAAATTTATTTTGATTTCCTTTTAAGGGGAAGTTTCGTCTCGACTAGGAAGTATAAAGAACTCGTCAATGTGTTTAACGAATTATGCGTCTGCCGGATTAGTGCAATTATCTAAGAGACATCTATTGCAATTTTCGCGTGGGGTCAGTTGAACTTAGCGAAATAATAGAGAGATCATCGTTTGGCTTAAATGCAAGCGCACTTGAACATTACCACGATTATCAATCAGGATATGTCTCCTATTTAGCGATAGGCAGGATGAAGTAAGGAAAACGAGAGAGTTTATGAGATAGTGGACGCAGCCTAATAGGCGTTTGCCCAATCGGTAACTGCCTATATGTTTTCACCAAATAAGCAATCGCTGCAGCTATGACCAAAGTAAGGTCTACTGCACCTGAAATCTGAAGTCGCGAGTGATGGCTCAAGTGACTAACACGCTTTTGGTGTTGCATGATCACTTAAGTGCTTAAAGCTGAAATTGTCTTGTATCGCACCATTGCTTTCGAAAAGAAGATTGAGGGAACTCTTTGAAATAAGTGTCCGTGTCGCAGTGTTTTAAAAAAACCATACGAATTCCCTTAAAAGCTTCGGATCCTGCAAGATGAGCCCGCAAGCCAAACTTTAAAGTTTCGTGAACTGGTGAATGCTGATTAATACCTGCTTTATTAATTATTGCGCGATATTTTTAACCATAAATGTGTATTTGCCATAACAATTAGATATTATTTTTTTATTATATCTTAGAATATATTTTTATAATATTATCAAACCGCTTGATGACAACCTAACCCCTCATTACACATACTATTTGTTTGACAAGTATACGAGAGCACCGCTAAAGAGTTCGATACAGTTATCTGACTGAACGTTCTGAACGGGTTAGTGCGGCTCATAAACTATTTAAGCATTCAAAATGTCATCACACAAGTTTGATAAAGCATTTAATGAAATGTATTTACCCCTCATATATAGAATAATCTGGTCTGGCAGGGATTTGCACAACTGACATTGAAATGTTTAATATAATCAAATCTTAATTTATTTTTTTTTTGTTTTCAACGTAAACAGATTAAAGATTTAGGTACAGAAAATCTATACCTAATTATCATAAGCAATTAGAAGCCCAGGATAAGTTATGTGGAAGTTACTTTATTAGCACAAAACTAGAAGTCAATTTATCGATTTTATTTATGAAAGATCGATCAGGTTATTGAAACAAATTTTTTGCAGTTATTAATGTTCTGGTAAAAAAATATTTTTTCTCATAGCCTTTGAATGGCCCAGTAGGCAAAGATTCTCGACTAATAACTAAATATTAGTGAGTTTAAATCTCAAATGGGATAGGGTTTTCAATAAAGCCGTTAGCTTTTTGTGCTAGTGCTTTAAGAATTTAGTCTTAGAACTTGCCTCTCCGGTTAAATGATAATAATAATAATAAAAACAATTTTGAAAACATATTCAATATCCAGTGATGAGCGTAGCATCTTTTGAAAATATTGACTTAAGTGAAAAAATATTTACACGGGTGCATAATGTTAGTTTTAATTAGTGTAACGTATGCGTGTCAGTAACCACAAACAATGAAAAATTGATTTTTTTAACCCATTTAAAACGTTATTCTTAAATATTTAAAAATGCGCTTAAATAAAGACAAAAGAGAGTATTAAACCTAAATGGCCGCTCTTTTTGAAACACCCTTTGAATGAGAAAGTTTTGCAAAAAGCAGATTTTTTACTTACATCTGTATCTGTGCAATATTATTTAGTTACATTTACACCTACGTGTACATAGACTTGTGTATAAAATTATATAAATTCGTACAAAGTACAAAAATAGTAGTAGTACAAATCGCTTAGTAAATATTTTTTTTAAAAACTATGTGCCACATGTTTTTATTTCCTATTTTTTTAATTGAATAAAAACAATAACATATCATGCACATTTATATATAATAATTATGTGCAAAAAATGATTGAATTTTACTATTTTATTAGAAAATGCATTATATATAAGACGTATACGCACCGTAGACTTTCAGTTCTTGATCTTTGCGAATAATCTTTAGATGGATGGTATCTAAGGCAAAAAAAAAAAAATGATTAGAATGTTTTTCTTAAGTTTTTCGGGGAAATTACAGAAAGACTATTTTCCCTTGCACATTGGGTTGGATAGAAAAAAGAAAAACTTCATTCGTTTTCTCTCAATTGTATTGATATAAAACTAGCACAAATGTTATAGTGGGCTACAGCCCACCATTAAATACCATCCAGGTATTCATGTATCGAACTTTCAAAATGAGGCTTTACATGAGAAGTTGTCCGATCCCAATTTATTTGAAGAGTTTTTTCTTGGGTTAAAATACGCCGTTGTATCGAACTTCATTGTTGCGACCTGCATGTTGAGCGTAAGAATGGACGGAGGGACAGAAAAGCTTAGATCGTTTCAGAGTATGATTCGAAATCGATCGGTATGAAACGCGACCCTGTCACCGCTTCCGTTGCATACATCGGTGCAAGCTTAATGTAATATAATTGTTATACTTTAAGTTGTATAGGGTATAACTATTTCACTTGTATAAAAGTGGATGCACGAGAGATAATGCACACAAAAATTTCCCAGCTTATTGTCATATTTAGTTACTGTTCTGCATCTGTAAGGTGCTTAAGACATAATAGGCCTTTCATAATTTTGCAGCATAAATAATTGAACGGAAAAACCGCACATTTCCTTCCCTACATAATCTATGAAAGAAAAAAAATAGAAAAATTGTTCTCTATCTCTCTCTCTCTCTCCCTCTTTCTCCTATACATTCAGGAGTCCCAATATCGGGCTTTTTCGAACGTAACTGTCCATTTTGGATTGACGGTTCTCGTTATCGAGTTACTTTTAACGAACAGTGAGTTGATGGCATGCATAATTTCTTGCCCGCGAAATAATAAAACTAGAAATCAATTTTCCTTCATTCCACGTGCAACAATAGATATTTAAAGAAAGAGTGCGACAAAATAGTACAATCGATTAAAATAGCTCAGCTCGATTAAAACGGCCCAGCTTCAGCCATTAGATTCAATAAACCTATCAAAGTTGCCATGAAGTAAAGCCAGCAAAGCTTTTCAAAATTCTTCAACAAGTTTGTGGAAAATATTAAAGTTTTGCAAGCTGCCTTAAAGCGGTGAATACACAAAATTCACCACGCCAGCACAAAAGAGGGACATTTATTAAAGCTGAGGTTTATTAATGTAATTAAACTATAATCACTCACTATCTGATAAGTGTGGGATGGTGTGTGTGGGACATATAGTCTATGAAGTAGCACGATCTTCGACATATTAGGCGCATGAAAATGGGTAAACTTAAAGTATTCGCTAAGCACCCAAAAAAACTTAACGGCTACGAAAATATTAATTCATACCTTTGTGCTCTTCGCATACTTCCAGTTCCCAAATTGCGATGTTCTCTCCATCTATCAAAGCGATGGCGCAAAGTCTGCCGTACTTCCGAGTTAAGGAAGCAAAAAAATAAAGATACAAAAAAGCCCTGAAAACGTGTTAAACCAAGAAACGAAACAGTATTAAGTTTTTTTGTTTTTCGTTGTGGGAATTAACGGTTTATTTATGTGTACCTGCGTGCTTATTAGAAACGCTCTGATGATTTCGAATAGATTACGACTTAAGCCTTGCTCAGGACCAACCAAGACCAGCAGATAAGTTATACCAAACAAAGGTATTAGTACCAAGAGAGCTTTAGCTGCTTTCCGATATTGTCTAGTTTCCAACGTGTTAGCCGAACGTAATTTTGTTATGAGTACCTAAGGAGAAACAGAACTGCAACTATGCTAGAAATGCAACTATGAGGTAGGAGTAAGTGAATTGAAAAGTCCAAAACTTGTATGCCGAGCAATCATGACAATTACATACAATTCTTGATTTATTTTCGTTATAGAATAAAAAGCCGTAGGTTGAATACACAAATACACGGTCATATATCAAACAGATAGACGGAAAAAAAGCTGTACTAAATTCAGAAAGTGGCTATGAATCGATCAGAATAATAAGTCTGACTACTTCTCGGTTACATATATTAGTGTAAAGTTATTTGAAAATCATAATGGTGACGTCACAATAGATAACTAGACAGAGTCGGATTCCATTATCCACTTTAATCATATTTAGAAGATCTGCATATGTTTCGCGATCCGCGCCTAACAAACTTTTTAAAGGTATATATATGTAATATTAACGGATATAAGGAAATTAGTGTCCTTTACGCACATGTTTAATATTCCGAGATGAAGTCATCTTGTCCTTATAACGAAATAAATTTCAGTTCTCAAAACTCCATAAAGCGTAGTCATATTCGAGAAGAGCTGCGGTAGAAGACGGTTTTCTGTAATTTGTTCTCTCTTCTCTACGCACTTTAAAAATTACTCTTGCTTTAGCAAATGCAATTAACAGAATATCGCGTTTATCTCTATATTCTGTAATTTTACGCTATGTCGCACTCACCCACATAATTCGTACAAGAAATATTAAATTCAGTAGTAAAACTAAAGAGGCGGGACCTTGAAAAATCCAGTCAACCTGAGATTCACGCATCCATGAACAATCTATAGTTAACTGAAATAGTTTAAGAAAACCAAATATTTTGTAAATTTTTACAAGAAAAAATATATATAAATGTTTATCGTGTTCACACTGTTAAAATAAAACGAAAGAAATTTTAGAAGTGGAACAACAAAATGTCTTTAAATTTCAAGTTTGCTACAAAAGTATTTTCCATGTCCAAAAATATTCTTTACATTTTATAAAAAATTTTTGCATCAAAGAGTTTTTCTGGTTGTGACTGTAATTCTAAACAATTGATCATCACCATTTCGCATTTACAAATGATTGAAAAAGAACCTCGTTTCGCAGTTTATAAATTTTATTTCAAATTGCACTGACTAGAAAATAGAAAACTGATATTTAATCAATTTAGTGATTTGTTAAAAAAATACAAAATGAAAAATTACAATTTGATGCGGGCGAAGTGTCTTGATTTGAGTAAGCAGTTGTGCTGGCCAACTTTTGTATCGCTTTTATATAGGAATATATACCTTTTGTCTAAACGAAAATTCTATAAGTATATCTTCTTAAATAGTATCAAAGTTTAAACCGATACCGACGTGTTCGTTTATGCGTTTATCTGCGTAAAATCTGGGATAAACATATATAGGTTACAGAAATATTAAGACATCGACTTTAGAATTGCCAAAGATACACTTGCATGCAGATTGATATTGGAAATCTGCCAAATACTTTACTCGTTGACGATCTCAAAGTATATTCTATAGATCCTCCAGTTCCCATACAAGCACGAAAAAAATCGAACAGCCAATTTTAATATAAGAAATTCAACTCCAGGCGAATTTTCTTACTGGCTGCAAATAGCGGTTGTGTTGTTTTTGCAAATAATTGGTATGCGACCTAAGCGAACATTTAAAGTCGTCAGCATGCAATTTCTTTCTCTTCTCTTGTCTTCTCTTTTCGTCTCTTTCTTGATTTGAAAAGTCTAAAGTTAATTAAGCCTAAAAAAAAGAGATGGCTAGTCAATTAACTCAAATATCATCCTTTACGGTTATGAATTCAATAATTGAATTTCAAATTAAACAATTCAGTGATTTGTTTTTTTGTTTTTTTATATATATCGCATTTATAAGTTGGATAGAAGTAGAGTGTATAGAGTCCATCAAATTCAAATAAATCGACAATGAAGTAAATTTTTCTTCTTATTATTAATTATATTTTATGTATTGTGTGATTAATGTGAAGAAAATATAGTACATATATTTCAATTTCCAGAATCCTTCATAAAAGCTTGTCAATAATTTTTGCATAATCAAATGCATTCAATATATCATTATATATTTTTTATAATAACAACTTAATAACACTTGCAGTGAAATGAAATCCAACCCTTTTTTTCTCATAGATTTCTCTTATGAATATTTAACATTTACTCCACTTGAATACAGCGTTAGAATACCGTAATCAATCATATATTTCGCATTTATGTGTCGCTTGCTTTCGCTCTTTTCTTTCTCTCTTTCACTCTCTCTCTCTCTTTAGCTACCTCTTTCTATATCTTTTATATTTCATCAATTGCACTGACAATTTTTTCTTTTTCTGAAAGCATTTGCATATATATTACGTTTTTAATTATCATCTTACTGCGGCTGTATAAACACATTTTTATCGAAATTTTGCATTGTAATATATGAACTTTTATTCATTTTTTTTACTTATCGCTCCATATCAGACATGTAAATCTAACACTTTAAATCCTGGCAAGAATAGAAGTTAAGCATTGTGATTTTTTTTTTTGGACAATTGGGAGTTTAATCTAAAATCAAACATTTTAACTGACGTTGGATTATCGGGAAAACCTATCTGATTAAAGTAGAAAAAGATTTTTTTGAATTAGACAAGTTCGCCCTGTTCCTATTGCTGTAATTAGCTTCTGGTTATGCTTTTAGGTGAGTGGATCCACCACTTGTGATGTAAGCTCGATATAGGCTTTAAAAGGTCTTCCTAGCTTTAGCTTGTGACACTTTTGGCCGAGTTATCGAATCTAATAGTTAAAGCTGGATCTCTATGTCAGCTACCAAAGCTTTAGTTGATTGCACAATACTGTCACGGGCATTATCTCCCTGCTTCGCACTTTTGGAAGTCCATTGCTGTACTTCGAATGAAGAGAAATTGGGTTCCGGTTCTAATACCATTCCGTAGGCAAGGAATCATTCATGACTACATATTTCCGTCAAGCTTGCGTTCCAAGACTTTATTGACTTCTTAACTTCAACTTTTAATATTTTCTTTAGATCGGCTGAATTATCGACGTCATACTCAACGAAATTACTGAGCAGTGCATTTTTATACCCTTATATACGTTACTTATGGTACAAGAATATTTTGAGTTTGAGCGGACGTGTGCAAAACCCAGAAAGACGTGGCGTAGAACCATCTTTTATTATACCGATCCATCTAAACTTGTCTATCCGCCTGTCTGTCTTACAGCTGCCTTGAAATTTTCGGATAGATATTAGATCTATCGAATCTAAGCTTGTCTGTCCGTCTATTTGTCTCATATCTGCCCTTGTATTTTTGTGTTTAACTTGCAAGTCACAGTTTTTGATATAGTTTCATGAAATTTGATACACGGGCTTATTTTGGCCCAAGGACAAACACATATGAAAATTGCGCAGATCGGATCACTGTCACTTCGAAACCACTTCAACTTATTTTGAAAAGTCACTATGTGAATAACTGTCGGGTGGATTAGGCAATTTAATGGTGGTCCCTGACCCCCTATGGTCACATTACTTGCTTTAAGGTAACTGATAAGAAAAAATATGTATGTCGCGCTTTCTTCACATTAATTACTTGTGGTTAATTCAGTGCTTTTATCTTTGAAATGAGAGTACAAATCTTTTTTGCAATTGAACGATAGGCTGCATGCGCCTAAACAAACCCGTGCACTTATAAAGTTAAGGAAAATACTCCAAGTTTTACAATATGAGATAGATACTTTTTTGTTGAAACGAATTTATTGAAAGCATCAGAGCAAAATCGCCTATCTTCTTTTCGAAATGCTTACGCTTAAATAACTTGTTACACTTACCTGCTTAGTTAGTATGTAATTTTCAACTTTTGATATTTATAATAAAATAAATATTTTTTATTTTCATAACATATACGAATTCACTCATTAGTTATAAGCATCAAAAAATTTTCCTCTAAACTAAACGCAATTTCCGTCATAACTATGTTATTTATTGTACAATGAAAGTTCAATTAACATATATCTTTTCTAAAAGTGTATAAAAAACGAATTGAAACATTATAGTCGGGCATAGCCAACTATTCGATATCTTGCAAAGCTTATTTTAATACAATTCTACAGGTATTTTTATTATAAGATATCAGAACATGTATTCGTCCAAGTTAAATCTTCATTAGACGATATTTAAAATGCGGACCTATATAGTTTCCCAGTAGATTACGGTAAATTTGTAGTTCATATTGCCGATCCAATTTTTTCATGTTGATTTAGTGAGGTAGTAATTGTTGATGAATAACCACTTTTTTAAAATAAGCCTTGCTTCGGGACGTATTATACTTTTTTTTTTTTAATACAATAAATCACTCAGGGGATTGTTCCTATACGTGCAGCACGGTAATCTTCACGAAGAAGTGGAAAAAGAGGTAGAGATAATGCCGCAGACTGAGAGATGTATTTTCGAACGGCAGGAGTTATGCCTTTACTAGCCAAGCTAGCACCGCAGTTACGACCGGCCGTGCTTCCTAACTGCTTGACCATATGCGTTAATTGTGTTGGTGCAGTGCTGTTGCAAATCAAGTTTTAAACTAAGTATACCTTAGAGTCTAGGAAGTTAATTGTGCCGTTGTGGTGATGGGAAATCATTTTCTAAACTATAATTGCCTAGTGTGTCAAATAGGTAATTGTTATTCGTTTTATCGACTTACTGTAGCTACTACCAAACATCGTCACAAAACGTGTTGAGATTTGAATCCACATATACGTACTTGGTAGCCGCCACCCTTATCTAGTCCGCTATGTGGCGGCCTAATCGAATCCATTGCTTACACATGTACTTCGGCCAAAAAATGTCAGTATATTAAATGTCACTATAACATATCGATACAGGGAGCATGTATACACGGGTGCACATCAGATAGAAGCGCTTGAAGCGATTGATACAATAAGAGACGTGTCCTACTGTAGTCTCTATGTGTGGTGTGCACGTCCGCATCAATGCAATTGCTTTTATTCTACAGGTAGTGAAGGATATAATTATTGTTATATTTTTTATATATATGAAAAACAGTGGGTGCTTTGCAAAATAATCAGTTCAAGTCGGATATTTTCAAAAGATATCAGTAGAAAATTCAAAATATAAAATCCTCTGTCTATGTTATTTTTTACAAACTATAATTTATACGGCAACTATAAGAACATTGACAATATATTAACAATACGTAATCAAATGACTACAATTCACTTAAATTTTCATCTTCATGTCATCTGTACGATATTCTCTAGTATTCTTAAATCATTCTCTGCAACTAAGCTAAACACAAGTTAATGTTCCTCTTGCATCACATCCTACCCAGCCTTTAATAATGCAAATTATTCTTAAGCGACATGTTTTTGTCCAAATGCATTGCATGTACTAAGTCAAGGAAAAAGTTCGTGAAGTCGTTTCACCGATATTTAAACGCATTTGTAGTCAGCAATAGCGATGCTTTTCTTCTTCCTTTTTGGTGCAGGTTGTGATCGTAAGGCTTGGTATGCTTGATTTTGCCAAATATTTGGGACTCTGCTTAGATCCGCAGAGATGGTACTGCTCTATGTCGATGTAACAGGCACACTGTAATAAATATGCTGGAGCGCGGAGAAAAATAAAAGGCTTATTTTCCATCATTCCATGTTCCTTTAGGAAATTATTTATCATAGATTGGTAATCGGGAAAGACGACATTACATTCTTCACATTTATAACATGCAGGACTTAAGTGAGCACCTACGAGCTCAACAAGTAGATCATATTCACAAAATTTCTTACCACAACCTCTCTTATATTATTAGGTGCATCATGCATATGTTCTTTACGAGTAGTAAACTTGCGTGGCCCTGTCCAGGCTCGCTGCAATGCCATAAGATCAAGTCAATCGTCTTCAATTTTTTGAGAAATGTCATCGACCTCATCAACGATTGCTTGGTCAGAGTTCATCCTTAATATGGAAATTTCCAGAGCGGAAATTAGAAAACTTGCGTGCTGTTGATAAGATTATTATTAACAAAGTTACGCGACTTTAAAGCCATCTATTGAAAAATCGCTATGAATTTTTTTTTTGTTCTATGCAAAATTCTAAGTGAAATGATGTTTAATCAAAAGTAATTGAATCTTAAGACACAAGAAAAACTACAAACAGCTGAACAAATTTTAGTGTATAGAGTCCTACACCTACAATTAACAACACAGCAAATCAATGATAATTTTCCATATTTTTTTTCAAAGCCTAACCTTACATATATTTTGCAAGGACTACTCCAATGTTCTAAAATACATTTCACAGGTTTATTTGCAATTAAATTTTCCTCATTTGCAGAGATAAGCATATAATTAATTATTTAATCATCAAACAAGTAATAAAATTTCATAACGCAATACAACAACCTTTTCAAAATGTAAACATTTAATTGAAGAAATGCAACTGAACAAAGATAGCAAGATAACCAGAGAGAATTTATATTAATCTGGGAACGAATTTTTTAATACCCTCCCTAGAAGCAAAAAAGCCGAATACATTGACTACATATCGCGGCATAAGTATTTGGATAGTAGTTCGCAGAGCTTTCAAAGGAATTAGAGAAATTAAAAATTATGTTGACTTTTAAGATATAAACTGAAATACATTTCAGGCAAAAATAACTAAATTATTACTTTCCTTGGTAAGTGTGGGCGAACCAATTTTTTACACGATTACAAATTTAGCGAAACTTTTTTTAAAATATTTGATTCCACATGCTAGATAAACTTTTGCGATCGTAGTCGATATATCAACTAAGGGACGGACAGACTTTGCTAAAAGGATTCCGTTACTCGCGCTTCTTAAAAACATATATATCTCTATACGTTACAAACTTTTTAAAAACTTAAATATTCCTGCGGCTGTTGTAAATAGGAAAGTAAATAAACCGTTTTTATTGTAATATGAAAAAACGCCAGATACATATAATAAATGGTCTTACATCAATCGATGACGTTAATGCAAAAATAAATAAAATTAAAAAAATATATGATTTTATACCACGCAAGCATTTGAAAAAAAAATATTTTTATTAACTGATAAGAAGTGTTACTTACCCCAATAAAACTTTCATTCTCTAAGTGCGGAGTGTAGATTTTAACTATCGACCAAACAATTGTTACGACAGCAGGACAACCTAGAATATTTTTATAATCATTATCATGAACAAGAGTTTTCTTATATCTAAAGATAGAGGTTACAGACATATAAATATATTGAAAAGTCTCTCGTATACCCAACACTTCCATAAAGTTTTTAAAAACTTGATCAGTGATTTATTTTTTATTTTCATACCATTCTTTTAGTTACGCGTTCGCGTATTGGCATCTCAAAGTTCTAAAAAACGAATACGAAAACTGAATCTAATATATTTGCCGTAAGCTCGTTTTCACGAATCTACAAGAAAGACAGCCAATGAGTTATCAAAACTATATGCTAAGTATCGATTTGAAAATTGTTCAAGTACATCAAGAAAAAAATAGTAATAATAATAAAAATGTTTAAGATCAACCTGTCAGTATCCTAGTAGAGTTTTTCATTTGTTTTCGTTACAATATATCCAAAGTTTCCACGCTACGGTAAAACTCTCATCAGAGCTCTGTTTAGCAAAAGCGCGAAAACAGTCCAAATTTAACAAAACTTAATTTTTAAGTCAATTTACTCTTAGGAACCAATTTTCCTTTTATAAAATAAATAAAATATACATTTTGTTAAAACCCTTGCGCGGAAAATCTTCTGGGCTTATTCAAACTGAGCAATATTAAAAATTCTTTGTGAAAGATCTGATTATTTTTACCTATTTTCATTACAAAGTGCTAAGGCCTACGCCATCTTTGCACATAAATATTTACTTTTGATGAGAACCATTATATGGGATAGAACGCAAAAAATAGACGTACACAATCCAAAATTCCCACAGATGATTTTTGTACTGCACAACTGTTATGGATCAACTTTTATCATAAAATCTTAAAAGTGAGAATTTTTTGCCATACAAAGGGTACTATTCGTCAGAGTAAACAGATTTGTCCATATCCATGGAATATCAAATTTCCGATTGGTTCTTTTATATATATAAGAGAATGTATATAAAGGCGTATGCGTCCACGTTTGCTAGAAGAAGCCGAGAGGGAAGAGCATGCTCATACCAATAAATCTCCGGTTATTATCAGCCCGATAACTTCCGATTATTATCAAATTAATAACAGGAAGCTTAACCCTTAGCCCGACAATAGCATAGCCGCACTAATATCTTCCACAAACCTGTCATAACCACACTAATACCTTCCACAAACCATTTGATTTGATGATTACTGAAGTGATTTTTACAAAAACTTTTTAAAAAGTTTAAACAGCCTTAAAAAAAAAACTTTCCTTCATGTAAATAAAATAAAAAGAAAAGAAAACCGAAAATTCTATCGCCTAACTCGGAGTGCATTTTTTGATTCAATTAATTTCAAATAATTATTATAAGCTTTTTTCGTTAAGGTTACCTTCTCCCCTTGTACGTCTCCTGAATAGTTTTATACAATTTTTATAGGCGTGGCTTTCGATTTTATCCTATTTTCAAAAAAAAAAAGAATATTCTCTTTCCATATATATTCACAGAAATGGTTTGGTTGAAATGTAATATATAATCTTTTTTATATAAATGTATCAAAAATATAAATTCATCTCCCCTTGTACGTCTCCTTCTATCTCCTTCTCTGATCCATAATAGTAGGTTCCACAGATTTTTGTATGTGGAATAAATGACTGGTTATTTAATTGATTTGTATATTTCAACAGAGTGATTATATGTAATCCACCTTTGTGCGACAAGTGGCGTAGGGTGTAATTATTATCAGAAATCCCTATAAAGTACAGTTGTTAGGTCACGCAAATCACACGCAAAACAATGAGTTATGACTAGAAATGCCTCTGTAATGTTGTTCAGAATACCACTACCAGTTTCTTTCGATTATCATGGGATATTTAATACGGGTTCCTTTCTTTGGGGCAAAGTATTAAGATAAGGTATAGTGTTTGAGCGTGGTGTTTATTTAAGTAATTCTTTGCGTCAGAATTATGAACAGACGTCTCTTAATTTTTATGCATTAATCTAATGCCTCTAATGCTCATGTTGTATTGGCATTTCGACACTTTTCCATCACTAATGCCATTCGTAACGTGTCGCTACCATTTTATTCGATTGCTTTGCCTTCGCTTGGCCTCTGGTTATTCTCGAAGCTCAAAAACTCGAAAAACCGTTCCAGAAACGTAATTTTAACTAGGCTGAAGACATAAAGTCGAATCCAAAAATATCGTTTTGTCCTCTTAGTGGCGTTTAATTTGGTATCGAGCGTAGTTAAGGTGTGTTGCCTAAGAAGGGCGTAAAAAGAAAATTAGTTTGAGTAAGCTGGAGCGGAGATGCGATCGTGCAGTAAAGGTCACTGTCTATTGTACGAATTCCGACAAAGAGCAAATGCTACAGAAGCGTGTAGAAATTCTTTTACAATGTTTAGGACAGGTACAGGATCTAACAGAACGGAATAGAAGACGGTTCAAAAAACTTCAAACATGTGATTTCGACCTTTCCGATAAGCCACGTTCTGGGTTTTTGCGACGACGCTACTTTCAAGATCGTGTTAAAGCAAAATCATTTTTTGACAACGTCGGAGATTTCGGAAAGGCTTGATTCAGCTCAAGATAGCCTTCCGGACCATATTCGGAAACCATGATTCGACGGCCCGAACTTTCTGTTGCTTCAGTTGAATGTAGGTCTTACGGCATTCTTTTCTATTCTTTGCAAGTGTATAAATTTGAAATTTGACCCAATAGCTCGGATGAAGCGACGATTTTTTTGCTCGTTACTCATACACTTCCATTTTTATTCTACGAAAGTAGAACAAATCAGCAAGGATCTAATCAAAGGATCATCCAATGTTATGGAGTATGGAGATTTAGATTTTTTTTTTTTTTTCTTATTTAGTGCTTTTGTTTTAGAGCAATCGGTGATGGGTGTAAAAGATTCGGACACTGCCAAATATAATTTTATTAATTCTCAGAGTTCTTATAATCAGTTAATAAAAAATGGGCAAAGGCAGACTATCGCGTTCGACACAGAAGTGGAACTGCTATCCGCTAGCAGTGTATTCGAAAATCATTCCACAAGAAAGTAGAGGAGAACAAGCGACTTAGTTCTTAAAATCTTTTAGGCAGAAATTCCAGATTATAGAAGGATTTCTCCTTTGGTTTGAAAATGAATAAATAAATAAATAAAAATTGGGATAAAACGTCTGCGTAACCGATTTCTCACATAGATGGCTGGGCTTTACGCTTATTTTCTAATTTGGGGTCGGCTGCTGGCTGTCAACGTCGAACACGCATTCGATTCAACCATCTTGAACGATAGTGCATTCGATGCCGACAGCCATAAATCGGCCTTTGATCGGGCGTCTAAATTACCGCTAAGTCAAATATCAACTTCTATTGGAAATTTGTACGTCTGCCCAATTTCCAATCATTCTCACGACTGTTATGGCTAAAAAATCTCAAGCCTTCACCCTAAACAGCAATGTCTTTACTTTGTCATAGTTTTCTGAGTCCTATTTCGGCTCGTGTCCTTGAGTGGTGGATATAAGGAAAATATATTTTGATTATTAAATATTTAAAGTTTTGCTTTCTTTTCTTTTTTTTTTCTTACTTTACACATCAATAATTATCCATGGATTGGACAGCTCGCACCTATACTTGTATAGATATGAAATTTCTTCATTTGTTATTAAAATTGTTTTTCTCTTTGATGTAACAAAATAGGTTCATTTACGTTAACATAAATACATATAATGATATTATGAAATAATTTATAAGAAAAATTCGGGTTCGCAACCGTCGGGGTTGACCTTTTAATGGAAATACCTCAATTCAAGGGTTAATATAAACTTCTGCATTTCTTGCAATAGCAAATGGAAAAATCTTTCATTATTATTTTCTTAAAATTTCAATAACAATGTTCCAAATGTTACGGTTGCTTCAATTATACTAAATGACTTGTTTTATTTATTGATGACACCCTACAGCGCTTGCAGCGCAGGAGTATATCAGGTTTGTGCGGATGTATGCAACATCCAGATAGGACGATCGTTTTTCGGAATCACTTTCTGAATCGATCTAAGCTTGTCAGTCCATCTGTCCGCCTTGTTTTCCTTTATTCAACCTACAAGCGGTAATTTTTGGGATATTTCATAGAAAATTGGTTCAAATTGGTTCAGTGAGTTTCGGCTCAAACGCGAACTCTTCAATCGCATTAGTCGGATCGGACCATTTTTTCTATCAATTCCGCTTATTTTAAAAAGTCGTGATATGGATAGGTGTAGGTTGGTGTATGGTAGGCTGATAGGGCGGTATTTAATGGAGACACAGGGACCCACTGTAGTGTTACTAACGACGGAAGATCATGTTTATAATAACCCTTTTTTGATAGGTCAGATAAATAATTGTAGGTAACATTTATATTACTACGAGTGTAGGTGTGGTTGCACATACATTATCACCTATACGACTTCTCCTGCACTAAAGGCGCTAAATGTCATAGTTTGTAAGGAAAGGTTTGGATAACAACCTCTTGTAGGAGCTTTAGATGAGAAAGATTAATATTTTACGGAAAGTTGAATTTAATCGATAGTTTTGCTTACTATTCCGGTTAGAATGTATCCACTACCAAAGAATGAAATATACTTCAACATTTCGTCTATCGGCTCAAGACAATCAGAAGTAAGTATCAAAAATTTCGCAATGTCCAAAAAAAGATTTAAACAATGGTGAATAATGAAAGTTTATGCAGTTGTTATCTGCGCGTCCGTCAATTGTTGTCAAAAGTCAGAGGAAACTTGGAAAAGAAGACTTAAACTAGTATCGCACAGCTCTCTCTCTCTCTCTCTCATACATCACGTTTAAGTATGTACACTTAACGTCTAGAAATACGCTCGCTAAAAATGTGTATAAAGAAGCAAACAAAGTATCGCGGCAATTTCAACGAGAAGTTAGCATGTCAGTCCATGTTTTTAATATATTTCGTGTCGAAATAATCCTAATCAACTGTAACAACTAACTGAAAACTGGGTCTTGTGTTCTTACGTGGGCAATCTGTACAGCGCTACACGAAAAATCTATTGCACTCGCCAATGCTCCTAGTCTATACAGATTTCGAATTCTTATGAATCTCGTACACTTCACACGGAGCACCATACTATGTCTGGTGTTATGAAACGTTGTGCCGATCACCTTGAACGTCCTTTCACTGGTCCTTTAGCAGGTATCCGAGATACCCATCACAGAACTGAGTTAAATGTGATATTTATCATAGAGACTTGCATTTCCATTTTTGTTTATGCAAAACGACCTAGAACTGGCAAAATCGGAGTCAGAATTCTTATATATTCACCATACATTAATAGGCAAACAAAAATGGAAGAACACATTTTCTTTACTTCTTTTCAATAATCGAACTTACCCCAACCGATTAGCGCATATTGTAAAGCACCTAAATTATCGGTAGTGAATGTCTGCACTACTAATGTATAAAGGTAAAGACCTGCAAATCAAAAAAATAAATCAAATTAAGAATTTTATGCAAATATTATATCTTGATGAGTTTTTATTATTCATAATATATTGTTACGAAAATCCTAAATACAGCTCATTCCAGGTAATTAATTTTCCCAAATAATAAATTCTATAGAGAGGGGAAAACCAAATGCACGTTCGCGGCGCGTTATGCAGCTGAGGGCCGATGAAAAGATTATTGGAGAAGCAGACAGGGAAAAACCAAGTGCACATTCGCAGGCGCATCATGCAGCTGCCAGCCGAGGAAAGCGATTACCGGAAAGGCAGGTTAACGGATTAAAAATGAAGCCATGAAATTATGTAATAGTACTGTGCCCGTAAAAATGTATATAAATAGAATATTTACGGAACGAAGAGTGAGTTGGACAAGAACTTTTAAGTCGAGAGTACTGCCAAAATAAATTGTAAATAATCCTACTGTTAAGGAATATAATTGTTAGTAAAAGAATTTAGAAGAGTGTTTCTGTTGAAAAGAATATCCACGATCTAATAGTACGAGTACTACCTTGGAAAAGCGAAATTCGTAACAATATTTTATTTCATTATGAATTTATAATATCAATTTTGCGTTTCATTTACAGTTGAAAGATGTAGGAAAACAACAAACAATGACTTAACACTTTGCATGAAAAAAATATTCGTACTACAAGGAGGATGGAAATGTCATATCTTAATTAAGATTAAACTACCGTGCCCAAAAAGCAAGATCAATTCAATTTTCTTTTTTTTAAATCTATTTATTGTTGCATATCTATCAGTAAATATAACGTTAACATTAAACATAGTAAAAAAAATTATTTGTTGCCAGAGAAAGTCCAGTCGGCTTATTTAATCAAAGAAAAGACTTAAGTAGAAGAGATACAGAAAAATTAAAATTATTTTATTTATTTGATTTTTTCATGCTATCGCAAAAAATGTAAGAGGCGGCTGTTTTCAGGACGAAACTGCGCAACCAAGTGTCTCATACACAAATTGAAGAGGGTGCACGTGATGTAAGCATTTGATCATAACTTCGGCTCAATGTGAAGATCGAGCAATTCTTAAATAGGCTTACATAGGTGCTACGCTTTATTAATCATTGGTCGACACGATTCGACGAGATCTGTATTGTGAAAAACTGAACGAAAGTAGATAAGTCCTACACTGTTTTGCTTTCTCTTCTAAGGATTTCAAGTTGGGACACACGGGTCTCACTGCCACTGTACGCAAGGTGAGCGACACCATGTGAATAGTAGGAGCATCATAGACTCAACGTTTCGTGGTACTCCCTGTGAACGGTAGTTGTTTGCTTTAAAGTTCTTTCTAGCTCAGCAAGGAAGCCCTTAAGGTTTACTATCTGTAGAACTTTACACGTCGACTTCCATTTAGCGACTGACTTATATTTTTCTCTGCATCTCTGTAACCTTATTTCGTTCATTTTACTCTTCGCTCTTCACGGTTTATTCCTCTTCTAGGCATTTATATTTTACATACTATGCCGTAACTACCATGATTATATATATATATATATATATATTAGGTTGGCGAAAAAGAAATCCATTATTTTTTCGGTAGATGGCTGCACTGATAGATTTCTCGTAAAGTATCGATCAAACAATTTCAGATTTATGCTCGTTGGAAAGGTGACATTTCGCAGTAAAAAAAATTCTTTTGCTGTTTTTTGTTTGGTGCATTCAGTTGTGAGTTACAGCGTATTAAAAATGGAAGTGAACAAAGAGAAAATTCGGTAGATTTTACAGTTTCTCTTTGGTGTTTATGGTTCCGATACTGTAACAGCTAATTATGTGCAATTTTGGTTTCGTAGATTCCGTTCAGGAATTTTTGATGTTAAAGATGCACCTCGCACAGGTAGGCCGGTCGTCGAAAATGTCGATAAAATCGGAAAAATGATCGAAGTTGACCGGCATGTTAGCTGTCGTAACATTGCCCAGGAGCTAAAAATCGACCATAAAATAGTTTTAAACCATTTACACAAAGCTGGATTCAAAAAGAAGCTCGATGTTTGGGTGCCACACCAATTAACAGAAAAAAACATGATGGATCGAATTTCCATCTGCGAAGCCTTGACCAAACGGAATGAGATAGACCCATTTCTTAAACGGATGGTGACTGGAGATGAGAAATGGATCACATACGATAACCCTGTGCGAAAACGATTGTGGTCAAAGAGCGGTGAAGCACCTCAAACGGTGGTCAAACCAGGACTAACGGCCAGGAAGGTTTTGCTATGCATTTGGTGGGACTGGAAGTGGATTATTTATTATGAGTTGCTTCCATATGACCAAACGCTAAATTCTGATCTCTACTGTCAACAATTGGACCGTTTGAAGATAGCGATTGACCAGAAACGGCCAGAATTGGCCAACAGGAGAGCTGTCGTGTTCCAGGACAACGCTAGGCCACATACATCGACAGTGACTCGCCAGAAACTTCGGGAGCTTGGTTGGGAAGTTTTAATGCATCCGACATACAGTCCGGACTTGGCACCAAGCGATTATCATCTTTTTCTTGCGTTGCAAAATTTCTTTAATGATAAAATATTGGAATCTAGGGAGGATTGTGAAAATCGACTACTAGAGTTTTTTGCAAATAGAGACCAGGACTTCTATGAGAGAGGCATTTTGAAGTTACCTTTAAAATGGCAACAAATCGTACAACAAAACGGTGCATATTTGACCCAAATCGGACAATCCGAAGCATGTTAAATAAAGTCCTGAAGTTCATATAAAAATAATGGATTTCTTTTTCCCCAACCTAATATATATATACAATCATATATATATTTTATTATATACAATCATATATATATTATTATATACAATCATATATATATTATTATATACAATCATATATATATTATTATATATAATAAAATATATATATATATATATAATCATGGTATAATCACGCCATAGCAGAATCTTGCCTAACATTTTACGTTTAACATTGGTGCGTATGTGTTCATAATAGTTTAAAATTTTCTAAATGTTTCTAATTATCATTTAACGTTTTATTCATCTTTGTTGTTACCTTACCTTACCTTCAACAAACATCCAGAAGAAATTTGTCAAATTAAAATAGTGGAACATCATGACCAACGTAATGCAACCAGCTTCACTAGCATGATCTGTCATCTAGAAATGGAAAATAATCGTAAAAGTCTTCGCTTCATTGTTATTCGCGGACACATATAGTATCAAGCGCACGCAGCATACATAGGCATATTAAAAAACATATTAAAATTCATTTAACACGCTTTCAAGCGTAAATTCATTTTTCTTTTTTGTTAATGCATTTTTCATTTCGAGTTGTGCTACTTTGCATTTCTTATAACGCGATGCGAATGTAAAAGTAAAATTTCACACATATGTTATATGTAATCTATTTTGCTGTCCTGTTTAATGCAAAGGCAAACAGCTTTACGCGCATAGATTCAAAATAACAACTTACCACTTGAAGGAATAAAGTCAATATCCACAGCAACGCTGAGAGAATGTAGGTTAAAAATAAATTTGCATGTATTGTATTCCGCAGGCATTTTAAGTCTCTACATCATCAACAACGCCATACGCACGTCACAGAACGGAGAAATTAACAATGGAAATGTGAAGAGAAAAAAGAAACAAAATATGAAAATTGAAATTAAAATGTATGGTTTTTAGATACATACATAAGCGAAAACACACTCGCATACGCGTACCCACATGCATACGCTTGCATCACTTCACTTAATTATTGAATGCACAAATGCAGAAGTAAATGCGTAATTAGCCACGAAAGGTAATGAACCGAATGTTTTATAACCAATGATCAACTCTCAGAATACTCACAAAGTGTCTTCTCCTATTTCTAATATCAGGAAGTATTTATTGAAAACTCTAAAGGACCACCATTGTCGGAAATCTCACATTTGTCCTAAAAAATACTAAACGATACCTTTGTTTCAATTCGACAGAACTTTTAGACAGTGTAACGGCTTTGGTTGTTTAGCTCTCTATAATAAGCAAAGAATGGAACAAATATTAAAAAAAAACAAAAACGTATGCAATAGAAAAAAAAAAAACTCGTAGCGTTTGTTCCAAGAGTCGAATGACTCTATTAACATTAATTCTATGAGCAGCACGCACATTGCTTTGCTAGGAAAATTGAAATCATGCTCGCCGCACTCTGCTCGACCATTTTCATAAGTAAATTGATATTTAAGAAAAATTTAATGAACTAACTTTCCATCTGCAATTCGCTGCTGAAACAAAATCGAGCTATATTTGAAGAAATTATTAAGGAGCAGTAAACAATTAATACCATACACCAATCACTTGCTGTAAAAGATCGCGAACAGGAATGACAGAATAAATTTATATGTTGAAGAGTGAATGACTTCATTTATTTAAAAGTATGGAGTCCAAGTTTGGAACAAATACAAACGGCAGTGCGCAAATAGCCAACAAAACAGGCTTTCAAGCGATGTGCGAAAAAGGCAAAGAAGATTTTTATAGACCTGGCGTTCGATTTTCCCCTATTTTTCAAAATTTTCTCTTCTCGCCAAATAATTATTTAGTCATCAACATCTATTTCGTCCCCATCAAAGTAATCTCTCTTAGATATACACTTGTACATTTGAGCCAGCGCTTCTTCCAATCCACGAAACACTTCTGATATGTGCTTTTTGGTATGGCCTTAAGCTTTTGCAGCGATGCAATCTTTACCTGCTCAATCGTGACACAACTCCGTCCTTTCAAGGAGCCGGTTGATCCGAATCATCGTTGACGTAACTTAAGTAGTCCTAAACGATGCTCATGCGACGGTTTAACTTAACACGACGGCAAAATTCAGGAATTTGGGATCAGATTTTGCTGCCATACGTTTCATACTGAAACATGTAAAGCAATCGCATGGCATGAGCCAACCGATATACTAACGTCCTCGGCAACTTCTCTAATAGTGATTAGATGATTTGATAACCAAAAATCGCTGAGCATATCAAAATGCATCTAACTTTTATATCTAACTAAAACAAACAATTCAAAATCGAAGCAACATAGTTCACGAATATATAGTTCAAAAAATATTAAGTCTAATGATAAAAAAAATTGGAACACATCTAGTTAACCCCAAGTGTGGATTTTGAATTGAATAAACAAAATGACATTCCGAGAACTCAGTAATTAGTTCTTGCATCGTAAGCTGTAAGCGATATCGGTCGTTAACTCGTCAACGTTGTTTCGCTCGTTATATTATAGCTTCTTTTGTTCAGCCGTAAAGTTTGCCCATATACCACCATACACCACATTTTACTACTTTCTATTTTTATATGAATTCATTTACTAATTTTTTTCTATCGAAATTTAATTGTCATGAAACTTACTTGAAAGAAAGAAAAACGATGAGAGCCAAGGTTAGAAATAATAAACTTAAAGAGTATCCGCAACAGTATATATAGGTTGGCAATTCGATACCTGGTGCAAAATCCGGCACTTCCGGTAATTGCATAACATTGTGACATTTATCATAGTTAGTGTAAATATCCCATGTACCGTTCGAATGACAATAGCGTGTTGCATTTTCTGAAAGTAAAAAGAATATGAAAAAAAAGGAACTAACAAAATTGTATTCAGTCTCAATCGAATCTTTTTACACGGTTATATAAAGTTTTATAAAGTTTCGGTTGCTTCCAACTCTTTTGCAAATTTGTAGATAATACAATGGGGTCAAGGTTTGGACGTTTATCTGCAATGGTTTATGAGTAATGGGCAAAAAACCAATGAGTTACTTCTTTTCAAAAACAAAGGTGTTCTCAGTTTACGTAATACTGTAGGTTGGGCCCGTTTTCAATACCAAGCTGTGTACAATGTTTCTGCACGTTTTGAAATCGATAGCTGGTTATTTTCCACCAGGAAATGGTTTCCAACAACCATTACACGGACGGGCATGCTTCTATCGACTCAGAATTTGATGCCGATCAAGATATATATATATATTTAACGGCTTCTCTCAAGTGGCCTTATAGGCCTTGCAAACGTTTTGACAAAATTTTTAAAAAAAGCACAAAAAGTTCTCCTAAATGCATAAGTGCATAATAACAAAATAAGTAGAGCAGAATATGATAAGTACTTGCAAAAGTTGCTTGAAAATATTTAAGATCACCTTTCGAATTATAAATTTTAAAATTCTATATTAAATTTTAAAGTTGCTTCTTTTCATGTCTTCATCTTATACGTATTTGCTTGAATACAAACGCATCTGGTCGGAAGAGAACAATCATCGCCATGTTGATTATTTTTAACCAACAGTCTAACTAGCTGAAGCTTCCGAGAGTGCTTCTAGTATTACTATGACTGGTGCTCGTTGTTCGAGAATACCAAGTTCATAACATCTGCATCTCTTTCTAGTGGCAACTCTTTGGCAACCATCAGTAACGAATCCCAGTGAATTTATACACATAGTGAAAACTGGTTATTGTTATGTCATAGTATGCTTTCCTTTTGAAAGGTGCCAATCGAGCCAATGTCAAAGACTATATAGATTGTGTTTGCTTACAGCAAAGAGTCTAAACAAGCCCGTTCGACGCGTTTCTCGGTGTCAGACAAAATGAAGTGACCACGGAAATGCTGACGAACTTGCGTAAAACGATGGTGGATGAACCTCCGCCGAATGTTGTCGATCATATTAACCACATATTAGCTAAAGAGACATGCACGAAATATGTGTGCGCAAGATGGGCAACGTGTTGATAAAAATGGAATGTCACTAAAACAAGTGTAACGAGAGTGCTTCAAACGAGTCTTTAACGACTTTTAGCACGGTAAAGCGAACCTTTGCTTGCTTCGTTAACGTAGTTCATCAGCCACATTTTCTAACATATTGTGTTTGCCAGACTTAGCCCCCGCGAATCATCTTGACTAAGACACGAAAAAACAGTCGATCAAATATGTGTAATACAATCGAGTAGATTCCACTGATCAAGAATGTTTACACTTTATTAGGTGTAAACAAAAACAGAAATGTACTACTTATATTCTCATCTCCCAGCAAAGTACTATTCACCGTTGAACGTCGAAATGGTTCCTATTTTTATTTTGCAATTTAAAATATAATCTAGCTTTTGCTGGGTTTTGCAAAAACTCACACATATGTAATACATATTTGATAGTTTAAAGTTCAGTTCAGACAGGGAGGAGTCCACACGTATTCAATTTGCTTGCGATAGAATTGTCATTTCTTCGTGCGTGTAATCTATATCCTCATAGTTAGCTTATCGATCATTTTGAACTCTGGGTTGTACACGAGTACCTAACTTTGTTAATTGTTACACATTTTGCTCTGCGATTACAATTTTGAAGTAATAACAAAAGTTAACTAACTGAGCCTTGTTTTGAAAAATTTTGAGGGCCATAAAGCTAAGACACATCAACTTCAACTTTAATGTTTTTGAGTTCTCTAGCTTAAGTTGCAAAATGAATCTGCCTGCACAAAGATATAACTTTAAGGAAAAAAGTTTTAAAATTGGGGTCTAAAATTTAGAAATTTTTAAAGGTCTCTATTGGGTTTTCGTCTTTCATCATGACACATACCGTAAACTGGCATTAAAAAAAATTCATCGTATGAATGACAGATGCTATCGTGCGGTGATAATCGGAAAATTTCGAGATGTACTGTAAGAAGCTATAAACAGACTGCATTAGCGTTAGTTGGCCCATCTTACACTCACAATTTTTATAAGGAAGCAAATTAATAATAATAAATAATTCCTTTTTATTTAATAAATATTTAATTTGCAACCTATCAATAACGATAATAAATAAATGAACAGAAATAATGAAAGTTCTCTTTTCTGAACAATTCGTTTGTCTGGCTGCATGTATATAAACACTTACGAGCACATATTTCAAATTTCCAGACGAGGTGTATTAAATGTTTGCAGTTGAAATCACAAAATTGTTCATACACTTACGGGAATTATCGTAGCGTACACCTTTAAATTCCTTAAAGCAAGGCAACGCAGCCCAAGCACCGGCTGGTGTGCTTGGCCAGCATAAAACTGAATCAAATGAAACGGGACACGATGAGTTGTTCGTAGTCACCTCTCTTTTAAGTTCATCGATCTGGAGAGGAAACGAGCATAAAAAAGAACAAAATTAGTTTAATTTATCATAACTTTTTATAAAGCTATAAAAGAGACACTTTGTTAAGCTATCACTGAAAAAGAATATATATGTATACACATCAATAAAAAGTAAGTATAATAAGAGCAAAATTCATGTGAAAGCTATGAGCTCAAAAAGTCAAGTAAAAAAATTAAATTCAAATTGCGACGAATCTTAGATACCCGTTCCTTATAACAAATATACTTAAATGTAGCGCAAATGTTGCTGCTTGTCAGATCGTTAGTCTGTCGAAGGTCTGATTTTAGTAAAACTTTAGGCCAAATTCTCCGATCTATTCAATAGCGACATATTTTTCACGTTTGGCTTTTCCTGCAAGTTCTGGCCTTTTTATTTCTATTTGAACGTAATTTTTGACCAAATACTGTCCAATGCCGAGTTGAATAATAAGATTTTCAATAGAAGGCCTACTCAACTAGCCGGACATAACCAAATCGATTAAATATTACACTTCGTCGTCTCAGAATCTCCTAATTGTATTTTTGTATTCCGCAAATAGAATGGCAAACTTAGCATATGTCTATGATTTGACGACTAACATAAAAATAAGAGAGCGACCAGTAGATATCCCTATACTAACTCTCGCTAAAAACTCGCTAAATAAAATTCTTTATTTAGTTTTCTGATGGATTATCAAAATTTATACCTTGTTTCATGGTAATGGCACACCTGTGCGGAGAATTTATATGATGTTGTATACAAAAATAGATCTACATTGTTCAAATCTAGTTCAGTTCAGTTTTATGTCAAATCACTTTTATTGATCAATTTTCGCAACATGGCTTTAGATTAAAACTTTTTGCCATTACTTAGCTTAATTACTCACTTTTCTTAGAAATGTTTAGATGGAAAGAAGTAAAAAAATTGGCCCCTCCATTCCAAGTTTTTCGTGTCAGTCGAATAGCCTGAGACATTAATAATCAACAACTGTCGTCGAGAAATTTTGAAAATATGCATTTTATTATATTTTAATAAATGCTTTTTTGAAATAAAAACTTATAGGATGAACAACCTGAAAACTATGTCGATCTAATCCATTTGTAATAAGGTTTACGACTAGATTAGAGTACGTATAATTTTGTCAACAGATCTCCGCAATTTCTGATCTGTAGGTTGATCATCAAACTACTTGGGCAGACGCCAGACAAACCGACAAGCAGACAAGCTTAAGTGTAGACTCAGAAAATGATTTTCAATAGATGGATGTAATAAGTCGTCGCTCTCTCTTAAGTCCGACGGATTGACGGACAACCAAGCTTAGGCCCATGCAGAAAGTAATTCTAAACCGATCGGCATAATAGAAAGTCCTTCCAATTGTTGCGTACATTCGAACAAACCTTTTATACATTACATTTACAGACTCGTAAATAGCGCAGCAATTAGAATTTATGAGAATGCAACGCAAACAAAGTAATGCATAAATCGTTCAGCTAAGCGTACATGAATGCAACTGCTTTCAAACTTACAATTTTATTGAATTTCTGTTGTTGCAAGCATTGTAATTCAAGAGTATGATTTACAATGGAGTCCCGATTGGTTAATGCTGCAACAATTACTTCCAGCACATCTCTTAATTTGTCATCCTCTTCGAATGTGTTTTCAAGTTGGGCGTCAACGTTCGAAAAATTCTTCCATCTAAAAGCAACGTCGTTTTTCGTAACATCTTCCGCTAGTTTCCCCACAAGACTATCTAAGTCTATTGTGTCCATAATTAAAATGGACGTTTTATACTGGAATTCAATTTAATTATATCAACTTCATATACAAGCGATTGGGTTCTTATATTATTCCTTCTCTTTAAATGCATAAACTGTAAAGAAAAAATAAAGAAATATGAATGTTTTAAAAAGAATAAATCGACCATGATATAGGTTACATTAGCGAGAATTATGAAATCTCTCTCTTAAAGGTTCTTAAACGAAATTTGCAACGTGCTATGGCAACTTCGTCGTTGTTGATAGTGCGCTGATTTTAGACGCGGTAAAACGGACACCGGTGATGGTAAACCCCCAAAAGAGAAAGTTGCTAACATTAGAAAATATTAACAAAAATCTTGACATCCTCTAGACACAGATGAGTCTTTCTGATTTGATGGCTCCATTTTCAAGTTGAACGTTGACGTACACTACTCCCTTCCGTCACGCGTTTCATTTTATAAAAATTCCTGATCACCAGGGCAACTTAGTGCCTAGTGCCCGCGCGTACAGGAGATATCAACTGAGTGGTTGATCATAAAAAACAAAAAACTGTTATCTTAAGCATGAGAAAACAGTTGCCCTTACGGGTATCGCTTTTACTCGCAGCGAAAAGAACACGGGATCAGAAGTCTAAACCTACAATGACAACATTGTTGGAGGTGAAGTTCAATTTACTGCCTTAGCCAACGTAACTCCTAGCCCATGTGGACTATTATCTCTTTGCTAATTTCGAAAAGAAATCTTCGGGAAAACACACTTGAAATCAATGATGAGATTATTGCGAACTTTGCAACGTATTTGGGCGGCCTCTACATATTCTTCTATCAAATGGCAACGAAGAGTAAAGAAGCCTTCAACTATTTATTTAACTTTTAAAGGAGAATATGTTGATGAACGAATTCGCATTTTTAAACATTTTTGCATCGATCAATCAAGTCTGTCCATATCTCCTGCCTGTCGTAATTATCAAGATATTGTCATGAAAATTTTGGCTCGAAGACAAATGCCGATCAAAATGGATTGAATTTTTTCGTTTTGACAACCACTCCCCATAAAACACCAACAATTTAAAACAAATCTCGATATGAAAAAATTTATTATTTCAGAAATCGGGAAAATTAATAACAACAACTCCTTAATCATTCTAAATAAATGTGGAAAATGTCTGTCAGATGGGACTTATTCTCGAACCTCTCCCTATAAATAATAAATAAGAATACAAAATTATGACAACAAAATATTATTTGTGTCGCAGAAAGATCTAAATGTACTATTTGCTATAGTTTGGACCACACAGGCATATACTTCATACGCTTCGCCGTGTTAGAATGCTCATCAATAACAAGGCCTTATATTGGAACGACGTATTAGTTTGGGGAAAAAGAAATCCATTATTTTTATATGAACTTCAGGACTTTATTTAGCAAGCTTCGGATTTTCCGATTTGGGTCAAATATGCACCGTTTTGTTGTACGATTTGTTGCCATTTTAAAGGTAACTTCAAAATGCTTCTCTCATAGAAGTCCTGGTTTCTATTTGCAAAAAACTCTAGTAGTCGATTTTCACAATCCTCCCTAGATTCCAATTTTTTATCATTAAAGAAATTTTGCAATGCAAGAAAAAGATGATAATCGCTTGGTGCCAAGTCCGGACTGTATGGCGGGTGCATTAAAACGTCCCAACCAAGCTTCCGAAGTTTCTGGCGAGTCACTGTAGATGTGTGTGGCCTAGCGTTGTCCTAGTGGAACACGACACCTCTCCTGTTGGCCAATTCTGGCTGTTTCTGGTCAATCGCTATCTTCAAACGGTCCAGTGCAATGTTGTAAACCAGTTTTGACACTGACGTTTGGGCCGCAAATTCACTCTGTAGATATCTAATAATTTTTCTCATGCTTGAACAACATTTTCACTTTTTCGCCAGTAAGAAAGTAAAATATACTGAGATTACTGTTTTCAAATCTTCAGATTTGGGAGAGCACCAACGAAAAAGTATTGAAATCAAATAAGTTTAGCCTAGCTACCAAAATATGTAACGCCAAAATATGTAACGCCGATGCGGTCTAAGTGTGACCTTGGCTGTAAGAAAATGCGAGAACGTATTCCTAAGAAAAGAAGAACACGAATTGACTTTCTGAACAACTCCACATTTTATGATCAAACTAGGTAGATACTTTTATTCCAAATATTAAACAGGCTACCTTAGACAAGTATAAGTTTTGAAATCAAGTTAAAACCCATGAAGTATAGTTGCTCTTAACGCATTATATGAAAGTACTTCTGTAAGCAGTATATTATAAATCTGTAAGAATTTCATTGAAATATGACTTGAATTGGCGTTAAATTTGTGAGAGAACTATTTTAATATTCCATTTACTAAATCCCAACAGTTTATCGTTTGCCTACACAGGCTGGGTAGGAGTCCTTCGTAGCTGGTACACTAGAAATTCAGCCAATGCGTACAAAAAGCTGAACTAGAAATATTAAGGCCTTAACCCGTGAAAATTTATATTGAAATATTTTTAATTGCACACTGAAACCAGGCGTTTCCTCTACGCCTTAACTATGGATATAAGCTATCAAGTGCTGAACACAATGATTGCATTAGCACAGTACATCATGCGTAATGCACCAAAACGTCAAATGAATGTGTTTATATGCAGTTGACCGCATAAGTTCATATTTTAACATGTGTATTTATGATGTCAAAGGTAAACGTATTCATTGTGTTCAGCATTAACGAATAGGTCCCCTTTCTCAATTTAAGGACGACAGGGCCGTTGCTGTGTCCCGTTCAAACGTCAGATGTTTTATCATTTCGTGCATTTTATACTTCTTTCCTTCAACTTATTAAAAAAGTGTTTTGCCTTTGATGAAAACTTTTATCTATGATGGAAATTCAATAAATTTCAAAATCAAAAACATAAGTGATACAATTTGTTTTAAATCTGATCTAAATTAAATGCCAAGTGAATGAAAAATACATAGAGAAAATAATCGCTATGTATGGAGTATATACAATTTGCGCGAGTTCGCAGTTTGCTCTCATTAATATTCATTCCATGCAGCAGAATTTCAATCTATTTATTCTCTCCGTGGTTTCATTGCAACCGAAGCTATTATCCGATAAGTTTGCATTTATGGATGTAATTGTTTCAAACGTTTATATCACATCTTTTTTTCTTATTTAAAGAAAAAAGACAAAAACGAAAAATTTTATTATTACTATTATTATTATGTCCGCTTGATTGCCGTAAGCACATTTACGCCAAAAAGAAGACTTGAATTAATTTGCCATTTAAATGTTTTCAATACCAAACTTTCAAATTCCATTAAATACAAAAACGCTTCCATTCGGTCACTAGTGAAAGGACTTTAGCAAGTAATTAAATCATTTAACTTATCTTATCTTTTTGGTTTTTTTTCACATCACATAATTAAGCTGATTTGAAAGAGATTACAGGATTAATTAGAAAGTAGAAATTTGAACCATTTCAATAAAATAGAAGTAAAACTATTACACTCAGACAAAGGCCACGATTAGATACCCTGCCCCACTTCGCCTGGCGCTTATGTCAAATTACTATTATGGATAAATTTTCATCATAAAATATAAAAGCTACGACTTTTCTGCCCTAGGAAACGAGAATTTCCGACAAAATCGTTATATAGAGTAGGATCAAAATATAGGCGTATGTGGTCCAAATTTTGTAAAGTTAACTTTTATGGCAAACTGCTATTATATTATGATCTGATTTTCAACATGAAGCATTGAAAATTAGACCTTTTTGTCATATGAACCTTTGTTTTCGTTATATAAGGGGGAGTTTAAAAAATTGCCTCAGCCGGGCCAAGGTTTTCATACCAATTTAGAATGCCGAAATACTTCTACTTGCAATTTTTTTCACTGTAACGAATTTTCAAAATGGGTAGTGGTCGAAAAAGTGGGTCGGCCTAAACAATTTTCAATAGCCTTCGTGCTTGCGTCAAAGCACGTCAGGGTATCAAAGTTATTTACGTAGACAGGCATCAGACATAATAAAAGGTAGAACTATCTTAAGCGCTTCTATATCCGCACAGACACAATATATCACAAGCTGCGTAGGGTATAACAAGCAAAACAACCCCTTAACGCTTTTTCTAATGCAACTCTTCCTTTGTCTTCATGATAAAACAAAAATATTCTCTCCTTTTTATATCCGTTACCGAAGAATGAGATAAATTTACAAAAATTGATCATGGGTGAACTATGGATGATGCTGTAGTGGATGTAGCGAAATGGAAAAAAATGGGCCCTGCCTACTTAGTATTACTGTGCGTGATAATTTCATTTTTTTTCAAAACTTATTTAACGAACTGAAGCAAGGTTGAGAAATCCCATAAAGTATATAAATTCTTGGATAGTTTCAAAATCGGAATGCAATTAAGCGTCTACGTCTATTCGTTACGTATAAGTATATAATTGCAAATTTTGTTAACATACTTCGGCAATGGAACACTTAATACATCGCGATCGTAACCACGCTAGTGGGATCATATGGTCTATAGCAAATGAACAAGATACCGGTTAATTAAATGGTAGATCATGTTTTCAGTAAGTTTTGAAAATAAATCTATATTTTTATATATTCGGTATGATTACAGATATGTGACTAACTATACAAGACAATATCGGACCGGTATTAATGACTACCACCATAACCATAGATTCTATCTTATTCTGTGATAAAGCTATAAGCATATATTTCTAACATAAATATATTTAAATATAATTAAGTTTTAATCGTTGCATCGGTAGATATAACAAACGTGGAGGCTTAGGTATGGTTATCAAGCGCTCAATCGACGAAGCTAGTATTTGGTGTAAAGAACAAATTTAACCAGTAATCATGTCGGAGCATGGAAGCGATACGGTGAAGTATTTACGTCTGGTGAAAAATAGATATAACTAAATACAAGAAAAAAACTCTTAGTTATGACACTTTCATCGCTCGTTTGAGTGGTCAGAGAGATACCAAACAGGGCTATTCTAAAACTTTCGATAACTTGCGGGAAAAATCCCGTTTTAGGGGTAAGTTTTTACAGATTTTCAAGTCACTAAAACTGCATAAAAGAAGAATACTTCTAACATCCTAAGATTTGTGACACCCCTACGGTGTTGCTAACACTATGGCAGTTAGGTTTCTAGCATAGATTGTGCTCTTTAATCCGTTTCTCTCACTTGGATTAGTTCTTTAAATAAATGTTTGTTAGCGTTCTTTTTTTAACCTTACTCATTCTAACTAAACCATCCAACATTATCCTTTCGTTTGGTAACAAATTTCTCTATTTCGACAAATTGATTGATTGATTAATAGTTGAAAAGTTGGAAACGAAAAAAAAACAATAGCGAGGCAAACAGATTATCACGATTAGTATATGATCTTCATTAGGTTTGTTTTGCTAAGCATCGCTTTGGATATGAATCAATAAAAACTCACGCAAGAAAATCGCATTCGTAATGGTGATGACATTAAAACATGTTTTGTTAACTGAAGTCATCTCGTCATCATTTTTGCAAAATAGCGATGAATTCAAAATTATGAAGAAAAATATAAAAAGAACATTATTTCAAGGTTTTCCCCACTTCTAAACCTAAGCTACATCTGTAATATGCTTGAGAAACAACAAGAAGAGATAATTAAGTACAAGAAACAATATTTCTTTTAAGCAGCTATGAGTGTATTAACATTTTGAGAAATCCATATGTTTTTAAAAAATTTCAAGATTTTACATAAATTTTTATAACAAAAATGCCTAAAGACTTCGTTTGGTTCATAAACATAAAGCCGTTGAAAAACAGTTTGCACTCAACATGCCTTCATATTTAAACTACAGTCAATTTCTTTCTTTATTCTCTCATCGTATTTTGTATGCGTTTATTGTTTTCTTTCTAAACATTCATTGATGAAATATATCTTTGCCACACAAATTAAATGCAAAATTTATATTATATTAGTAAACGTTGAGAAATACGTAATTTCTTTTATATATATATATATATATATATTATATATATGTATATAATACATTTAAAAACACATTTTAATTTATTAATTTGATATAAATTCTTTGCAGATATTCTTAGATAAACTTACAGACGAGTACGACTTTCTAGAATAACATACAATATAACGAAACTAATTGAATCCATCAATGTAGAAAAATTAATCTAATGAATTGATCGTCCAGACCATTGAGAAAGTAAATAAAAAATTCAAGGTCTCTTTATTAAGTAGCATGCTTTACTTGCTCTTCACTGTTGACTAAGTTCAACGAACGGTGAACTACATTCGGCTCTATACCAATTCTTCAAAAAGATATGCGTTTTGAATAAAAGTTTTTTTTTTCTATTTATTACACATTTAAAAGAACACTGATTAAATTATGAATACACTTCGCTCAGTTTGCCGCTTTAAAACCTTCAAAAGTCGAACGGTATTTTTGTGCTACTCTTTTCAGTGACTGGAGCTGATTCCTTTGAAATCTTATACCTGCATAGATGTTATTCTTTATGTGCAAAGGAAATGATTGCAAAAGTGTCTTGCTTGAGTTTACAAGAGAACAGACAGAGGTTTGAACCAATGACAAAGTGTAGCTGTTATAAGTGACAGTACAACGCATATTCACTTCTTTTGGTGAATAGAAATATAAAACCAATTATTTACTATTGCCTAGCGACTTTAATAACTTAATAAACTCATTCAAATTTGTGTTTTCTTATCAGGGGGCTGGAACAAGGTCCGGTAGTGAAGGCAGATGAAATTCATTCACATAATGGTCCCGATCCTAATTCTCCGTGCATATTTTATATTTCAAAATGCCAGATTGTATCGATTTTTGTGTGAAATATTATTTTTTCTCTATAAACACTTTTCTTAAGGCTTCGCATGTGAAATGATCATGAAGATTTTACGATTCCAAACATTTTTATTAAAAAAAATAGAGCTATATATTCCAAATTTATAAAGTTGGTTTTGTTATCCATTTGTTGTCATGAACCAATTTTCACAAGGAAACATTGAAAATTAAATCTTTTTATCATAAAAGGATTAATTTTTTGTAAACACTTTTATATAAAAAGAGGTTCAAAAAATGATCCCAGCCGAACTAAATATTTCATATCGATTCAGAACGGCAAAATACTATTGCTCAGCGACTTTTGTCGAAAATTTTTGAAAGTTTCAATTTTCTTCAAAATAAGACATTATATGGTAAGTAGGGGAAAAGCGTTCGTCCTGGAGCCAAAGGATATCAGTCACCAAATTTCGCCAAAATAACTGAAAGGTTTCTGTATTTACCACACACATGTACAGATATGAAACAGACGGAGAAAGAACCTTATATGGATTCAGAATTGGTCCGACGTAATAAAATATTGGTGTATGTTAAAGCTATAAGCTGTTACTTACATCTTGATAGTATCTGGAGAACTTAATATCAATAATATACTTAACGTCATTAAAGCGACTAGACTAACCCCTAGCCTGTCTCTTGAAAAGAGAGCGGATAGTCATTGTTGCTAACGGTCATCCTACTTTCAATCTTAGAATTTATTTCTTTCTGTCTGGCGCACTTCGGCGAAACCACCTCTTAAAGAATAATATAGGCCGTATCATTCAAAAATATGTAATATTACTTGTTCCTTTGTTTTTCTTTCTGGATAATCTTTCAAAGCGCACAATACGATCTTAAAGAGGATTTGATTTGATTGATGTAAAAGAAAAAGCGAAAACCAAACCTTAGACTCTAATCTCACATTTGCAAGGCATTTTGTTTTTTCTTTTTTTTTAAATCCAAGTTTGTCACTCTACACCATATTTGAAATTATATATAGATATACATCGCTTATTAATTGCGCTAGAAGAGAGCCAATAAAGACAAAATTCTCTTCGCGAAGAAAAATGCAAATTCTTCCTATAACTTTACTGGCATCTGAAATATTTAATCTCTATTTACTGAATCTGTCTAGAGCCGCGACTGTCGCGGATTTGAATCTCAGAGAAATGGAATTTACTTTGGTCTAACCGAGGGGCAGCTGGACAGCGCCCCGCTTCCTACCTTATTCGCTTTCCTCATTTCCTTCTGAACGTCATGGTGCTACACCTTTAAGAGACATCCCCTGAGTGATTGAGTCATAAAAAAAAACAAAAAATCTCGACATGCTAAGCAGCAGAATTGTACTGCACGATTTATTAAAAAAATTATTATACAGTAATTAAATGTTTATAGCGAGTTTGTTTAATATGTAGACAATCGGACTGTTGCTCCGTACAGTAAAATAAGTTCATTGACCAGCAGTCCAGCAATGACCGGTTATCGTCTAACCAACGGTTTCAGCTCTAAACATAAATTTTCTGCCTAAACGCTGCAGAGGCATTAATTATTATTGTTAATTCGAAAGTTTATACGATTGACTGATTCTTGTTTATGCGGGTTCGATTGTAAAATGATAAAGTTTCTCCGCTAATGAAATGTTTTCAGCTTTTTTCTTTGTTTTGATTGCAATTTTTTATACTTTTGCGTTAAAAAAGTATAATTTAGAACCTAACTACATACAAACGACACAAGTACGTACGGAGACTGATTTATGAAGCAGTTGATGATAAACATTTAACTTAACCCGAAACAGAGGTAGGCGCACGTATATGTACTGGTCCAATTTATACTCGCATAGGTTCGTGTAAGCAAATAAATTTCAGATGTAATCTTAAATATTCATGTGCTTTTGGACTTAACTAATAAATAAATTAAATTTGAATTATTTATTCATGGCAGTTATTTATATATATATGCATCGCTCTTATGTATGCTTCATCATCTGCAACACGCATACCTGGATGTCCTTATAATCGAACCCGTACGAATCCGTAGGGATTTTTCCAAGTAAATATATGAAAAAACAATTTTTGACATTTATATTGGGCAAGAAATGACTTCACGTAAAGTATATCCTATATCTGTCCGTCGATCCGTCTGCCCGCCTTTATTTAACGTCGGCTACTCAGGCGGTTAATGTAATATGAAAATTATTGTTAATATTTTTGAGCAATAATAATATTTCGACTTATAAAAAATATGAAACGCTTGGATCGAATGGGAGGATTGCTTGAAGCCCCTATTATCTAACTGTTCTTACAAAAAATTAACGTTAAGTTGATGTGACAATGAGGTCTGAAGATTCATATTTTATTATAAAAATTAGTTCAGTTTAAAATTTACTGCGGAGTGTTTGAGATCTATTTTTCGGGCCCAGTCTCATATAAGAACTTCTTACAATATCAAGGTCTAATTATTGATTTGCTATCACGAAGATAGGTGAACAGCAATTCTTGACAAAAAGTTAACTTTAAACTGAGTAGCCGAAGGGGAGGAATCTCGACTAGCAAGTCAATGGTCGTGGGTTCGAATCTCAAGTGCGGTAGAGTTTTTAATAAAAGCCGATAGCCTTAGATGCTAGTGCTTTTAAGAGTTTAGTCTTAGAATTTATTTCTGTGGCGAAATTAATAATAATAATAAAAAAATTTTAACTATCCGTCTAGGTTTTGCAGTCTATCCCCTATATAAGTATCTTTTTGTCACGTTTTCTTTCGGAACTATACAATGGATGATGCTATGCAAAGATGCCTATAAAAAATAAAGATTTACGAGGTAACGGAGTATGCCTTTTAATATTGCATGAAGAAAATAGCTGCCTCGAATCAAATAAAAATTTTTCGATGCTTTACTCTTCCTAAAACACAGACGTATTTCCCAGCTGACGATCGACAACAAATTTCTCGGCGACACACTGTAGTCGAGCTTGTACTAGGGTTAACAAAACCATCAGAATAAATTATGTTATTCGTAAGTTCTTGCGAAAGGTTTGTAAGGAAAAGATTTCCTCAAACCCAAAGAGTTGAAACGTGATCTGGAAGGAAATAAGTCGATCAAGCGTGTTGATGCGACAAGAAAAATGAAGTTTTGTACAATGATAAACCTCAAATTGATACCCAGTTAACTTTGTAAATGATTTTCTGTCAATAATATTTCGAATTTCCATAATAAAGCCGCAAGCTGTTTAATAAGATTATTAATTACTTTAATTGCAGTAGTAAAACTTATAAATAGATACAATTAAGCTTCCTTTATTTTTCATTGCTAATAAGGCATTAGTAGATCTTCTTCTTCTTCATGAAATTTCGGCTGCTTACTTGAATTATGTTTAATTATCCAAATTTGAACTGGCCTATTTTTAGCAATACATTATACTGCTAATATTAACTTAGCATTTAATAGAGTAAACCGTATTTGTCCAAATGTTAATAATGGGTGCTACGAAGTTTACATGCAAATGGACCTTCATTTTTTCCTATTGGCTTTTATTTTCATCTCGGACGAGGTACTTATTACGGCTTCTGTTTATTTACTCCAACGTTATTATTTTGTGCTTTTCTTTTCTCATTTTTATTTATTTTCTTTTTTCTTCTTTTTGCCTTTCAGGGCTTTGACGTTACAATTAAAACTACTCACGCACCGCCCGGCGACATTTTGGTACATAAAGGCGATGTACTGACCTCTTTATTTTTTTTTTTATAGAAGAATGTAGAATTTAATTTATGGAAAGAATCACAATGTAGAACTTAATTTGTGGAAACAATCACAATATAGAACTTAAAGTTTTGTGCTTTTCTTTTCTCATTCTAATCAAAGTGACAAAGCGTATTCGCAATAGATATCGTCTTTATTTGTTTTCTTTTTAATGGTTCGAGAATTCATAAGATTTCATCAGGTTGATGTGTCGAAAAGGAGATGATCCGTTTGTGCTTATATATCTAAACAAGGCCATAATTTTCTACTTATAATATTTTTTTTTTATTCGATTTTAATAACAAAGTACACAAATAAGAATACTCATGGAATTAACCATATATACATTTATATGTATACAAATAAAAGTATTTTTTAAATATTTTTTAAAATATTTTTACATTTATATCGTAACGAAGAAGACCGGTAAAATATATTTACTTGATCATAAATTAGATTGAAGCTCCATTCATTTGATATATTGTACAAATTTTTCATTGATTTTTTATCAATTTCTCGTGCCCCTCATTGATTTTTTATTATTTTTTCATTACCCTCATTGAGAACAGAGCTAAAAACGAGAAGCCTTCTGGGCGATCTTTGAAGTCCCACAATAAATATGCAAGAAATCTCGTCAGCGGCCACTAAGGGTTAAAGTTAAAATTCCGAAAAGCCTCTGGTATTTAATTTTTTAAATAATTTTATAAATAATTTTCTGACAAAATTCCGTATAAGTGAACACAAAAATTTAAGAGAACCTTTACTGTTCAATCTCAAAGTTTACAACATCGCCAGCGTACGCATAACAAACAAGTGAAAAGAGAGGGACACACATGAATGATTGAATTACTTCAAAACGTCGTACTCATCCATGATATACATACATTATACAACGGGTTAATTATTATACTTGTTATCCTATAAAGTGTATATGTATTCTAATCGAGCACAAGGTTAGACAAGTGACATGGCTGCTAGCAAAGGCAATTATTGTGAACAAGTTGATTCGCGGACTGCTCTGGAATGCAATTGCAACTATTAAGGGAAAGATTTCAATGACGAAAAATTATACCTGGTATATGAAAAGCTTAAGTTTTCAGCAGTTCCCTCCACCCGTCCAGACGATCGTCAGTAAAGAAATAAACGAAATATTCTGAATAACATGAAAATCTTAATTAACATAAGCTCTATAAATCTTAAATAAGCTTAACGGTTTACTTTCAACGCTTTCCGTTTTTAAAATAGCAATTCGCATTAATATATTGTTTTCTTCTTTTTCATTATTGCACGACCTTAACTTCTTTTTTAACACATTTTAACGTCTTTTGTTTTTTGATATTGCTATTTTTAGATAAAATGTTATCGCACGTTTTTGTCGTTACTTGATTTTTTAAAATACATTTTTTTTCTATTTTTATTTCATATAAAATTATGATTGTCCGATTAAGGTTTTAAACCAACTGACAACATTAAACCGTAAAAAATATATAAACAAATCTGCTATCTAACAGTTTATTTCGATATATCTTCTTCTGTGAGTCAGCAAATCAACAGCAAATGTTTTGTTCAACTTGAGTAAATATACCAAGTTTATATCGATATACATATATACAATTTAGAATACACAAGCCTTTCACGCAGAACTGTCACTTAAACAATGGCGTCTGAAGGCTAAGTAAAGGCAAAAATCAAATATATTTTAAATAAAGAAATGGATTCAAACGATGTATTTATTTCGCGTTAAAATGTTTAATTGGTTTTTTTTTTTTTTAATTATTAACCGCTCCTTTTCGTAATTTGTTATAATTAATTAAAATCCGTAAATAAAAGACGTCAATAAGTTTTACAAAAGCCAACGGTTAAATGAGAATAGATCTTTTTTAACAAATCCCACGCACACACATGAATACCATCCTTATATTGCATATGTTACACGCACGTTACTAGATTCTTACATATATATATAAAGAAGAAACATAATTCTTTTTACTCACATCACTTATATCACTCCATCCGAAACAATTATTAAAGAAACCTTATTTTTCGTCTTTTTAATAATTTTTGAATAGGAGCAAAAAGCTTAACGCGTTTATTCTCAAAGATGGATTGAGAATGTATGAAACATCAGCAATCGTTTATATGAACGTAAACACATGTACGTGTATTAATTAATTGGGGCGAGAAAGCTTAACGAAATTATAGCAAAAGATTTTTGTTGGGAAATTTTTGTGGATTACGTAGATTCTACGTTTTGCTCGAAATTTCGTCAAAACTCTTTATATAAGGCATTTCAATTTTTCAAAAGAATTTATATTATATTATTTCTGAAAAGAGAAGAATGAAAATCGAAACCTTTTATTTTTTTAGTAAGTTTTACAATTATTTTGTATTATAACGTGTTCGTTATACTTATATTTTTAGGATTGTTATATTCATAATGAACACAAGCTTGCATAGTACGTTGAAAATAGGTCTGTGGTTAAAATACTTGCAAAGAAATTACAAAATTTTCTAATCTTATTAAATGCTTCAAATAATAAAAAAAATTATTATATTTGCGATAAGCATTTGTTACAACAATATCTAAAATATACCGGTCGCAATACAGTGTTGGCCACAGATGTCGTCCTAACGCTCCATATCAAGCATTTATAAAAAAAATAGTCCATTAAAAACAAATAAAAGAAATAGAACAGAACGATGACAATATCTCATCAACATCAAAGTTCCATCTCCGGATTCTTTCCACAAATTAAATTCCACCTCCGGGTTCTTTCCCCAAATTAAAAAACGATTAAGGAGCACCTTCGATGATAATGAAAGATGGAAACACAATAGAAGAATATCCACACCCCTTTCCGAAACTTGGAGAAAATCAAAATATGATCCATTTTCCGAGAGATAGAAAGAATGAAAATCAGTTCAATTTCCGAAATATGAAAACACAGCAGGAGAAAATCCACTCCAGTTTTCGAAAGATGGAAAAAAGATAGAAGAAAATCCACACCAGTTTCCAAAGGAGGAAAACAATCAAAGTCCAATCCTGTTTCCGAAACATGCAAACTATCAAAATTCAGTTCACTCTTCAAATGAAGAAAACACCGACAATCTAACCTAGTTCACGAAATATGGAAGCACAATAGCAGAAGATCCGCACCAGTTTCTAAAGGAGGGAAACAATGCAAATCCAATCAAGTTCCCGAAAGATGGAATCGATGAAAATCCAATCTGGTTTCCCAAATATGTAAACAATTACAATTCAGTTCAGTCTTCGTAATATAATAACAATGAAAATCCAATTTCCGAAAGATGAAAACATCGACAATCCAATCCAGTATCCGAAAGATGGAGACAATGGAAATTCGAACCAGTTTCCGAAAGATGGAAACACTGTAAGTCCAACCAGGAAGATTCCGGAAGATGAAAACACAATAGGAGAAATTCCACTGCTGTGTGTGAAAGAGGAAAAAATAATAGCAGAAACTCCATTCCAGTTTCCGAAAGATGGAAACAATCAAAATTCCGTTCACTTTCCAAAAGTTGGACATAATGAAAATCTAATTCTGTTTCCAAAAGACGGAAACAATCAAGTTTCAGTTCCGTTTCCGAATAAACAACGACAAACCAACTTAGTTTCTGAAAGATAGAATCCGGTTTCGGAAAGATGAAACCAACGACAATCCAATCCATTTTCCGAAAGACAGAAACAATGAAAATCCAATTCAGTTTCCAAAAAAAAGAAATAATGAAAATTCGATGCCATTGCCGAAAGATGGCAGCAATGAAAATTGAATCCAATTGCCAATTGTAGCAACAATGAAAATTATATTCAATTTCCGAAAGATGAAAACAACGACAGTGCAATCCATTTTCCGAGAGATGGAAGCAATGAAAATCCAATCCATCTTCCGAAATATGGAAACAATGAAAATTGAACTTAGTTTCCCAAGGATAGAAACATTCAAAATTCAGTTCACTTTCCGAGAAACTATGAGAATCCAATCCAATTTCAGAAAGACGAAAGCAATCCAAACCAGTTGCCGAAAGATAGAAACAATCAAAATCCAATCTATTTCCCGAAGGATGGAAACAACGAAAATTGAACTCAGTTTCCGTAGGATGGAAGCACAATAGGAGAAAAACTACACCAGTTTCCGAAAGATGAAACCAACAGCAAACCAATCCACTTTCCGAAGAATGGAAACAATGAAAATCCAAACTAGTTTCTCAAAGGTGGAAACAATCGAATTTGAATTCAGTTTTCGAAAACAATGAAAGTCCCATCCAGTTTCCAAAAGATGAAACACAATACGAAAAAAATCGACTCCCGTTTGCGAAAGATTGACGCAATGAAAATTTAATCCGATAGCCGAAAGGTGAAAGCAACAACAATCCAATGCACTTTCCGCTAGATAGAAACGCAAAAAGAGAAAATGCACTCCAGTTTGCGAAAGGGGGATGCCACCTTGGTGGAAAAAACGACATTCCAAATCTGTTTCCGACAAGAGCTATAACTTGATCCTCACCATCAAATATCTGAAGCTGGCGTTTTCAACACGCTGCATACATATACAAATACTTTTCTACCGTAAGTATGATTAGGTAATGATAGCCTCTAAAGGAATGCGTAAGTATGATTGTTTTATTTTAATTTGATTTTAATGATGTTTAAAGAAGGTTGAAGATGGCGGCGTGAGAGTTTATGAAGACAATAAATGCGAAATTTTGATCAGAAAAGGGAAATTAGAAAAATATATACGAAATGTTATTGCTTGGGATATGAAGAATAGCCTTTATCTCTCAGAAGACAGTGTAGTGACAACCAGTGCTCATCAGAAAATAAATATATTGGTATCCTTAGCACCATTATTACAGGCGTCTAAAGGCTATGATATATGAATAAAGGCTCGAATTCATCCAGTACCGGACGAGCATGGCTATAAAGGGTTGAATCTCTTAAACCTAGGTCTTCCATTTCGTCGATTACGGCTTCTAAAAAAGCGGCACCGTCCATTTCGGTCACTTCGGTCGCTCCCAAATCACCTTCCATGCGCAATTCATCGAAGACACCTAAATTTTTAAGCATTCCCAATAATCGTGTAATAGAGGAGGGCGAAAGTGCACGTTTTCAGTCTACCATAGACGGGCATCCTCAACTGTGGTCTACCTCAGATAAGGATGGCATGATTGTTAGCTCAACCGCGCTTATTGCTGTCAAAGAACTCGATGATTTACGTGTCCTGGAAATAGATGAATGTTGCTATGACAGTGGCTTCGCGTTACCTTGGGAAATGCTTAACGCGTTTAGATGTCATTACGAGAACTCTTTACTCAAGATCCATCTATAAAAGTACGAGCTTCCTCGTCACGATGCAACGCTTACTTGCATCGCCGTTTAATGGGACCTTGACTGGGAAGGATGGATTTGGGTGCAGATTTTCGTGGTTTTTCGATACCTTCTTGGAAATTTTACCATAATGGCCTAAAGTCGCAAGGAAACGAAAAGACACTCGCAGTATTTACCGATCAAGACGCTAAACTTATAATCGATAATTTTAACACGGATATGAAAGTCTTTTATACATGTTAAATTCAGGGACACCAAAACGAGCCCCTTGCCACTTCAACTGTGGTACGTTTTAATCAAACGACAAGCTCACACATCGAAATACCCGAAATCATCAAACTTTTACTGGAGATAGTTAAGAGCAAGGAAGATGATACGATAGACAAATTTCTCACACCAGCAGAATCGAACTCCATTGAAAACAACTCTGTACGGGTATTCTTCTTTATAAACTATGTAAAGGAAAAAATCAGCTAGCGATTACGAGTGGCAACAAAGAAATTTTTACAAGTGCGCAAAATGGCAAAAATCCAAATGACAATATTAATGCATTTTTTTATCATAGGGTTAGTGAAAAACAGTTCTTAAAAATATTACGTCAACGTAAACCGGCCAAACTTTCGTGACACAATGACTTGGTAGCATGATTTCCTAACTTGAAATCCACAAAGGGCTTCTTGCTGAATATTAAAAGCGGGAAAACATTTTTGTAACATGCCACATAGCGCGTAATTGAATGCAGCAGCAGGTATCGAAGAGATACAGCATAAACGGCAATTACTCCTGACTAAATTGTTGCTCATGTCCTCCAGACTTTTTTTAATGCCTTGCTGCACTTCTTTAGTTTTCATATCGTCTATGGCTAACTTTGACTTTTTAGCTGTCTTGTCTTTTGAATTTAACATAACCGATGGTACAGCTGATTTCTTAAGCGCTTTGCTCTTTGAAGAGCGCAAAAACAAGGGATCATAAAATGTAGTCATGGAAGAAATTGAAAATGCAATTTAAGCCATAAACAAGGAAGCATTCGCTGGTTTTTTTCAATCTGTGCCAAAAAATTTTTAATACACACACATCTACCATGATATTCGGAATTTTAAGTATTTAGTAGTTCAAGAATATTTGAACAATTCTTTTTTTTTAGAGAGATTCTAATCCATCAAAAAAAAAATTTTTTTTTTTCTTTGGAAACGTATATATCTAAAATAAGCCAGAAAATTCGATGTCAAAACATCCATTGAAAGAACTGTGATAACCACAGCAATTTCGAAAGAGAAATAATATATCAAATATTGTCAATACATGCAATATATAAAATTGTAAATAAACAAAATAAATGGGCTTATTGCCAATTGTTTTACAATGCTCTTATATTCCCTCAAGTTACTCTTTTCTATTTTTATTCTATCGCCTGAGTAGCCGAAGGCGAGGAATCTCGACTAGCAATTTTTTTGGTCGTATAATAAATTTTTCTGGTCGTATATTAAATTTTTCTGATCGTATAATAAATTTTTCTTGTCGCAAGTTAATGGTCGTGGTTCGTATCTCAAGTGCGGTAGAGTTTTTAATAAAAGCCGATGGCCATAGATGCTAGTGCTTTTGAGAGTTTAGTCTTAGAATTTATTTCTCTGGCGAAATTAATAATAATAATAATAATAATATTTTTATTCTATGAACTTTTATTTTTAAATCCCTTATATTTGTTTAACTTATTAAATTTTTATTATCAAAATGCTTAGACTTATTTAACTTATTATATATATATATTTTAATATACTGTTTTATTTTTCAAAAGTGTTTTAATACACTACATTTTTTTTAATTTTATAATTTTTTGAATTTTTTTTATTTTAGTTCTATTTAAATGTTTCACAAACTTCTAATTTTTAATTTTTTTTTTTTTTTTTCTTTCGCAATTATTCACTTCGTACAACTTCTTACGCACCAGCCGTTAGCTGGTTTTTCCTTTACAAGGTTTATAAAAGCAAGTATCACATATTAGAATAGGGAGAGCACAGAGTTGCTTTCAATAAATTGCAACACTTCGAATGCTGTTAAAATGGTAGAAAAGAGATCCGCAAGTTACAACAGAAATTAGAACCCAATGGGCTGCACAATAATTAAAGCAGACTACCACTTATCGCCCTTAACCCAATTACGCAAAATTTTTGAAGAGTTAAATTGACTCTTCAAAAATTTTATTTCTTTACATTAGAGAAGAGGAATAATAAAAACAATGCACAATAAGGAAATGTTATACTGAATCACTTCGCAATACACCGAATATCTTTAATGCTTATATAAATTTGATTTGTGCATTCGAGGACATGCCCAAAAAGGAGACGTATAAATGTGTGTGGTATCCAGAACCTGCAGTACTTTGCCCCCGCGTAACAGCATACAAACAATTATGGTTGTTTTTCAATGAAAACCCTATGGTAACGGTTTCCATCTCGTATTGTTATTGAGTTATTCTCGTCATATGATCCAACACTTTAGCTCCTTTTCCATTATCCTTTTTCAATAATTCCAAAACCTCAACATGGTTGCAGACCGTCGCACCGTGACGCGCAGCTGTCAAAGCAACAGCTAAGCACATACAATATATATTTCACCGATGGTTCCGTCGGACTTTTTTTTTACAGATGCGAACTGAAAAATGTTATATTATTACAAAATTGTGTTAAGTTCAATTTAATTAATAAAGAGAATATTGAGAACATTTAAAATACCATTTTAATACCATTCCAAAAGAGGTTCAAGCATTACAGATATGACGTTGAAGGTATTTTCATGATAACGTTAACTCCACCAGATGCCGCGATAATACTACATATTCCGAGCTACCACTGATACGCCAAGTGACGTGCGATAACTTAAAGTCTCCCTGCGCCGCATTCCACTCCACGGAGGTTGGGTTAATGAAGTAAAGGTTTAAAAACATATTTTGCTTATCATTACAATACCTCGGTTGCTTGGTTTCTGTGTGATGAGATGTCAATAATTTCAGAAACAAGCGCGCATAAATATAATTTATAGCACTAACATATAAGTTAAATTAAGAATTTAAATTTTTACCTTTAGCGAAGATTATTTCTATGAATAGAGTGTATATTCTTGAAGCATTTGCTTACTTTCCCATATCACAGGATCACACTCTCCAATGCGATCGTGAAACTTTATCTCCTCTCAACAGTGTAACCATTCACATTTGGGTGCTAGGACGTTAGACCTTCTCCATCTTTCGCAACAGATTTACGTTGCAATGAAAGTACTTTCAGACGATTTATCGTGATTATTAAAGTAATTCTTAGCAAATTCCATGATGGCACTTACATATCTTTTCTGTATATGTTTCTTGGCAGCTCATTTGTGTCCGATGCATTTTAAGACTTTCCTTCCGCTCTACGTTTTCTTCACTTTGTAAGTTCAATATGGAGTTGATAATTTTATAAAAAACAATGTGTGCAGGATGGGAAAGTCGTTTTGCCTTATATATTGGACCACCTTTATATCCAGCTAACTGTACTTTATAATTTTTACGAAACTATGGTTTTGCATTTTAATAGCATTCTTTGTCGTACAATTAATAAGTACGAAAGAGAAGGAACGTACGTTGTCGCTAATTAACAGCTCTAGTGTTATTACTGCCTGAAGTTCCTAGGAAATTCAAATTTTCTATTTTGAGCGAAATGTATCAACATTTTATCATTTGTTTGTCTGCTTTACCGTTTTAATTGAAAAAATGCAAGCCGCGCCGGAGAATTTAATTAGTATGGAAATTCCGTATATTCGACAGCGAAATTATCAGTTGTCTGGTTATTTACAGTAATGATATGCATTCGACGCTGTCTATTACACTCTATGCAATAAGCAGAAAATTTCCCGTATGGCGCTATGATTGAGAAGCCGTCTACGAAAACAAATTTTTGTTTTGCTTTGCTGTTGAGGAAAGAGAAACATTGCATACACATAATTGAGCGAAGCATATATGATCATCGTTTTAACCTACATACACATTTACACTATTGCTCATATGCAATTAAAAACATAACGATCTGTACACTTTCGCTTTTGTAAAAATACGATAAATTTTCATAGTTTGATAGCATAACGGTTATTTGAAAGTAATTGTATACTGAAAGTGATTGATTCTGAATCTAGTGATTCTACTGACTTATACAAGAAGAAATTGAAAATAATTCTATATTGAAAGTGATTGGAACTTGAAAGTAATTGTATACTGAATCTATTAATTCTACTGACTTGGACAAGAAGAAATTGAAAATAATAGCGATCTCATTAAAAGTAAAAACCAAAAGTTTCAGTTCTTTTTCTCAACAAGCTACCCAATTATAAATTATAATCCACCAGTCATCCCTAGGGGCACGATAAGTCTCATTATATTTTGAACATCATTTTATAATTACGTTTATGCTTATCTAGTATATACAAGACACTTCCTCAATGGTGTTTTGTCCATTTTAAGCCTAAGGTCATTTATGAAATCTCAGCAAATCCTTCATCATTTTTCATTCTTGCGAACTTGCATGTAATCTATAAACGCCGTTTTCCAATATAAAAAAGCTAATTTGTTCTATTGCAAATGCGTTGCCACTTCTAAGATCTAAGATCGTAAAGATTTAATACAAAAAATGGTATAACGCATTTGTAGCTTAACAACATTAATGAAAAGGAACAAAAACAAATAGCATTACTTAACGGCAATTTTCATTGTTATTGTTCATTTTCGCGATCTCCATTTGTAAGTTTTGATCTGCTGGAAAAGACTGCACAAAAAACGTTATTTTCTAAGAATCGAGAGAAAAATCCATCATATTCATGTGAAATTATTTAAAATGTCGTTTGTGATAAAAACTAATGGGATTACTGAAACAGAAACAGCAGCTCGCATTTTGCCAAGCAAATAAAATAAATGGTTTAGCCCCAGTCACCTGTATCGACGAATGATATCACCCAAAGGAGGCCATTCAATTTACTGTGGATTCCGAGGAATCAATTGAATTGCATCAAACGACTGTGCATTTGGAAATTAAATTAGAAACAGTGTTTGCTGGAAGCCCTCTTAATAGTTTACAACACGATTTGAAAGCAACCAAGAAAGGGGACAAAGTATATCATAAGTATATCTCGTCGTACCTATCGCCAATCGTTGATTTCTTTGGTTTTATAAATTAATTTATAAATTCGCATCGTTTAAGTATAAGTTAATGTGAAACTTTTAATCACGGTAGGCTACCATAGCTACAATTATTTTATTTGTTTTATTATAAAAACGATTTGTTCGAAACACTGTTTTATACGCAAACATGGTTTATTCACCATATATTTATTGTATTCATCTTGTATCAATCATATTTTCATATTTGCGGTAGCCCGGCGCAGACCGACGGAATACATAAGTTGTTTATTGGGTAATATTAAAGAGTGTAAACGTATGAGATAAAATTTAATTCTGCACGTATTACAAGTAATAGAGACCGTTAGCGAATTTGCTTGCAGACGTCATTGAATTCTTTAATTGCGTGATCCATAGGAAAAATTTCGTGAATTCCTAGCAAAAATATTAAAATCGATGCTTTATTAGGAGACAAACAGGTCTTATTCAGTTCGGCCATCTTTTTTCAATATTATTAAACACTACGATTAATTTGAAGGCAATTTCTTCGATAATACGGCAATCGTCTTTTTCTCGATATTATTTCAGGGTAAACTTTGCTCTTCCGAACTGAGTATACGTTCAACTTGCAAATATTCTTTGCACATACAAGACAGTCCAATCGCAATTTCGTTTAAGTAATCGCGAGCCCGGCTCACTAAATCCGCTCGTCTCTGAACTGCAAATGAACGATTTGTTCTGCGACACAAAATCCAAGTAAGGTTGGTGTGGATGTCGTACACAAGGTTCATTCTCATATGAATAATAAGAATAAGATTGATTTATATGTTCGTTTTTGGCGTTTCAGCTTCTGGCAAAACGCGTCTTTACGGCTTGTAATTCTGGAGAATTACCTATTTGGATAAAAGGAATATTTATAGATGATCAGCCATATGCGGGTTATGGTTTTAGTATAGCTGATTGTTTGTCGTTAAAAACGAACGGTAGACCTAGGATTGAAATTGTTTTCCAGCCGGATTTCACTGTTACACGTATTACGAAACCGTTTATTTTACAACATGTCAATAGATAACATAAGATAGATTGCTTCTTCTGTGCGATAAGACTTAACCACACATCCCAAAAACGTTAAAAACACTGAAATCAATTGAACTGAACTGTGTGCTGCTTTGCTCCTTACATCTATCTATATGTGGACTTATGAAATGAACGGAGAAAACAAATTCTTTCATGCATAGCATCGTTATTTCCGTATACCTTTTATGCGCGCTAATGCTCCCGAAAACAGTAAGTTAATGTTATCTCGAAAAAAAAGTTGACGTAACAACTTCTTCTCTTCTTCTTTTTCGTAGCTAAACGTGGTTTATGGTACGCTCATTTCGATGGTCAATGGATAGCAAGACAAATGGATTACATGCTGACAAAGCTCCTATACTACTTACGGAATGGAGCAGTTGAATTTAATCCGTTCTCTTTTAGTTAAAAATTGGAAACAGCTTCATTAAAAGTACTTACAGGTTTAATTCTGTTTCTTCTACTAAAAATAAAATATTTTTTTTTTTAGATCTTGAATACAAATTTTACGACCACAAACGCTTTTTTTTCAATTTTTTCACAAAACTCGTTAAAGCAAACCTATAAAAGTGAATATGGATATACAACATAAATAGGTTGAACTCTAGTATGTTGTTGATCACCACCATGCAAGCAAAATTTAAAATTTAGATCAATATCGAAATTTCATAGATAACTTTACGGCTCTCTCTACCCTTTATGTCTTTATACCTGACATCATTTGTTGTGTAGATTGTATTAATTTTGTGCGAATATATGTAACACACAGAAGATCTTAAGGTAAATCAATCTTATACCGAAAAATGCAGAATAATTATTTGCATTGGTTTCAGCATATTTGTCGGTCTGAGGTATGTCCATGTAGTGCCTACTGATCGCAATCTCACGTTATCGTCTTCACTTGAAAAAAGATCTTGTACGGAAAAATAGAAAATTTTCAACAGCTTTCAACAAAAACCAGTAGGAAATAATAGATGTGGAAAATTTGAATCGGATGAGATAATTTTTTTGTACACTTGAAAAATGGAAAAATAAAGAAGCAATTGTGATTTAATTTGTTTTTCATCTTTCCCTATGGTTTTGCTTTTTTCCTTTTTCAATTTATTAATGTGATAACAATTTGCACTTTAATGTGTTCAGAGTTGAATGAATTTTTGAGTGGTACGTGCTTTAGTAAAGGGTTATTTAATTACCTGCAAGTATATATTGAATAAAATTGCTAAACTAATCTGGCAACTCTGCGTGCGTGTTGCAGTCGCGTTTTTATTCTGTGCAAGAAATATTTCAATTTTTTTAGCGTATTTCTGAAGTTTTTTAATTTATTCGTGTTTAATTTTAAAAATTCTCTAAAAGAATAAAGTGTGAATTTAACGTGTATGAATTTAATAACCATTCATGCGAAAAAATCATTTTGGTTTAGTGTAATCAACAATTGAACTCTTAGCAAAAGTCTCTCTTTTTGCCTGTTAATCTTTGTTTACAGTTTCTTTAGCCTCGCTCTATATTTACAGTGGGCAGGGAAGTGAGAAATTTGCTTTAATTTGCTGAAAATTGATGCCGTGGAATTTTTTAGTTTTTCTTTTCTTCCTTCATAAGCTACTTTTGTTCTTTTCAGTGGACATGGATTGCTTATTTACACCATGTCGTGCGAAAACAGGCCCTGAATCTGAGCGATTCATTTCTTGTTGGCTGTGTGATCGTTTTGGACATGCAAAGTGTGCTAGTATTATCGGCCGTGCTGCTGTTGCAGTCCTTGACCCTTCTAAAGGTTTATGATGGTCATGTCCTGACTGCAGAAAGCGGGACATTGATTTCTACAAACTCTTCACGGAGACGAGAAATTGTTTCTCAGATTTGAGCAAAAATCTCGGCTCTTTGTGGGAGAAATTTGAAATAATCAAGACTGTATTTGATGAGTCTCGTTATATTGCGCAGTCATCTTCCTCTCCAGCTAACAAAGTTTCAACTCGCAGCGTAGCGTGTGGTTCGTCACCTCTGAGTTCTCCTAAGTCCGTTTCGTCGGTGCAAGTTAGCGATTCCTTAAAGTCTACAAAGAATGTTAGCGTTTCTGGCTTCAGCTATGCTAAAGTGGCAAGGGTATCCTTCCACTGACGTCACTCAATCTTCCCAGGTGTCATCGCCTAAACTAAAAATGATAACAGTAAATCGTCCGCTCCTCCTGGCTGTTCGAGTGTAAACGCTGGTCGCCAAACTGAGCACGTCGCACAAGCTGCTCGTGCAAGCGTGGTTACCCCTGCTATATTTTCTCCAACTCATAACTCCCCATCCGTGAACCCTGCTGCTCCTAGTACAGGTGACATATGCTTGAAGGCAGTTCCTCCCAGAAAGGCAATATTTGTGCCAAGACTGGCACCAGATACATCTGTTGATAACATAAAAAGTTATCTGGCAGTGAAAGCCCGTTATGTAAATTTAAAGCGCGTTAGTATTTTCAAATTGGTTCCTTTTCAATCTAGAGCTATCTCATCTTTTAAAATTCTAGCTTCGACTGAAAATATGAATTTGATGTTGAATAAACCATTGTGGCTGGTTGGATCCTTAATTAAGGAATTTGTCCCCCGTAATGCTAATGCAGTAGCTCTTTCCCCTTCAAAAAACTAAATATTTCTTCAGGCTCATTTTCTCTCCTTTATCAAAATGTTAGAGGTCTAAAATCGAAAACTCGTTCTACCTTTCTATATTCCGTGAGCACGGAGTTTTCCTGTCTGGTCTTCACTGAAACATGGATAAAGCCGGATCTACTTTCGTCGGAACTTTACCATAATTCGTTTCAAGTTTTCAGAAACTATCGCAATGGTGGGGGTGTTTTAATTGCCACTTCTTCGGCAGTTCCCTCCTATTCACTTGAATTTCAAACCACTTCCGACGTTGAATTTATTTCGAGTAAAATTTTCTAATAAACACTTATATGTGACCTGCTCCTATATTCCCCCAAATTCGGATATCTCTGTACGTAAGAAACAGGCCGCCCTCATTTGTGAAAAGGCCAAGCAATCTAAACCTAACGATATGGTTATTGCGTTGGGTGACTTCAATTTGCCTCAAGTCATTTGGTGTTACAGTGACAGTTCTGGCTGTTTGATTCCTGCCTCAACATCTGGTAGAGCAGTTGTGTTCTTCAATGAATTATTTGATCATAATTTAGTTCAATACAATGGTACCCCTAAGTGCAATGGTAGATTGCTTGATCTTTGGTTTGTCAATTTTCCTGAGATTTGCGTTAATCGTTGCCTCCCGTTTAGTTTACCTGAGGATCCATATCATCCAGGATTGGGTATTTCCTTTCATTACAAGCATGTTGGTTGGTTCAACTTCTATAACGTTCCAAATTCAAATTTTTCATATCAATTTTATGATTTCCATAAAATCAATGTTTCCATGCTAAAATCACATCTTTCTCATATTGTGCTTGATTTGTCAGTGGGAAGTATTGATAGCTTACTGTCGTCTTTCTACAATATATTAAATCAAGCTATTTCTGCATCTGTTCCGATCAAGCAGTCCCATCCTCGAAGCAAGTGCCCCCGTGGTTTAATAAAACAATTAAGAATAGGAAAAACAAGCCTTTCAAAAAATTTTCGAAAAGTGGTTCTTCTATCGTCTATTTCGCTTACTCAGTGGCAAGGCTTAAATTTAACTCCCTCAACCGTGCAGATAACTTCAGTTTGTTAAATCCTCCTTGGTTGCTAATCCGAACTTTTTTAAGTTCGTTAATTCCGAAAGAAAAATCTCCACAAATCCCTCACAAGTGTCTTTTAATGGCTCCGGGTCCTCGGATGATTTTGAAACCTCTAATCTCTTTGCGGAATACTTCCGACAAAACTTTTCAACTGCCAATTTTGATTTATCAGCAAACTATCCATATCCGATTTCTAATTTAATTTCAATTCCTAATGTTGTTATATCTGAAAATGATATTTTTGAAGGATTGAGCTCTCTAAAATATAATTGTTCGCCTGGACCTGATGGAATCCCCTCATGTGTACTTATATCTTGTGCTGCCGAGCTATGTGGTATTATTTCAAAGACTTTTAACAAGTCCTTGAATTTAGCTGTTTTCCCTTTGTGTTGGAAGACTTGTTTTCTTATTCCTATTCATAAAAGTGGTAGTAGGCAATTTGTTGAGAACTACAGAGGTATAGCCAAGTTGAGTGTCTTGCCTAGGCTGTTTGAGCGAATTGTGACTCACCATTTGACATTTGCCATTAATTCGTATATTTCTCTACACTAGCATAGATTTCGGAAAGGACGATCAACAGTTACCAATTTGTTAGAGTTTACTTGTCCTGTTTTCAAGGCTTTTTCTATTGGCTCCCGCACAGATGTAATTTACACTGATTTAAGCAAAGCGTTTGGTTTGATTAACCATAACTTACTTATCTTTAAACTCCAAGCCTCTGGCTTTCCTTTCTATTAAGTGAAATAGATAATCTCTTATCTGCATAGTAGATCATTCAGGGTTTTGTTTAACTTCATTACCTCGGATGAATTCCCTGTGACGTCTGACCTACCTCAAGCTAGCCACTTAGGACCCATTTTATTTAATTTATACATCAATCATTTGCCCTTTGTGATTAATTCCAGTTAGATCTTAATGTACACTGATGATGTGAAACCGTTTTCTTCCTTCTCTCTAGAATCGCATTTCCATCATCTTCAAAGTGACTTAAATAATTTGGTTGCATGATGCTCTTTGAATCTTCTGAAACTAAATCTAAATAAATGTAAGAAGCTTTCTTTCTCAAGAAGAAAGCCATTCATTACTCAGTATTTCATTGATTCGCATAAATTGGAGAACGTCGATACGTTCACAGATTTGGGCATTCTATTTCACCATAGATTACGCTTTAACTTGCACATTGAGCTCTTGTTAAGCAAAGCGCTTGGTTTTAGGATTTTGGGTTGGGATCCGACTGCCTCTCTTCCTCCCTATAAAAATAGATTGATTCTGTTGTCCTTACCGTCTCTCCAAAAAAGTAGAGTTATTCTTGGCGTTTCCTTCGTAATCAAAGTAATAAATGGTGCTATTGACTCGCCTGCATTACTTACTGAAATAAGCTTTAATGGCTCCAACCGCTTCTCTAGGCACTTTATCTTGGTTAAGTTTAGTCAGTGTAAATATAATTATGGGCTGTTTAATCCGCTCAGAGTAGTTTGCAAGAACCTAAATGATGTCTGTCACTTATTCTCATTATCGGACTCTTTGACGTCCATTAAAGCAACATTGCTTAATACGCGTAATTTACCTATGTCGTACTTTAACTAGCTCTTAACTTCATAATGTCACGATGAGTCGAAAATGAATTATTGTTAACTATTATCGGTTGCCAAGCTTATGCATGTCTGCGACGGCTTAGGGGTTCATTCGCAATTTGGCCCTGTACCGGTTGTAGGTGTGGCTCTATTCTAGTTGTGTACATGCTTTTTTCTTTTTTTTCCTTCTTATTTGTTTTATTGTACTTATACTAAGTTTTAATATTAATTAACTTAAGATTTACTTTAAGAGTCATTTGAACTCGACTGTCAAAATTTTTAGTTGAGTTTCTTGTATAAGTGGAATAAATAAATAAATAAATAAAAATAAATAAATATATTATTATAAATTTATATCTATAGATTATTTATTTACTTACTTCTATTTTAGTTTGCAAAAGATCCGCCCGCCGTACGAACAGAGAGAAATCGTGCATTAAATACATTAAAGTGAAGGTAAATATATTATTATATATAAAGTGAAGGTAAAATTATTATTATTATACATTTATATTTATATATAACTTATTTAGTTTCTCATATTTTAGTTTAGATTAAAAAGGAACAAAGCGCCGCTGCACCCCGCCTGAAATACGTGCAAATTCGCTGCAAGCCAAAGGTAAGTTTGTGTTTATTTTTACTTATTATTATATATAAATTATTCATTTGCTTTTATTTCATTTTAGATTAAAAAAAAAGCATACATCTGCATTATCGCTTCAAAAGAATACTTCGGTAGGCCAAATGGTAAATTGTCGTCATCTTTATATGTAAAATTCAGTAACAACAATATTTTTCTTTTGCAGATATCAGCACACCAGCAGTGATCCAGATCAATTTACATTTATTTATTATATATGTATATTATGTATTAACGGGACTAAGATTTATTTATTATTATTATAGATATTATCTAAATATATTTTATTTTTAAGTTAAGTTTATAATGGTGTAGGCCTAAGGAGAAGTCAGCCATTCAAAACAATTGGCAACGCGCCTATCAGGGTAACCGTGCTGGGTAATAATATACTAGTAGTAGCGGTACTCATGTACTCATGTTTTGCTATTTGTTTGCGCAAACGTATTTTGGGTGCGAGAATAGATAATGTTTACGATCACACTAGCAACAAAATAAAAAATAGAATTTTGACTGAATTGTTGCACTGATGAGTGCCAAAGATTCATCGGCGTTTGTTTGGAGCCAATTATATAACCCCTGTCGACGCATTGGCATTAATGTGCGATGCGACATTCTTTGGTAAGTAGGTTGTACAAAAATTTTAATTACAATATTTTAAAAGGCCTAGTCCAAAATTACGGTCTCTGTTGAAGGCGAAGCAAAAAAATTGTTTTTGAAACCTATAGTAACCGAATTCCTATTTTTAGTTTGCCTCATGCCTTCTTCTTGATTATGTCTATAAACATTCAGACAGTTTGAAGCTTGGCTTTTCAATCTGCACACTACCCTCTGTTGAAATTTCGACCAGTGGCAATTTGACGATTTATTTTGAAGAATAATGTGTGGTGAAGTTGGAAGATATGAAGAAAAACAAAAAACAAAGAGATGATAATCGCTACTGTTGAAAATTATATTGAAAAATATTTCGACAATAAATAGTTTTTAACTTTAAAAAACATACACATGTACGCTTAGAAGATTAGAAAGAAATATAATGAACGTGGCGTCCTTACCCCACCTCAGTTTAAAAAACTTGCGTGGTTTTATTTAAAGGCAAAACAATTTGCATTACTTGACCCTTTATTTATTAACATAATTACATTACATTACATCACGCCTTACTTTTATTTGCTGCTTTGTAACCTTTAATTTTTCAAATTTTTGGATTTCTGTTGATTTTTCAGCTTATTGCTTTTTTTAATTGATTTACCCTCGAGCAAAGGCATCAACTCGACTGCTTCTGTGCTTACTTTTGGTTTTAACTGTGATTTTTCCTTTTGCTTTTGACTTTTGTCGAGTTCCTGCCGATTTTCATCGGTATTTTGCACACATAAAGGTCTTTTTGTTTTTGACGGCTTCTCGAAAACCTTCACAACGTATTTTGTTTTGTTCGTTTCAAGTTTCTTTTTCTTTAACTCCAATTCAAGTTCAGAGAGATTAGGTTTACCAGCCCGTTTACCAATTTTCACGGGTTCGTTCACTTTGTCGTTTCTTAGCTCTTCTTCGTGTTCCGCACTTGATACAGTTATCGTCATATCTTCATCAAGCTGATGTTCATCTTCCTCCTTTTCAACTTCATGACTAACTGGTATAGTGTTAGAGAACTTTTTTAGCTTAGCTACAAAAAAGCCGTCCATGTTGTGTTCGTGCGGATAGTAACGGCGAGTCAAATTTAAACTGGGATGGAAACGGTACTGACGATATTTTGTAAAGCCTTCGACACCGAAATCCGAGCCAGTCGGCACCAATTTAACGTTACGTTTTTTTAAGGCATAGTCAATAACCCACTCGTTTTCCTCGGGCAATATCGAGCAAGTGGAATAGACGATATATCCGCCGGTAGAAGACTTGGCATCAGTGCAATCTATAGCACTTAATAATAATTTACGTTGCAAATTATAGCAACGCTGCACATCTACCGCTGTTTTAGTGCTTTTAACACTGGGATCTTTTGAAACGACTCCCGTGCCAGTGCAAGGAGCGTCCAAAAGTATGCGATCAAAGCCAGTCATAATTTGGCGAAAGTTGCAGCCGTCTTCACAAGATATAACTGAGTTAACCACGCCCAAGCGATGAAAATTTGCAACGACAGCTTTAATCCGATCTTTGTTTGCATCATTAGCAAACAATGCACCCGTATTTTTCATAATGGCAGCTATGTGAGACCCCTTTCCTCCCGGAGCCGAACACATATCTAAAATGCGTTCGCCTTCTTGAGGCGCCAAAGCCATGACAGACAATAAAGAAGAAGCTCCTTGGATTATATAATGACCGGCTAAATATTCCGGTGTAGCTCCTAATGGAATCTGGGAATTGTAAATAACCAAACCAACTTTCGTCCATTTACCTAAGGGATCCAAATTTACACCTCTATTAATTAAGGCAGCTGCCAAATCTCTCCGCCTAGTTTTTAAAGTATTAGTTCTAATAGTTAGAGGACGAGCTACTTCGGAAGCTTCCAGATACTCCATCAATTCGGATAAAGGAAATATATCCATTAGCTTTGACATGAGAAACTCGTTGTAGCTATAATATATACATAAATCATTTTTCAATAATTCCATATATTCACTGCGTGACCGATTCGGTTGACGGTATTTGTTAAAATCCGACAACACTAGATTTACATCTTTAATACGCTGCAAAACATCTTGAAGAGTAAGATCTCTCTCCTCACTATCTTCGGCAAATTGAAAAACATCTTGTTGACCTACCAACATTTGCAGTTCCTCGTCTGCCCGTTTTACTAGTTCAGCTTCACGCTTTTTAAGTTTTTTACAGTCTCTTTCAATAGGTAAAAGATCGTCTCGTTCATCTCCATCATCTGGATTATCATTCTCTTCGTCAGATTTTTCAAAATCATCGCAATTTTCTTCATCAGATAAATCATCCAATTTTCCCATTTTGAATACAGCAATTTCATCACAAATGTTCTCATGAGAAACTGGATCGTCAAGAGCAGATTCTTCATTTTCAGATCCACTTTTGTCGTCTTCCTCTTCATCTATTTTTGCATCTTGTTGCTTTTTCTTTTGCTTAGGTGTTAACCAATCGCGATTATCATCTGTATAACGTTTGGTTTTCTTTATATTCGGCTTTTGTTTAACCACGGCATCAATGGTTTCATTTTCCCCTTGATCCATTGAGTGGCCGTTATCTAAAGTGGTCTTTTCATCGCCTTCACTATCAGTTTGATATAATTGCTGTTTTTTGTTCAATTTCTTCTTTTCTTTAAATAATTTTCGTCTTTCCTTAAGCTCAGTCTTTTTCTTTAAATGTTTGGCTAAACGTTGCTTTTGACGATGCGTCAGAGTTTTATCCACATCCTCGAGGGGAGCTTTACAATAAATTTCAGTTTAATAGCACCAAATAAATAAATGCTTTAAATATTAAAGAACTCAAAAAATTACCAAAGGATTTCTTGGGAAAGCTTGGAGGTCCTTGTCTACGAGCCTTGCGCCCAGGACCCTTTTTAGACTTTTCACTGTATTCTGCTTTACGACCCATCGTGGATTGTAATAAAATTTTCTGAATTCAATTACAATTGTTTTCAATATAATGCAACGCACGTGGAATACACGTCGTTTTGCACAAAAAAAATACCGAAGAGAAAAAGAAAATAAAGAAATCTCTGAATTAAATACAGGGTAGTTCAATAAATATCTTTAAAAAAACCCTTCTAGTAACTATTTCATGTCTATATTTAAAAAAAGAGAATAAGAAGTTGGCAATCACTCTGTCTACTTTGTCAACAGCAAATTTCAATTACAATTGAAAAGTTTTTATGTGCTTTGTCTTCTTCTCAGTCTTTATATTGATTTTATTTCTGTTAATATTTTTACGTTAAAATACAAATTTTTGCACCTAAAACAAAGAAAAGAGAAATAATTTGTCAGTGTTAGTGAATCTCTAGTTAGTTTTTCCTTACATATGCATAACTTTTCGTACATATAGTCCGCTGGAAAATATGGATTTAGCTAGTATCGAATTAAGTTCTGAAGCCTTAATTGGCTCCTTGTTGGCTTTATGCGCTTTATTTGTTTTCTGTCGTAGTCTCTTAATCGAAGATGTCATTTGCATGACTGGTAAAACTAAACATGGTTGGAAATCTATCAAAATATTGAACAGGGTAGGATTATTAAATCTCTTGAGATCAGCTTAAAAGTAATTTCTATTTAAGGCTTGTTATTGCAATATATGTGAGATATTGTTAGCACCTTCATCAGGTGTATTTTGTGATTGCTGTGGCATTTGCTCGCACACACCTTGTACGAAAAAGGCCGAAAAACAATTCAAATGTAAAGAGAAGTGGGTTCGAAATACCCGCTCCATTCGCCATCTATGGATAAAAGGTAATTTGCCTTCGATTGCCGCTTGTTCCGCCTGTAGCGAGGATATCGAAGAGGTTGGTTTAAGCGGTTGGCGTTGTGCCTGGTGCCAAAGATGTTATCACAATAATTGTTACAAGCGTATCGATATAAAAGGCGAGTGCGATTTTGGAGAATTTCGCGATATGATCTTTCCGCCTTACTGTATAGTTGCTGCCCGTACACGAGAATCGGTGAGACTGCATTTGGCTGGAATAAAACCGCCTAATATAGAGAATTGGGAGCCCTTAATTGTTATCGCCAACACTCAGTCCGGTAGTAAATCTGGTGCAGATGTGCTTTCTCTATTGAGAGGATATTTGCATCCGTTGCAAGTTATGGAACTAGGATCTCGCGGACCGCAAGATGCAATGCAATGGGCGGCTAAGGCCAGTCCCAGATCTTGTCGTATTTTGGTAGCTGGAGGTGACGGTACTATTGGTTGGGTTCTAAATACAATTTACACTTTAAATATAAAGGTAAACATAAGTATGATATTGCTCTTGGTAAGAAAGATGTCCAATCTTTTTCTTCTGCAGCCTGTTCCAGCTGTAGCGATTATGCCTTTAGGTACTGGTAATGATTTATCACGTGTCTTGGGCTGGGGTTCAGAACCACCATCCATCTTAGATCCAGTTGAAATCTTGAATAACGTATGTAAAAAGAACCAGAAACTTCTTCAAAGGTACTATATGATTTTTTATCTCTCTTTTAGATAAGAAAAGCCCGTTCCATAAACTTAGATCGTTTTGATGTACAAATTGAAAAATTACATTACCGCTTGCCCATTCAACGGCATCCTATCAAAACTGTTCACGTATATAGTTATGTAAGTATCGGGGTTGATGCTCTAGTTACATATAATTTTCATAAAACTCGAGAGTCTTGCTTCTATTTACTAAGTAATCGCATCTTTAACAAGGTAAGAATTTATTCGAAGTAAATGACGATAAGGAATTATTTAATCAATTTCATTATTATCATTTTATATGATTTTTGTAGTTAATTTATTTCGGTTTTGGTACGCAGCAAATAGTACAACGGGACTGTGAAGGTTTAGAGCAAAAGTTAGAAATGTATTTGGATAATAAATTGATAAAATTACCTGAATTACAATCGATAGTGTTTTTAAATATAGATTCTTGGGGGGCCGGTTGTAAACTGTGTGGTAAGTTTTCGTTGAAAACCGTAAAAAAGAAATAGCATAGCAAGTACTAGTAATATGTACCTTAATTTAATTACTCAGAGCTTAGCAATGCTGACGAATTACCTAGAATCCATAATTGTATATGGGATGGTGTCGTAGAAGTTTTCGGAATTGTTTCGTCATTTCATATAGCGCAACTTCAAGTAGGCATCAGCAAACCCGTTCGCCTAGGTCAGGCCAAGCATGTAAAGGTAAGAGGATCAACGACAATTTTCAAGTAACACTTTAATATTTCCATTCTTATTTAGTTGGTTATCAAATCAACCTGTCCAATGCAGGCCGATGGCGAGCCGTGGATACAGCAACCCGCCGAAATACGTTTGCAATCACGTAGCCAAGCGCGTATGCTGAAATTCTCGAATAATTAAGCATTTCATTATAGGCTAAATATTTTAAGGTCCAAGACCGGCATTTTATTATTTTAACTGAACTAATTTAAGTTAAAAAATCTTTAAGAATTCCATGTTATGTTTTGTGTACTTAAAAAATTTTATTTTTGTATATATCAAAATTTTTTGTTTGGTTTATTCAATAATTTTATAATCGATTAAAATCGAGAGGAGAATCTCATTAGAATTAGTTTATCAGTTTTAATTATCAATTCCATCCTAAGAAATAGAGAAATGTAATTGGATTGTTTTTTTGTTAAAATTTTATGTCAATACCTTTGTGCAAAAAAAAGAAAATAAAAAAAGGTAAAGTTTTTTACGCCATCTTATTAAAGTATTTTTACCACAACCAGTCACCTGTTCTTAAAATTATCTATGCACCATATTCATTTTGTCACTCCGTTTGTAATAATCAGAAATCGTAAATAGAAGTTCTGTCAATTTTTCCTAATTTAGATCAGTCGAAAAATCGGAGTTGTTGATCCATTAAACTGCACAGTTCACAATCAAGGTAAGCTAATTCAACTGAACGAACTCAACTCAACTGATTGGTGGGTGCAATTTTTATCTCATAAGAATATAATTTAAATTTATACAATTTGAAATGATGCTGTGTCCAAAAAGTACGACTAATAGTCAAGAATATCAAATACATCAATTTTTTTTTATATAGGCTTCGTTTACACGAGTTTGAAATAACGGTTCATCACTGAAAGCAAATACAGTTTTTTACACGAACGTTTTGTTCGAACGAGAACCCAACTAAAAAAAAACATTTTTCTCTTTAATTCTAATTTTGACGATGTCAGTTTGAGCCCATATATGTTAGCTTTTTGCCATGAAAACAGATATAGAACATTTATCAGGAGATATGTCGGCGTAATGCTTTTTCGAGGATGTTAAAAGCATACTTTGGTGTTTCAGCACAAGATTATTATGAGTATATATTATGACGTTGGGCAGCGAACCTGTAAACAATTGTTGCAGAAAATAGGTTAGAGTTCCTTTACAATTGTGCTTCTCTACATTTCTCTGGATGGAACGGGAAAGAGGAATTTTTGCCCAAAAACCAACGATATTAGTTATGTGTTGAAAAGTTTATTTTGTGAATTGATACAATCTCTTTTTGACGCTTAACGTTAATGCATATGATTTTGCAAATTTTATGAAATCCTTTCCAGTCTGCAAGTATTTATGCGAAGATTTCAAGATTTTTAATGGAAAAGTTTATGCCTTAATATTAAACGACAATTCAAGACAACCCCTAAACGATAAGAACGCAGACGATTCTCTGATTTTAAGCGAAAGTGGTTTCTTTTATTAGCAGACTAATTGAAAAGTTCGCAAGAGCGAAATAGCCCAATAAATAAGTTTCTTCCAGCCGTTCGAATATTTATTCATTACGACTCGGGAGGTCTTTTTTGATAACCAAGCTCTGTGCAAGATTTTTTTTATTTTTACTCATACATCCACATTCGCGTCTCATATGGACTAACCACAGCCTTTCGGTTCTTGTTCTTACGTTATGAACCTAGAACTTAACTTTGTTAAAATTAGGAAAGATTTTAATACACTAAATAATGCTCTTATTTTTGTTGAAGTTCCTCTTCTCTTGTTTAACTTATAATAGCTTTATTATCAAATAAAATAAAATTTATAAATTTATAATTTTTTGGGTTTTCCCCTATTTCACATTTATGTAAATGTTTCACAAATTTCTTCTTCTAATTTTTAACTTTTATAACTCCTTTTTTAAATTTTTTTTGCAATTATTCACTTCTTACAACTTCTTTGTGTGAAATGGCTTTGTTGAAACTAATTGAATTGCACTGAGTTGAATTTTCGCTAAAACGGCTAAAAACCGTTATCTGGTTTTTCCGTTTACAAGGTTTATAAACACATACATTTGTTTAGCAAAGTTGCTTTCAATAAATACAAATATCCTCTTTTATCATAAATATCCTTGACCATTTTCAAAAATATCCCGCTAACATAATAAAATATTTCCTCGACCATAGAAATATCCCCAATCCATGATTAATGATGAGTTCCGCTTGTGTAGCCGTCGCAGACATGCATAAGCTTGGCAACCGATAATAGTTAACAATAATTCATTTTCGACTCATCGTGACATTATAAAGTTAAGAGCTAGTTAAAGTACGACATAGGTAAATTACGCCTATTAAGCAATGTTGCTTTAATGGACGTTTAGGTTCTTGCAAACTACTCTGAGCGGATTAAACAGCCCATAATTATGTTTACACTGACTAAACTTAACCAAGATAAAGTGCCTA